>NC_086447.1:694241347-694583014 GCF_028390025.1 Pseudophryne corroboree | reverse complement strand
ACTGCCTAAAGATTAAATTTGCTTGAAATTCACCATCAACTGTGTATCTTTGGGTGTGGTTCGTTTTATCGACAGTATCTAGGTCGACAATGTTTAGGTCGACCACTATAGGTCGACAGTCACTAGGTCGACATGGATGGAAGGTCGACAGGGTTTCTAGGTCGACATGTGCTAGGTCGACAGGTCTAAAGGTCGACATGAGGATTTTTTATTTTTTTTGTGTCGTTTTCTTCGTAAAGTGACCAGGATCCCAAATTAGTGCACCGCGTCCCCTCGCATGGCTCGCTTCGCTCGCCATGCTTCGGGCATGGTGCCTTCGCTCCGCTACCGCTTCGCTCGGCACACTTTACCGTTCCAATAGTAGTCCACGTGGATCGTTAAGTATGAAAAAATAAAAATGTGAAAAACTCATGTCGACCTTTAGACCTGTCGACCTAGCACATGTCGACCTAGAAACCCTGTCGACCTTCCATCCATGTCGACCTAGTGACTGTCGACCTATAGTGGTCGACCTAAACATTGTCGACCTAGACACTGTCGATCTTCAGACCGGATCCAGTATCTTTACCTATGACTGTATTGAATCCAATATAGACGACAAAGGCCGCTATCTGTTTATTGACCTAGATTATCTTTCCTTGAGTGTTGAGAATGATGTGTGTGCGGGTGTTAATATTCGCATAGATATGTACTGTGGGAAAATACCAGGCTATGAACAGTTCAGTTACTATTGAACTATAATTGGTACTGCCACACTCACTGTGGTATACACACTGGTTCTCAGCATAGTGGATTTCTATGTAGATCACCAGCCCATGATTGTACGCTGCTTGCAGGAAACGTGCAGGGTTGTTGAAACAGCATCATGAAGGCATCACTTGTGTCTCTTATATGCTAAGTGGGAGACTTGTGTCTCCTGCCATGTAACTTCACACACAGTAGGGATCAACAAGATGGCTGCAGTCACATGGTGCATCAGTATATTAGATTGAAGGACAAACCTCCATGGGTCCTACTGCCCAGTATGGATACACAGTGGGGAGATGTAGGTATACACTGCTTTCTAACATCTAGGAATGTAAGTAACACATAAGTCCCATTAGTGATTTGCTTTCAGCTGCACGATCAATCCAGTAGGTCCACTGGGACGAGATCTGCAATGAGAGGAAACTGCACAAAACTCATAAGGGGAGATGTATCAAGCCTTGCAGAGAGATGAAGTGGAGAAGTTGCCCAAAGCACCCAACAAGCTTCTGTCATTTTTCTAGCACAGTCTATGAAATGACACTTGAAACTGGATTGTTTGCTTTATTCATAGGCGTGCGCAGCTAATTTTATTAGGGGGTGCACCACCGGAGGGTTGTGTCTAGCACCACATTTTGGGCGTGTATAGCACTATTTTACATATTCTCAGTAAAATCACAAGGCTTAATGTAATTTCTCCCTTGTTCCTAATAATAAAGTAGAGATAATACACCCCCGAGAAATAAGATGAAACATAATGCTGCGGCCACCGGTCGGTACAGACAGTCTGCTATGGCATAACCATGAGTCCTAGCTGCCTGTGCACCCTATTGCTGCTTACACTTCCCCAACCTATCCCTGTCCCAGTGGCATAACTAGAGAGTCTCCTAGGTGCATATGCATCCCCTCCCACCTCAACCAACACATCCCACCCTTTCACTCCCCAGCATCTACACCTGGAATTTGAGTGGGCCACCCTGAAAAGTACTGGAGATTTAGGGGGCCGAACATTTGAGTTTTAATATAACACAAGTTTATAATTTACACATGTGCCATCAGAGACACATTTACCTCTTTCTATGCCATCAGATCCCTCCTACGCAGGACACCAGCATTTGTCACACATGTCCCCATGCTCACCAGCTACTGACAGTAGTGCCTCTTTCTTCACATAACCCCACACAGTACGAGCTGAAATTCACATTACCCCACACAGTACGAGCCGAAATTCACATTACGCCACACAGTATGAGCTGAAATTCACATTACCCCACACAGTCTGAGCCGAAATTCACATTACCCCACACAGTATGAGCCGAAATTCACATTAACCCACCCACTATGAGCCAAAATTCACATTACGCTATATGGTATGAGCCAAATTCACAATACGAAACATGGTATGAGCCAAATTCACAATATAACACATAGTATGTCCCCAGTAGTGTCAGATGCATGTAATAGCCCCACTCAGAAAACTACTAAATGCTTGGCTCAGTTAATATATTTATATATCCCTTCTTTTCTCTTTCTGAGTGCAACTGCAGATTTGATTTTTTTTATAACTTCATGTTTATATACTATACATGAAGATAGTATACAGTATTTCCCCTGGCCGTTCCCCGTTTCCCCTGCAGGAGCAGACTCAGCTGCAGCACTGCAGTTTACTAAGTGACTGACTGAGCGGTGACTTACCGTCTCAGTCTCTGCTGTGTTTGTTCTGAGTCCTCCTGAGAGGAACGCTGTGGTGTTGTTGAGGAAGCCAGGGGCGGATTGGTATGGAAAACCAGCCCGGGAAATTTCTATAAGCAGCCCTAATGGGAAGGGGGGGGGGGGGGGGGGGTTGTTGAGGGGGCGGAGTCTGTTGAGAGGGGCAAGATCCCACCTCACAGGGCCTGATTTTGAGTTGGAGGCAGTTGCGTCCTTCCTTGTGTCTTTTGCTGCAGTTGTGTCTGTGACTTTATGATAATGCAACTACATAGCCCTTCCCTGGTATAATTCTGTGCTTCTCATACCCCTTTTCCACTAGCTCTTAGAAGCATGGGTAAATGTGCAGGGGCGCCCATTTACCCGTGTTTTTCCCTAGTGGAAAGGGTCCCCCGGCAAATTCCTGGATCAAGTGATCCGGGAATCCTACCCGGGTAGCTAGCCGGGTTGAACACGTGTTCAACCCGGCTAGCTGTCTAGTGTCAACGGGAGCCGTGTCGAGGTGACACGGTTCTTGTTCACAGTGTATAGGGAGGGTGGCGCTGGGAGATCATGTGATCTCCCAGCGCCGCCCCTGCCGCGTTCAGCAGCGTCACCAACCCGTGGGAATAGCCCTGATGCAGCTGTTGGCATTCTTGGCAGTCGGGATTCCAGCATCGGTATTCTGACCGCTGAGACCCCGACCTGCTGGGATAGTAACTACATCCCATGTGACGTGTTGGTCACTGTAGCCCTGCATAGGCATTTAAACTCCAACTCCCAGAGGCCTATTCATCAATACATAATTATCATTAGTAGTGATGAGCGGGTTCGGTTTCCGAGAAACCGAACCCCCCCGAGCTTTACCTTTTTTACACGGGTCCGAGCCATACTCGGATTCTCCCGTATGGCTCAGTTAACCCGAGCGCGCCCGAACGTCATCATCCCGCTGTCGGATTCTCGCGAGATTCGGATTCTATAAGCAGCCGCGCGTCGCCGCCATTTTCACACGTGCATTGGAGATGATAGGGAGAGGACGTGGCTGGCGTCCTCTCCGTTTAGTAGAAGACAGTTGATTTGATTGCTTGTTTATTACTATAATTGTGGGGAGGATTGGGGAGCAGCTGTTAGGAGGAGTACAGTGCAGAGTTTAGTTTTTATCCGTTCTCTGCCTGAAAAAAACGCTCCATACCATATCTGTGCTCAGTGTGCTGCATGATATATCTGTGCTGAGTGCTCACACTGCTTAATTGTGGGGACTGGGGAGCAGCTATAGCAGGAGTACAGTGCAGAGTTTTGCTGACAGTGACCACCAGTATACGTTTGTCTGCCTGAAAAACACTCCATATCTGTGCTCACAGTGTGCTGCTTTATTGTGGGGACTGGGGACCAACCAGTATAATTTATATTATATAGGAGGAGTACAGTGCAGAGTGCACTGCTGTACCTACCTCTGTGTCGTCATCCATTAAGTATACTATCCATCTACATTCCTATACCTGTGGTGCATTTTAGTTTAGCAGTTTGCTGACAGTGTCCACCAGGTCCAGTATACTATATATAGCAGTACGGTAGGCCACTGCTGTACCTACCTCTGTGTCGTCACTCGTCATCCATTAAGTATACTATCCATCCATCTACATTGTATACCTGTGGTGCCTTCTTTTTAGACTAGTTTAGCAGTTTGCTGACAGTGTCCACCAGGTCCAGTATACTCTATATAGCACTACGGTAGGGCACTGCTGTGTACCTACCTCCATCACTCGTCATCCATTAAGTATACTATCCATCCATCTACATTGTATACCTGTGGTGCCTTTTTTTTAGACTAGTTTAGCAGTTTGCTGACAGTGTCCACCAGGTCCAGTATACTGTATATAGCAGTACGGTAGGCCACTGCTGTACCTACCTCTGTGTCGTCACTCGTCATCCATTAAGTATACTATCCATCCATCTACATTCTATACCTGTGGTGCATTTTAGTTGTGCGCAGTAAATATAGTAGTAGGCCATTGCTATTGATACTGGCATATAATTCCACACATTAAAAAATGGAGAACAAAAATGTGGAGGTTAAAGGGAAAGATCAAGATCCACTTCCACCTCGTGCTGAAGCTGCTGCCACTAGTCATGGCCGAGACGATGAAATGCCATCAACATCGTCTGCCAAGGCCGATGCCCAATGTCATAGTAGAGAGCATGTAAAATCCAAAACACAAAAGTTCAGTAAAATTACCCAAAAATCAAAATTAAAAGCGTCTGAGGAGAAGCGTAAACTTGCCAATATGCCATTTACGACACGGAGTGGCAAGGAACGGCTGAGGCCCTGGCCTATGTTCATGGCTAGTGGTTCAGATTCACATGAGGATGGAAGCACTCATCCTCTCGCTAGAAAAATGAAAAGACTTAAGCTGGCAAAAGCACAGCAAAGAACTGTGCGTTCTTCGAAATCACAAATCCCCAAGGAGAGTCCAATTGTGTCGGTTGCGATGCCTGACCTTCCCAACACTGGACGGGAAGAGCTTGCGCCTTCCACCATTTGCACGCCCCCTGCAAGTGCTGGAAGGAGCACCCGCAGTCCAGTTCCTGATAGTCAAATTGAAGATGTCACTGTTGAAGTACACCAGGATGAGGATATGGGTGTTGCTGGCGCTGGGGAGGAAATTGACAAGGAGGATTCTGATGGTGAGGTGGTTTGTTTAAGTCAGGCACCCGGGGAGACACCTGTTGTCCGTGGGAGGAATATGGCCATTGACATGCCTGGTCAAAATACAAAAAAATCAGCTCTTCGGTGTGGAATTATTTCAACACAAATGCGGACAACAGGTGTCAAGCCGTGTGTTGCCTTTGTCAAGCTGTAATAAGTAGGGGTAAGGACGTTAACCACCTCGGAACATCCTCCCTTATACGTCACCTGCAGCGCATTCATCATAAGTCAGTGACAAGTTCAAAAACTTTGGGTGACAGCGGAAGCAGTCCACTGACCACTAAATCCCTTCCTCTTGTAACCAAGCTCCTGCAAACCACACCACCAACTCCCTCAGTGTCAATTTCCTCCTTACCCAGGAAAGCCAATAGTCCTGCAGGCCATGTCACTGGCAAGTCTGACGAGTCCTCTCCTGCCTGGGATTCCTCCAAAGCATCCTTGAGTGTAACGCCTACTGCTGCTGGCGCTGCTGTTGTTGCCGCTGGGAGTCGATCGTCATCCCAGAGGGGAAGTTGGAAGACCACTTGTACTACTTCCAGTAAGCAATTGACTGTCCAACAGTCCTTTGTGAGGAAGATGAAATATCACAGCAGTCATCCTGCTGCAAAGCGGATAACTGAGGCCTTGGCAGCCTGGGCGGTGAGAAACGTGGTTCCGGTATCCATCGTTAATTCAGAGCCAACTAGAGACTTGATTGAGGTACTGTGTCCCCGGTACCAAATACCATCTAGGTTCCATTTCTCTAGGCAGGCGATACCGAAAATGTACACAGACCTCAGAAAAAGACTCACCAGTGTCCTAAAAAATGCAGTTGTACCCAATGTCCACTTAACCACGGACATGTGGACAAGTGGAGCAGGGCAGACTCAGGACTATATGACTGTGACAGCCCACTGGGTAGATGTATTGCCTCCCGCAGCAAGAACAGCAGCGGCAGCACCAGTAGCAGCATCTCGAAAACGCCAACTCGTTCCTAGGCAGGCTACGCTTTGTATCACCGCTTTCCAGAATAGCCACACAGCTGAAAACCTCTTACGGCAACTGAGGAAGATCATCGCAGAATGGCTTACCCCAATTGGACTCTCCTGGGGATTTGTGACATCGGACAACGCCAGCAATATTGTGCGTGCATTACATCTGGGCAAATTCCACCACTTCCCATGTTTTGCACATACCTTGAATTTGGTGGTGCAGAATTATTTAAAAAACGACAGGGGCGTGCAAGAGATGCTGTCGGTGGCCCGAAGAATTGCAGGCCACTTTCGGCGTTCAGGCACCGCGTACCGAAGACTGGAGCACCACCAAACATTCCTGAACCTGCCCTGCCATCATCTGAAGCAAGAGGTGGTAACGAGGTGGAATTCAACCCTCTATATGCTTCAGAGGATGGAGGAGCAGCAAAAGGCCATTCAAGCCTATACATCTGGCCACGATATAGGCAAAGGAGGTGGAGTGCACCTGACTCAAGCGCAGTGGAGAATGATTTCAACGTTGTGCAAGGTTCTGCAACCCTTTGAACTTGCCACACGTGAAGTCAGTTCAGACACTGCCAGCCTGAGTCAGGTCATTCCCCTCATCAGGCTTTTGCAGAAGAAGCTGGAGACATTGAAGGAGGAGCTAAAACAGAGCGATTCCGCTAGGCATGTGGGATTTGTGGATGGAGCCCTTAATTCGCTTAACCAGGATTCACGGGTGGTCAATCTGTTGAAATCAGAGCACTACATTTTGGCCACCGTGCTCGATCCTAGATTTAAAACCTACGTTGTATCTCTCTTTCCGGCAGACACAAGTATGCAGAGGTTCAAAGACCTGCTGGTGAGAAAATTGTCAAGTCAAGCGGAACGTGACCCGTCACCATCTCCTCCTTCACATTCTTCCGCAACTGGGGGTGCGAGGAAAAGGCTAAGAATTCCGAGCCCACCCGCTGGCGGTGATGCAGGGCAGTCTGGAGCGAGTGCTGACATCTGGTCCGGACTGAAGGACCTGGCAACGATTACTGACATGTCGTCTACTGTCACTGCATATGATTCTATCACCATTGAAAGAATGGTGGAGGATTATATGAGTGACCGCATCCAAGTAGGCACGTCAGACAGTCCGTACGTATACTGGCAGGAAAAAGAGGCAATTTGGAGGCCCTTGCACAAACTGGCTTTATTCTACCTAAGTTGCCCTCCCTCCAGTGTGTACTCCGAAAGAGTGTTTAGTGCAGCCGCTCACCTTGTCAGCAATCGGCGTACGAGGTTACTTCCAGAAAATGTGGAGAAGATGATGTTCATTAAAATTAATTATAATCAATTCCTCCGTGGAGACATTCACCAGCAGCAATTGCCTCCAGAAAGTACACGGGGACCTGAGATGGTGGATTCCAGTGGGGACGAATTAATAATCTGTGAGGAGGGGGATGTACACAGTGAAAGGGGTGAGGAATCGGAGGATGATGATGAGGTGGACATCTTGCCTCTGTAGAGCCAGTTTGTGCAAGGAGAGATTGATTGCTTCTATTTTGGTGGGGGCCCAAACCAACCAGTCATTTCAGTCACAGTCGTGTGGCAGACCCTGTCGCTGAAATGATGGGTTCGTTAAAGTGTGCATGTCCTGTTTATACAACATAAGGGTGGGTGGGAGGGCCCAAGGACAATTCCATCTTGCACCTCTTTTTTCTTTAATTTTTCTTTGCATCATGTGCTGTTTGGGGACAATTTTTTTGAAGGGCCATCCTGCCTGACACTGCAGTGCCACTCCTAGATGGGCCAGGTGTTTGTGTCGGCCACTTGTGTCGCTTAGCTTAGTCACACAGCGACCTTGGTGCGCCTCTTTTTTTCTTTGCATCATGTGCTGTTTGGGGACAATTTTTTTGAAGGGCCATCCTGTCTTGATTGACACTGCAGTGCCACTCCTAGATGGGCCAGGTGTTTGTGTCGGCCACTTGTGTCGCTTAGCTTAGTCACACAGCGACCTTGGTGCGCCTCTTTTTTTCTTTGCATCATGTGCTGTTTGGGGAGTATTTTTTTGAAGGGCCATCCTGTCTTGATTGACACTGCAGTGCCACTCCTAGATGGGCCAGGTGTTTGTGTCGGCCACTTGTGTCGCTTAGCGTAGCCATCCAGCGACCTTGGTGCGCCTCTTTTTTTCTTTGCATCATGTGCTGTTTGGGTACAATTTTTTTGAAGTGCCATCCTGCCTGACACTGCAGTGCCACTCCTAGATGGGCCAGGTGTTTGTGTCGGCCACTTGTGTCGCTTAGCTTAGTCACACAGCGACCTTGGTGCGCCTCTTTATTTCTTTGCATCATGTGCTGTTTGGGGAGTATTTTTTTTAAGGGCCATCCTGTCTTGATTGACACTGCAGTGCCACTCCTAGATGGGCCAGGTGTTTGTGTCAGCCACTTGTGTCGCTTAGCTTAGCCATCCAGCGACCTTGGTGCGCCTCTTTTTTTCTTTGCATCATGTGCTGTTTGGGGACAATTTTTCTGAAGGGCCATCCTGCCTGACACTGCAGTGCCACTCCTAGATGGGCCAGGTGTTTGTGTCGGCCACTTGTGTCGCTTAGCTTAGTCACACAGCCACCTTGGCGCGCCTCTTTTTTTCTTTGCATCATGTGCTGTTTGGGGGGTATTTTTTTTGAAGGGCTATCCTGTCTTGATTGACACTGCAGTACCACTCCTAGATGGGCCAGGTGTTTGTGTCGGCCACTTGTGTCGCTTAGCTTAGCCATCCAGCGACCTTGGTGCGCCTCTTTTTTTCTTTGCATCATGTGCTGTTTGGGGACAATTTTTTTGAAGTGCCATCCTGCCTGACACTGCAGTGCCACTCCTAGATGGGCCAGGTGTTTGTGTCGGCCACTTGTGTCGTTTAGCTTAGTCAAACAGCGACCTTGGTGAGCCTTTTTTTCTTTGCATCATGTGCTGTTTGGGGACTATTTTTTAAATCTGCCATCCTGCCTGACACTGCAGTGCCACTCCTAGATGGGCCAGGTGTTTGTGTCGGCCACTTGTGTCGCTTAGCTTAGTCACACAGCCACCTTGGTGCGCCTCTTTTTTTCTTTGCATCATGTGCTGTTTGGGGGGTATTTTTTTGAAGGGCCATCCTGTCTTGATTGACACTGCAGTGCCACTCCTAGATGGGCCAGGTGTTTGTGTCGGCCACTTGTGTCGCTTAGCTTAGCCATCCAGCGACCTTGGTGTGCCTCTTTTTTTCTTTGCATCATGTGCTGTTTGGGGACAATTTTTTTGAAGTGCCATCCTGCCTGACACTGCAGTGCCACTCCTAGATGGGCCAGGTGTTTGTGTCGGCCACTTGTGTCGCTTAGCTTAGTCACACAGCCACCTTGGTGCGCCTCTTTTTTTTCTTTGCATCATGTGCTGTTTGGGGAGTATTTTTTTGAAGGGCCATCCTGTCTTGATTGACACTGCAGTGCCACTCCTAGATGGGCCAGGTGTTTGTGTCGGCCACTTGTGTCGCCTAGCTTAGTCACACAGCCACCTTGGTGCGCCTCTTTTTTTCTTTGCATCATGTGCTGTTTGGGGACTATTTTTTTGAAGTGCCATCCTGTCTGACACTGCAGTGCCACTCCTAGATGGGCCAGGTGTTTGTGTCGGCCACTTGGGTCGCTTAGCTTAGCCATCCAGCGACCTCGGTGCAAATTTTAGGACTAAAAATAATATTGTGAGGTGTGAGGTGTTCAGAATAGACTGAAAATTAGTGGAAATTATGGTTATTGAGGTTAATAATACTATGGGATCAAAATGACCCCCAAATTCTATGATTTAAGCTGTTTTTGAGGGTTTTTTGAAAAAAACACCCGAATCCAAAACACACCCGAATCCGACAAAAAATTTTCGGTAAGGTTTTGCCAAAGCGCGTCCGATTCCAAAACACGGCCGCAGAACCGAACCCAAAACCAAAACACAAAACCCGAAAAATTTCCGGTGCACATCACTAATCATTAGTGATAATTATACTTTCAACTTGCTGCAAGTTCAAAGATCCCTGTTTAGAGGCATTTATCATGCCTCATTAACAATAGTATCACTTCTGAAAAGCTGTTGTGGGGCCAGCTTTTTTCGGAAATGTGATACTTTTCTTCATGCGTGCTAAGAAGAATGAGGGATGGAATAGTAACTGGAGGTAGTGGGGACAGGCAGAGGATACTGTGGAGTGGAATCCCAGTCGCGGGTCCCCCAGCACCAACACCACCTCCTGCCAGTGACCCCCGAAGCCATTACCTAGTGAGATGCTGCAGTCGCGTGATCCCTGCACTTAACACACCACCCCCTGCCGTGTCAGGCAGGTTTGTAAAGCTACCAGGGAGATCAGGGAGACCCCCCCCCCCCCTCCTCCTTGCGCACCAGTGAGCCTCTGTCCTTTCCCAGGGAGATGCTGCAGTCTCATAGTCCCTTGCTTGGGGTCCCATTCGGCTGCACTGTCCCCGCCGCCCCATCTCCCATTCCTCTGTGCAGACCCCCCTCTCAGCGTTCCTCGCAGCCCGTACTCATCGGCAGCGCTGCTTCTGCAGCCTCCTCCCCTCTTTGCAGAGATGCTGCTCCGTGTCCCCCACAACGTCATCACCGCAGGGGAGGGGGGTGTCTGTTGGCCGCACGGCTACCGGGGGAAGCATGGGGCCCATCCGACCAGGGACTGCCCCGGGGTCCCGGCTACCCAGAGAGCGTGGGTAGGCTTCACATCATGAGGCGGAGTACAGGAATCAGCAGCAGGCTCGGTGTCCCAGAGAGCGTGGGCAGGAGGAGGGAGAGGGTACAGGCGAGCGGCCAGGCGGCCGTGCGTCACATCGGAGCGTCACATCGGAGCCGGAAGGAGGTTCCTAGTTCAGTGTGGCCACCAGTTATCACTGCTGCTGGCGTGGCGTGTGGGGGGTGCCGAACATTAAGGGGTGCCTGTGCGCACCAGGCACCACCCGTGCGCACGCCTATGGCTTTATTTATTTATTTGATAGATCTCCCCCATGAAGTCACTGGCAGTATGGACAGCTAAAGATGTAAGTATATGTATCCTTTACAGTTGGAGCTTGATTTTACTGCATGCCAGGAGAAAGCAAGTTCAAAGTAACTGGATATTGTAGTTTCTAAATGCTTGTTTCGCAGCAAATTCATTGGGTTTTACCTGCTGCAGTGTCCTAAAAAAAGTTATGTAATTCATGAAACCACAATAACGGAATCTTAAGTGGATCAATATACAAATGGACACACATAGGTGGCCAAATTGGAGATAAATATTATGAGGACGATAAGCCTCACATAAAAAAACGGATTCTATCACTGCTAATTCTTCACTGTGGACCTCTGTAAGACTCAAAAACTTGATCTTAATGTTGATTTTCATGTGTCTGTGGAGCGCGAGAAATTGGATATCCAATTCATGCATTAATAAATTGGTTACTGTTTGGCAAAAAGGCTGGTTAGCTGCATTACTTTAATCCTCCCATGAGCTTGGCCTTGTAGGTACTAACATGGTCAATACGGATTTTGGTTTAATTATTGGACATTGACCTTGTATTGTTGTTCTTACTAGAGATGAACAGGTTCGGTTTTACTCTGATTTACTCAGATTTACCCGAATCTCCTTATTCGGTCACGGACGTCACATGTTTTGGTTAGCCAATAAGAAAAATCCAGAAAAAAAGAACTTTTTCGATGATTCTGGCTTTAAGAACCGAGTAAATCCGAACCCGCTCATCTCTAGACTTCTTACACACTTTGCAATATTTAGGCCATTGGGCCTAATTCAGACCTGATCTTAGATGTGCTAAATTTAGCGCATCTACGATCAGCTTCCCTGACATGCGGGGGGACGCCCAGCACAGGGCTAGTCCGCCCCGCATGTCAGGCCCTACCCCGCACATCGGCGATGCTTTTGTACTTGAAGAGTAGCTCCCTACCAGCGCAGCTCCTGTGCGTTGGCAGGGAACTACTCGTCGCTGTCCGTGTCGCAGTGGCTGCGTGTGATGTCACGCAGCCGCCGCGGCCCACCCCACGCACGGTCTAGGCATGCCTATGTTACCTGGACCGCGCCACTAAAACGGCGGGCAGGCGCATGCGTAGTTCAGATCTGATCAGCTGCTGTGCGAAAACACGCACAGCAGTGATCAGGTCTGCATTAGGCCCATTGTCCGATATTACTACAGATTTTTAAATAACAACAAATCATAAACACATGTTTTACTCTTATTTTAGAGCAACAGTTTTATCTAATAATAGAATTTGTGGATACATTTACGGAAAATGTACTAATGATTGATTAATTCATCATATATATATATATATATATATATATATATATACATACTGTGTATATATATATATATATATATATATATATATGTATACAGAAAATGTGTGTGTGTGTGTATATATATATATATATATATATATATATATATATATATAAAATCTCCTGGGGTAGTGTAGTGTGCAGCAGCTGAGAGATTACACAAGTTAGTTGGTTTGGTGCAACAGGCCTAAGCCAGTTTTATTGTGCAGAAAGCCAGAAACACAGTAATACACATCATAAATAAAATACCTTGTCGGCTGGCACTAAATAAAAAACAAGATTATCCTAAGTCGCTAAACAAAAAAAAAAAAATACAAGAAGTAGTTTACCAGGCCCAACTCACTGGTTTTCAAAAGCAGGTTTATCCATAGTCTCTCCTCTTTCCCCAGACAGTGTGAGACACAAATGATCAGGCTGACAGCTTTTTTATCACACCCATACAGCTGAAAGCCCTAATTAGCCTTCTGTGAGGCTAAAAGCTCAAATATCCAAACTGGGCCTAAATGGGTGAAGAACCTGCCCTCACATCCAACACCAGTGCCCTTAATCGGTTCTTACCAAATGCCAAAAGCTCTCAACAGAACCAACATAATATTCCTGGAATTTTTAAAACACATAGATTTTATGTGTGTGTGTGTGTGTGTGTGTATACAGTATACTGTGTATATACAGTATATACTAACCAGTAGTCTTTTTCTCCCATTACGTCTATAGTGTCACGCTCGGCGTGAGTTGGGGTTCCGACAACCGAGTTTTGGCTGAAGGGACACCTACTTGTGAGGAGAGTAAACGAGGTGGCTGAATGTAATTCCTCCTCATGGGGTGGAAGCCAAACTAAGTGTTAACGTTGGCCGGAGGGCGTAAAGAAAAGGAGGACTTCGTAGGAAGATAACTGTAGTTTTTTTAATGAATAATCAGGCTGTACACGAATATTGGAGAAAATGAAGAAATTGGAAGAATTAGAGTCTATGGTTAAATGACTTGAAGAGTGAAGCTGAAGAACTCCGGTAAATAAGAACTGAAGAATGTGTTTTATGATTAAAAGATGAGGCTGAAGTACTTGGACTTTGAAGAAATGAAGACGTGGTTTGTGATTGAAGACAAGGCTGAAGAACTAGGACTTTGAAGAAATGAAGACATCTGCAGGAACCGCCATTAGCACCTGGAGCTACTCTACGACCTGGGACCCCGTGAGTGCTTCCACGAGTGGCAATGGACTTAGACAGCAGGACTGTAGCAGCGTCTAGGTAACCGATGGATGAGAGCAACCAGGACCAGGGAACCAGAAGTAACCTGGGAGCACAGAGCTGGAGAACCTTTCACAAGGAGGTAACTTGAAGCCCCCTTTTCTAAGGGGAGAACATGCAGGATTGGCTGGACACAGATTGGGAACTTCATTGGTAATACTCTGGTCTCCAACATGGCTGCCCCCAGCACAGGAGACATACTTAGCTGTTAGCACACAGCTTTAGCCAGCTTTTGTCACTGACACACTATACTGTGTCACCACCAGAGGACCTTACCGCAGCGATCCCCGCCGCAGCACCAGGCCCCCGGCCCTTGGCAGCCGCACATCCGTCCAGGAGGACCCGCCGCCAGCAGCTCCCTGCCGCCACAGCCGCGCCAACCAGCGGGACGGAGCCTGACAGTACCCCCCCCCTTATTAGGGTGGGCTCTGAACACCCTTGTGCTTTCATCGGATTCTTGGTATGAAAGGCCCAGACTAATCTAAGATATTGGAGACAACCATATCTTTTACGACAGTCAAGGATCCTATGAACTTCAAATTCTTCTCCCTGAGCAGCTTGCAACTTGGGAGGTCTAGGGAGCGCAGCCCAAAAACGGTTAAGTATGAGAGGCTTCAGTAAGGAGATGTGAAATGCATTTGGGATCTTCAAGTACGGATGCAACGTCACTTTGTATGCGACTGGATTCAATACTTTTTCAACAGGATATGGTCCAATTAATCTGGGGACAAATTTCTTGGAAGGGACCTTGAGTCTTAAGTTCTGAGTAGAAATCCAGACTTGATCACCCACTTTGAGACTAGGGACAGCCTTCCGTTTTTGATTTGCAAAAAATTTGTATTTATTGGACGTTTTAAGCAGAGCCTCATGAACTTGTTTCCACATCTTAGTGAATTGCTGAAGGGCTAACTCTGCGGCAGGTACTTCGAGAGCTGGAAGAGATTGAAAAGCAGAAATACGTGGATGAAGTCCATAATTCACATAAAACGGTGTGGAATAAGTAGCGGAATGGTAGAGATTATTGTGAGCAAATTCAGCAATTGGAAGATAGTCCAGCCAATCGTCCTGAAAAGAAGACATGAAGAGTCGTAGGAAAGTCTCTAAGTCTTGATTCACTCTCTCAGTCTGGCCATCCGTTTGGGGATGGTATGCAGAGGAGAAACTTAATTCCATTCCAAGAGCTGAACTCAGTGCTCTCCAGAATTTAGCCACAAACTGAGGCCCTCGATCGGAAACTATCTCTTGTGGAAGTCCATGCAACCGGAAGATGTCTGATATGAACATTTTTGATAGTTGTAGAGCGGTTGGAAGACCTGTGAGTGGGACAAAGTGCGCCATTTTAGAAAATCGGTCCACAATGACCCAAATGGTTTTTCGTCCTCTGGAGACAGGTAGGTCAGTTATAAAATCCATGGAGATGTGTGTCCAGGGTTTTTGTGGAATCGATAGCGGATGAAGAAGACCCGATGGTGATCCTCTTGGACTTTTATGTTGGGCGCACTTTGGGCAGGCAGCTATCAATTCCAAAACATCTGTCTTCAGATGAGGCCATCAATAGGAGCGTTGGATGAACTTAAGAGTCTTGAGGCTACCTGCGTGTCCCATACACGGTGAGGTATGAGCCCACGGGAGCAGACTTTTTCGGAGTTCTGGTGCAACAAAGGTTTTTCCCGGTGGAGGAAGCGGAGCAGTATGAGTTGCAGCAAAGGAGGCAGGATCTAGGATGAATTGTCTGTCCGGAAGATCTGTGGACTCATCTGAACTCAATGAACGAGAGAGCGCATCTGCTTTCCGATTAAGAGACCCTGGACAATAACTGAGCTTGAAAGAAAAACGTGAGAAGAACAGTGCCCACCTGGGGTGCCGTGGGTTTAAACATCGGGCAGTCTGAAGATATAAAAGATTTTTGTGATCTGTGATTACTGAGATTGGGTGCTGAGCTCCTTCCAGCAAGTACCTCCACTCTTCAAAAGCAAGTTTTATGGCAAGCAATTCTTGTTCTCCAATGGCGTAGTTTTGTTCTGCCGGAGAGAATCTTCGGGAAAAATAAGCACAAGGATGAGCTTTCTGATCCTCGAAGTACTGGGATAAGACAGCCCTCACTCCTACTGAAGAAGCATCCACCTCCACCTGAAAAGGACGACTGAGATCAGGTTGCCAAAGGATAGGAGCAGACATGAAGGCCTCTTTTAGAAACGAAAAGGCTTTTAGTGCCTCAGGTGGCCAAGCTGCAGAATTAGATCCTTTTCTTGTTAGTGCTGTAATCGGGGCAATGATGGAGGAATAATTTTTAATAAACCTCCTATAGAAATTGGCGAAGCCTAAAAAATGCTGGATTCCCTTCAGAGTGGTAGGAAGGGTCCAATCTCTGATTGCTTGGACTTTGGTAGGATCCATCTGTAATTCCCTCCCGGAAATGATGTAACCTAAAAAAGGGATGGAGGGAACCTCAAACGTGCACTTCTCTAGTTTGCAAAAGAGTCGATTTTCCCTTATACGTCTCAAGACTTCTCTGACTTGTTCCCGATGGAGTATCAGATCTTTGGAAAATATTAGAAAATCGTCCAGATGCACAACCAGGCACTTATAGAGGAAATCTCAGAATAATTTGTTGACATAATCCTGGAAGACTGCTGGAGCACTGCATAACCCAAAGGGCATCACCAAATATTCGTAATGCCCATCACGAGTATTGAACGCAGTCTTCCACTCGTCTCCTGTGCGAATGCGTATAAGGTTATAAGCTCCCCGCAGGTCCAATTTGGTAAAAATGGTAGCCCCCTTTACTCGGTCAAATAGTTCGGGAATCAAGGGCAAGGGGTATCTGTTTTATCTGTAACTTCGTTGAGGCCCCAGTAGTCGATGCAAGGCCGTAGGCCCCCGTCCTTCTTCTTAACAAAAAAAACCCTTGCCCCGGCTGGAAAAGGAAGGGAGAAGGAACCCTTTGGCCAAATTTTCCTGTTCTGTACGTACTCAGACATCGCTTAGGTTTCCGGGAGAGATAAAGGGTACGTTCGGCATCTGGGAGGTGTTTTACCAGGCAGTAAATCGATAGGGCAGTCCCAACTTCGGTGGGGAGGCAAGGTATCCGCCCCTTGCTTACTGAACACGTCCAGAAAGGGCTGATAGGCATCTGGGAGATCAGTGGAGTGTAGGGTAAAGAGTGGCTTGACAGTGGATAAACAGCTTTGAGAACACGACTTCCCCCAGGGCGAGTAAATCCATAGTTTCCCAATCTAAGTGGGGGTTGTGCTCCTGCAACCACGGTAATCCTAGGATTATTTTTTGAGAGGCTTTGGGAATTACCAGGAAAGAGATAACCCCTTCAGGGATATAACTTCCGTCAACCGCGGTGATAGAGATAGCTCGCTCCAAACGAGTGGTTGGTATTTCAGACTGTCGGACTAAGGCGGAAGTAATGGAACTTTCTGCAGCTCCAGAATCCAAAAGTGCTGTAACATGAAGGGAGGTAGAGGAAAGTTCCAGACATACAGCCAACAGTGATTCCTTCCTGGTAAATTGGTTTGGGAATGCTCCTAGATTAACCTCTCCTGCGTAAACTAGGAGCGGGAGTTTCCCGGTCGTTGAATACAAGACTTAACAAAGTGGTCGGCAGCCCCACAATATATGCAGAGGTTGCCCTGTTTGCATCTTTGATGTGCCTCATTGGTGAGACGAGAGCGGATGACCTGCATGGGTTCTTCAGTAAACGGTGAGGATGGTCTAGGAGTGGGACAGGCCGGAGGTTTGGGTTGCTCAAACCTAGTTCTCTCAAGACAGCGCTCCTTGTATCTTAGATCAATCTTGTTACATAAAGAAATAAGCTGATCGAGCTTAACTGGCACATCCTGAGTGACCAGGTCATCTTTAATTTTGTCGGAGAGACCGTTCCAAAAGGCGGCAGTGAGAGCCTCTTCATTCCAGCCCACTTCGGAAGACAGAGTACAGAATTGGATCACGTACTGGGCGACGGAACGGGTTCCCTGACGCAGACGCAGAATCTCCAAAGAGGCAGAGGTGGTTCAGCCTGGCTCGTCAAAGGTTTTACGATAAGTTGCCAGGAATTCCGGGTAATGCGAGAGTATGGGATCAGTTATCTCCGATAAGGGTGAAGCCCAATCCAAAGCTGTTCTGGTCAGAAGTGAAATGATGTATGCGATTTTGGTCCGATCAGATGGAAAGTCAGTTGACTGAAGCTCAAACTGGATCTCGCATTGATTGAGGAACCCTCGGCATTGCTCTGGACTACCGTCAAGTTTACTGGGTGGCGGCAGTTGCAAACGAGGAACTGGAATCAACACTAGAGGATTAGGTGCTGGCAGATTGGAAGCTGGAACTGGAATCCGAGATGTGGAAATGGCTGTATGAAGAGAATCCAAACGAGTGGCTATATTCTGCATGAATTGTACAATCTGTGCCTGCATGGCCTCCTGTTTATTCAGACGAGATAGAATATCCACAGAGGCATCGCCCCGGTAGCCTGCTCACTTGCTGGATCCATTGGGCCAGTGCTTACTGTCACACTCGGCATAAGTTGGGGTTCCGACAACCCAGTTGGCTGAAGGGACAGCTACCTGTGAGGAGAGTAAATGAGGTGGCTGAATATAATTCCTCCTCATGGGGTGGAAGCCAAACTAAGTGTTAACGTTGGCCGGAGGGCGTAAAGAAAAGGAGGACTTCGTAGGAAGATAACTGTAGTTTTAATAAATAATCAGGCTGTACACGAATATTGGAGAAATTGAAGAACTGTAAGAATTATAGTCTATGGTTAAATGACTTGAAGAGTGAAGCTGAAGAACTCTGGTAAAGAAGAACTGAAGACTATGTTTTATGATTAAAAGATGAGGCTGAAGTACTTGGACTTTGAATAAATGAAGACATGGTTTGTGATTGAACGACGAGGCTGAAGAACTTGGATATTGAAGAAATGAAGACTGGTTTGTGATTGAAAGACGAGGCTGAAGAACTTGGACTTTGAAGAAATGAAGACTGTGGTTTGTAATTGTAAGACGAGGCTGAGGAACTTGGACTTTGAAGAAATGAAGACTGTGGTTTGTGATTGAAAGACGAGGCTGAAGAACTTGGACTTTGAAGAAATGAAGACGTCTGCGGGAACCGCCGTTAGCACCTGGAGCTCGACTGCAGCAGCGTTTAGGTAACCGATGGATGGGAGCAACCAGGACCAGGGAACCAGAAGTAACCTGGGAGAGCCTTTCACAAGGAGGTAACTTGAAGCACTGGCACTCTCGCTCTGAGCCAGCCACCTTTTGTAAGGAGAGAACACGCAGGATTGGCTGGACACAGATTGGGAACTTCATTGGTAATACTCTGGTCTCCAACATGGATGCCCCCAGCACAGGAGACATACTTAGCTGTTGCACACAGCTTTAGCCAGCTTTTGTCTCTGACACACTATACTGTGTCACCACCAGAGGACCTTACCGCAGCGATCCCCGCCGCAGCGCCCGGCTCTCCAGACCCTCGGCCCCCGGGCCCTTGGCAGCCGCACATCCGTCCAGGATGACCCGCCGCCAGCAGCTCCCTGCTGCCGCAGCGTACCAGCCAGCGGGACGGTAGGAGCACCCGCCGGAGGTAAATCTCCGGAGCCTGACATATAGAGAACTATTTGTGTTTATTTATTGGGTATGGAGGCTAAAAAGTATGCAGAGAAGGCAAGGTCACAGCAAACATAGGTCAGTGACTAGAACAAAAAGTAGTAATATAAGTAAGATAAGAGTAGGAAATAAGTCCCCAAATGGTAGCAACTATAATGGGCAATGTGTACAAATGAGAACAGGTATCACCTATGAAAGTATGAATAGGCACATGTCCAAGGGTGTAGCTTCCATAGGTGCAGGCAGTGCAGCTGCTATGGGGCCCAGAGCTGAGAGGGGCCACCTTCCCTGTCAAAGTTACATGTGTTATATACATCTTTCGCCGTTGAGTGGTATGTAGGGGTCCTATCAAACTTTTTCCTTGGGGCCTGCAATATATCTACATATGCCCCTGGTCCTGCTTATTGTAGTGTGAAATAAAATGAACTGGAGGGAATTTTAATGTTCTATAATATGAACCAGGGCACTGTAATGAGGCACAATATGAATGGGGAGCACTATATATCATAATGTGAATTGGGGGTACTGTGCGGCATAATTTTTACTGGCAGCTGTGAAATGTGACATAGGGTGAATTGACGCACTAATGCGATTCATAAAAGAAACTAGGGCACTACTATAGTTTAGAAAATGAACTAGGGCAATATTATAGGGCATAAAATGAACAACAGCTGCAGAGAAGTGTCTCTCTAGAAGCATTGGGACGGGGGGCCCTTCAAAATGTTGCTATGAGGCCCACAAAGTTCTGGCTATGCCCCTGCACATGTCAGTCACGTTACAGTATCAGCCATGAGATAAAACGCTCACCATGGTGTGTAAGTGCCATCAGAGCAGGTATGTGCGTGTTTTGAAATCTGTTGGACCATAATATCATCATAATATCATAATAATATCATAATATCGTCAACATCCTGAAATCAATTTTAAGGACTGGAAATCCAGAAAAATACAAATACAAATCTCACTATTTATAAAACAAAAACTGATTTTATATTGTTTGTTTTGACATACTCTAATGTTTGTTATATTCTCACCTTGGTTTTGTTAGACTTTTTGTAAGCTTAGATCATACTGCCTTAAGGGTAAATGCCATTATTGTGAAATCTTCCATGATATGAATGATACAGTACAGTAACTTTCACAAGGAATATGGGCATTGTAGATAATATCTGAAACCTAGAGGAATCCATCTTATGTTTTTTTTTACTAGAAATTAACAAAAATAGAGTATGCATTTTATAGTATAAAATTATTGTTCCATTTTTAGAACATTTCAAGACTATACCCTTAGTTAAGTAAGAGATGGGATAATTGCATTGTATGTTCACTAACAAACTGCAGACATTTGGGGCTGGCCACAATTGCTCCCTAAATCATAGGCTCAATTTGTTTTAATTACAAAACTCACAATCGCATTGATATACAAAGTGGCAACTGTCTTATAATGTGTGCCAGTCGACAACAGAAGCATTAAGCATATACATCTTGGTTACGCTAGACATAAGTCAAAAGTACTTACTTCCCACCATACTTACATACTCTCCCGGAATGACTGGGAGGCTTCTGAAAATTGGGTGGACCTCCCAGCCCCTTGGAATAACAAGCAAGTCTCCCGATTTCAGAAGAACCCCCCTGCCTGGCTACCCACTTAGGGCCTAATTCAGATCTGATCGCAGCAACAAATTTGTTAGCAGATGGGCAAAACCATGTGCACTGAAGGGAGGGGGAGGGGGGGCAGATATAAAGTGCAGAGAGAGTTAGATTTGGGTGGGGTGTGTTCAAACTGAAATCTAAATTGCAGTGTAAAAATAAAGCAGCCAGAATTTACCCTGCACAAAAACAAAATAACCCAGCCAAATCTACCTCTCTCTGCACATGTTATGTCTGCCTCCCCTGCAGTGCACATGGTTTTGCCCGTTAGCTAACGCATTTGCTGCTGCGAACAGGTCTGAATTAGGCTCTTAGGGTGGGATGTAGTAAAGGAAAAATGCGGTAAAACCCCTGTTTTCGGGGGTTTTATCGGTTTTTCACCACCCAGGGTATCGCCATCTCTGGATGGCGATACCCTATAGAAGCCTATTGCTTCTTTTCACCGGCCACCGCAACCCGCCGCCTCCGCCACAGAAGCCTCCCCCCGGGCATACCTTCCCCCAGGCAGCCCTGGTTCCAGAAGGTAATCTCATCCTTCCCCTAGCAACGCAGCCGGAGGTCCTTCCGGGTGCAGGGGGAAGGAGGAGGCGCCGGGGACAGCATGCTGCTGCTTCCCAGCGTGCTCGCAGTGTGGAGACCCCTGGGAGGTGACGGAGACCCCCCGCAGACCACCCCACAGGTATTGCAGGGGGCCCCCGTCTTCGCATTGCGATTTTGATCGCATATGGTACATATGCGATCAACATCACTGCGATGGGCGGCGAGGGGCGGTGATGTATGTTAATATATCCCGCCCTTAGTGAGTAAAGTGGGCAGCCCAGGCGGTCGATGACGTAATTCTCACTGAATCGCATTATAATAGCTACGCCCCCTGCTTTATAATACCTCCCTACTTTGCTGTCATTGAAGGAGGGATGCCAACGTGCGCCGAATACGCGTGCCCGAATTTAGGGGGCGTGACCTAGCAAAAAAGGGGACATGGCCTCGCGGAAAGTGCCGCGATCGCAAGCCATGCCCCCGTTTTCATCATTATAGGGGCATGAACAGCGCTGTGAGAGCTGCTGGCCATGCCCCCTGTCCCTCTCTGCCAGGAATAGACTCTGTGCGCATGTGCACAGCATCTATTCACTGCTGCTCTGCTCAGAGCAGCGAGTGACAGGGGGATCTCCCAACTGCGACCCGCGGGTGGGACAGCGGCACAGACCGTGAAAATCGGAACAGTTGGGAGGTATGATAATGCCATAATCTTGCCACTGCAGAGTAGGAGTCGTGGCTACAGTGACATGATCATGGTCACCACACCCCATTCTACCTCCTTTATAGTGTTCCGCCTCCGCCCTGCCCCCTTCAACACATCACACCTCCGCACAGCCCTCCTGCTGAGCCGACCTGGCTGAGGATGTCGGCAACTATGCTTCCCACTTGTGATCATATTTTTAAAGCTTTTCTTTTATTGTAGTTTATAATTATATTTTAGGCATAAATAAATCTGCTTAAACCTCTCTAATACAGCAATAACAGCTCCCTGTCCATTGGCAAATGCAGGATTTCTAGAGGGGGGTTTCCAAATGCAATCCACAATCTCCTACTCTTCAAGCAAGTATGGGAGTTTGCGGGAACAGTACAAGCAGGGGCGGATTGGGAACAAAAAGCGGCCCTGGAAAAATTTGCACTAGTGGCCCCACATGGGCAGCACCAGAGGTGTAAGGTCTACCCATGGACCGTGGCAGCAGCACCCTCCCCCCAAGACTTTCCAGATAGTGGGCATGTCTAGCATCAAGGGGGAAGTTAAAAGGAAATAAAATGAAATGTTATGAGCACATTATATGATACACCTTTAGAATTTAGGAAACTATATAATTCTTTAGAAAGATATATTTTCTTGCTTATTACACCAACCGCGTATCGCAATCACTATTCACTCAATCTTACATGTCAGCCAAGCAGGCAGACAGAGCATACACTAGATCATCTGCAATCACAGGCTAAGTGGCAAAGTCATTTTCATATATGCAAATTATTTTGCATCTTATTCATTATGTCTATTAATAGTACCACATGTCCTCAAACAAAACAGGCCCCGCGGGTGCGTCGGCCCACCGGGGATCTTCTCTGTGAACCCAACGTCCAATCCGCCTCTGAGTACAAGAAACTATTACTAACCCTAGAACATATAGATTTATGTGCACATTAGTCTTTTTAATCACTAGATAGTATAATTAATAATTAACACTACAGATGGTCTATAGTATAGATTGTATCAAACATATTTAATGAATATATATATATAAGTGATCAGTAAATGGTTAAACATCCCATAATAAATAAATACACAAACATAGTAAAACCAGTAGAGACAGAACTGCACTTTCTCCCACCTCGTGGTAAAGCGCCTGCCTCTTCTTCCTGGCAGCTACTCTCTGGTCCAGTGCACTGACTGAGAACTCAGATCTACATACACAGCAAACTTTGTAGAAGATTCAACCACTGGGAATGTGCTGCAGCTGTGCGTTTGCCTTTACTGTCTTGTCTACAAAAACAAAGCCAACCAATTAGTAATGGTCTCACATCTCGTATGAGAGACTGCTCCTGATTGGCTGGGAAAATGTTTTTGTTTATTTTTCAAACAGTGTCTGGCAATGAATACAAAAGGAAGAAAAATGTAGGCAGGTACTTAATGACATTTCTATACTTCGGAAATTTTATGGAGAGAAAAAACTATAAAGTACGCAGGCAATATTATGTATTATTGAGTATGTAGGCACGATTAACAATACACAGGTATTGGCACTATTATTTAATAAAATAAATAAACTATTATTTATATTTATTACAATCAGTGAAGAGGCACTATCACCTAGTACAGTAAACAAAGGAGACACAGTTATGTTTTAACAGAATAAGGGGTCACAATCATATATGAAAAGTACAGTGTCTGAACAACAACATACATAGGGGGAGATTCTAATGTTTGAAAAGTCGGTTGGGTGTCTGTTTTGTCCTGTCTATTACATAGGAAAAAACAGACACCCAACTGACTTTTCAAACATTTGAATCTCCCCCATAAAATCTAAAACATGCTTTATTTAAACCATATATTTCACCAAAAATTGTGAGGTTACAATATTGGAATGAGGGTGTTGTCGGTAGCAAATTTTTCACAATATTCAGTTTTTTATGCCACATGCCGTATTGGCACCTGTATCAGATCCACATATCCCATCTACCACCATCTCCCCACGATTCATGACAAATGTACTAATTGCTGCACTGTGTTGCCGAAATTGTGACTGTCCTGACAAAACTGGGACAAATGCGAACATTTTATTGAATGAAAGGGTGATTCTAACGTGGTAGTGAGATGAAGCTAGTACTTTTGCACAGTGCCCCACTTCTGATTTTCAGATCTTTTTTACCTCTCTGTATACCAAGCACTTTGTGGAGGCATTTTCTATGTTCTGTGTGTTTGTGTGTGCTTTTGCGAATCATGGTAGAAAGTCATTTTTATTTGAAAGTTTAATATATTCAATTTCTTATAGAATAGTTGCTAAGTAATAATGTACAGGACTTATAGGAAACAGGGCCTGATTCCAAGTTTTACGCAAACCCAATGTTTAAAGATGTGTCCTCCGTGCATAGGCGTTTCTTTCTATAATGGGTGCAATGTGTACAGTGCAATGTGTGCGGCACAATGCCGGAGTTTACTGTGATGTACAGAGGTGGGGGCCCACCCGTAGGTGCACATGGGCCCCCTCCTCTGTTAAAATGTCCCTGCCTCCATGGTTGCCTCTGCAGTTGTGTGACAGTTCTTCTTGTCGTCTCCCATCCTGTGCGCTTACTAACGTCGAGCGTCTTTTGTGCATCTTTTAATGAGACTCACAAGCAGAATACACTGATTAATATGATATGCGGCATACGTATAGTCTGTGTGTGACTGCAGCTGTATCTGTATATGAAATGCTATGTTACAGCATCGGTGTGGAAAACTGTAGTGCACAGTAGCATTATGTACACGTATAAAGCTGGAGTCACACACAGATTATACACATACAACATATCATATTAATCAGGGTAGTCTGCTTGTGCATCTTATTATGATCATATCGTAAATAAGATACCTTTCCGGGGGAAAAAACAAGGCCAACGCTGGCCGAGTTGCACAGGAGCTGGTGGTTCTCATGTGTCCTGTGTAACGTAACTCATAATGTATGGAGGCTAGCCCAGGAAGGACGCATCTGTATGTACAACTCCGATGTTTGGGGGTCTGCACGTGGATAAGACCCGTTCTGTCCATTTGCAGAATGAGTCCTGAGCTATCGCTCGCAGTCTTCCCCCTTAGGGGTGGCGTGGGTCTCCCCAATTTTGTAGGCGTGTGGAGCCCATGGACTTTTCTGGAACAGGCTGACCTGATTTTATGGCCAGTCTGAATATGCTTTGGCTTACGCAGATTGATCAAAGTCTACTAGCATTGCAACTTGCAATCGATGGTTATGGTGGTCGCAATGATGGTCCAATGCTGCATCCTTGGACACAGCACTCGGTTCTGTCAGATGCATGCAGGAGGCATCTATGTCCTACAGACGTCTCCTGCTGCATTTGAATTTCATTTGTACTATATAGCACAGCCACTTCCCTGCGGCTGTGCAATACCTTACATAGTAGAATCAGGCCTATAAATATACAAAGACCAGAACGTTGACATTCATATTGAAGTGCACTGTGCAGACCATGGCAGATCCAAATGCAAGCTACAGCAGAATCATTGAAGGAGCATCACTAAGCAGTGGTCATACCACCGAAGCTGCCCGGGACATTCTTGTTCCTCCTCTCACTCCTCCCGCACTGACAATGGCACCTCTTGCTGTTTCATTGTTGCAGCCTGCACCCTGCCCTCCATGCGTCAGTCCAACGGCAGTGATGTAGCTATTTGAGTAAGCCAAAGCCCAGGCATCCCTGTTGTTAATCAGGAACTGTATAGAATGGCATTACAGAGTAAAATAACACCTCTCTGATGCTCTGATTAAGAGCAGTTTCAATAATACTTTTTACACAAAATGTACATATACCTAGATCAAGGCTTTTTCTTTAGCCTCAAGATATTTGTATTTAAATGCCGATTGTACATTATATATCTCCGAGGGGCACTGACATAAAAATTACTTAATAACCAATGTCTAAACCTTTCCAAAGGCAATCCCTATTAATAAGCCTAGAGACCCGTTAGTGGATTTCCCGGTTTGCCTTGAGAAGTACCAACAGTGTAAATAGCACCTCGGTTGCTCTCATTGTGGCACCTGTCTTCGGCTTTTGGGGTGTCTGAAGACCAGGTGCGGATTCAAATATTGACAGTATATAGATAGATAGTCAATGGCTCGACTCCAGATGGTTGGCAGTGAGTAGGTCGACAGGGTCAAAGAGTCGACAGTTAAACATGGTCTTCCCTAACCCGCCGCCAGGTTCCTATGCCTAACCATACCTACTGCAGCCTAATGCTAATATTCCCGAAGTGCCTAACCCTATCCCTCATCCTAACCCTAACTCCAATTTCTAATGCAGAGGTTCCCAAACACAGTCCTCAAAGCACCCCAACAGTCCAGGTTTTAGGTATATCCATGGCTCAGAACAGATGGTTAAATCAAATTGACTGAGGTGCTAATAAAGTCACCTGTGGCCAAGCATGGATACTTTTAAAACCAGGACCGTTGGGGTGCCTTGAGGACCGCGTTTGGGAACCTCTACTCTATGCAATCACTTCACTTCTTTTTTGGAAGCTGGTCATACTACTGTGCCACGCATGTGAGAGTCAGGAGTATGAGTGAAAAGTTCCAGATCTCTCTCCCGGGATCTCTTGTGATCTGTTGCTCATGGGTTACAACAGGATGTAGTTAATATATGGGCTGTTCAGGATTACGACACCGGAAACTCGACCGCCAGTAAAATTCCTGCGGTCGGAATACCGATCTCTCCCCTGTATTCCCAATCAGGTGGAGAGTCCACTTCACCACCCGAGGGAGAATAGAACCCGTGACGAGCGAAGCTGAAGCGTGGCCCAAAGCGTAACAAGTGCAGCGAATCTGCGAGGGGACTCGCTGCGCTCACTGACGGTATTCTGTCAGAATACTGCTGTAAGGATATCATACTGAATCCGTTACAACAGCTAACACCATCTGGAGATAGCATGAGGTGCGCTACAAGGGAACGTGCTTGGTAAACCTATGGGGGTTACTTTTGCAAATGATAAAATGACGGGCCCCTGTATATAATTTGGGTGCTGCTTAATATTTGTGGGTACCCCATAAAAATAAGTATTAATTGATAAATGCGCCTTATAGAGTGGTCGCCTCATGATAGCTCATAGCAGTGTTTCCTGCTCCAGTTCTCAGGGACCTGTGACTGTGTATGTTTTACAGATCTCCTAGCAGGAGCACAGATATATTCCTTACTGGCTGATATTTTTTAAAAGATCCTTATGTAGTGCTAATTATTTCACTTTCTGATTCTGAATTTTTGTGGGCATGCTTTAGTAATTTTTTTCACATACAGTACAAGATGTTGTATTACAGATGTTTTATTGAAACTTAATAGCAGTTGTACATTTTACATTTAAATTATGGGCGTAAGTGTATTTAAAGTATGTCTGAAGTAAACTGTGCACATATCCTACTGGAGCAGATCTGCATGTATGTTGCAATGTGTTCCTGAAAATATGGACATAAATATGCTACTTATTCCTGCTGCTATATGCAGTTAGGGGGGAATTAAATTCTTAGCGCCGGCAGCTGTCTCTCCTGAACACCCGACTGGGCTATTCAGCTGTTGTTTCTGTTGGGTGTGACCAGCTGCTGCCACCGGCATTTCAGCTTGCACCAGTGGCGGAACTAGCGAGCGGTGGGCCCAGGTGCGACAAGATGCTTTGGGCCCCCCTCATCCCATCCAAGTCCACCCCCTCACCCCTGGAGAGGATCTGGTGAGGGGGACCTGCTCAGGGCCAGAGAAATCGATACCTAGTATAACAGTGCCGTAACTAGACATTTTAGCAGTGTGTGCAAGAAATGGCATTGAAGCCCTCCCTCTATGTAAAACAGGGGCGGTGCGCGCCGTAGGCACGTGCAAAAAATATAGGGGTGTGGCTTCGTGGGGAAGGGCCACAACATATTACCAATTCATATAATGGTGCACAGTAGTCTCAATTATTAAATTACACCACACAATAGCACCACTACACTAGGTAGAGCCCCTTTTACACCTTACGGTGGGCAGATTCCCCTTTTTACACATTACGGCAGACAGCGTCCCACTTTTTACACATAACGGCAGACAGCGTCCCCTTTTTACACATTACGGCAGACAGCGTCCCCTTTTTACACATTACGGCAGACAGCGTCCCCCTTTTTACACATTACGGCAGACAGCGTCCCCTTTTTACACATTACGGCAGACAGCGTCCCCTTTTTACACATTACGGCAGACAGCGTCCCCTTTTTACACATAATGGCAGACAGCATCCCCTTTTTACACATTACGGCAGACAATGTCCCCTTTTTACACATTACGGCAGACAGCGTCCCCTTTTTTACACATTACGGCAGACAGCGTCCCCCTTTTTACACATTATGGCAGACAGCGCCCCCTTTTTTACACATTACGGCAGACAGCGTCCCCTTTTACACATTTACGGCAGACAGCGTCCCCCTTTTTACACATTACGGCAGACGGCATCCCCTTTTTACACATTACGGCAGACAGCGCCCCCTTTTTTACACATTACGGCAGACAGCGTCCCCCTTTTACACATTTACGGCAGACAGCGTCCCCCTTTTTACACATTACGGCAGACGGCATCCCCTTTTTACACATTACGGCAGACAGCACCCCATTTTACACATTACGGCAGACAGAATATAAAGAAAGAAAGAAAGAAAGAAAGAAAGAAAGAAAGAAAGAAAGAAAGAAAGAAAGAATTATACTTACTGTCTCCACTGGCAGTCAGGCTCCTCTGTGCAGCTTCTTCTGGCAGATATCCCGGGCAGGGGAGAAGGAGCAGGAGGAAGGAGGTGGAGGAGGGAGCCGCAGCAGCGCTGTGTAATTGGTGGAGGCTCTGCTGGTGCTGTCCCTCTCCGTCACCATTGGCTGGCCTCCACCGTTGTGAATGCTGGGAAGTGCATCCCAGCATTCACAGCGGCGGAGGACAGCCAATGGTGAAGGAGAGGGACAGCAGCGCCTCCACCAATTACACAGCCCTGCTGCTGCTCCCTCCTCCTTCCTCTCCCCCTTAGCCGCTGCGCTCCTCTACTCGGCGGGCGGCTGTGTGCTGCGGGCGGCGGTGGCCCGCAGCACACAGCAGTATATAATGAGTCAGTTTGACTCATTACATGCCGCGGTGCTTTGGGCCCCTTGACAGTGGCAGGCCCCAGTGCAAGGCACTGCTTGCACTGGCGGTAGTTCCACCACTGGCTTGCACCCTCCTGGGCATGGTGAGCTACAATGTGAGAAAAGTGACTTGTTTGGGCACCCAAACAAAACCTTTCACGATTGCGCCCATTAGTTTAGTCGGGTTTAGCTGCTTACGTGGCTAAACCGGACACTGATGGGCGTGATCGGTGCGATAAACACCATCAACTGGCTATCGCTTTTGTGATCTCCTCTCACTTTAGACGGGAGGTTGGGCAGTGATAACAACTGAGGGTGTAATTCAGAGTTGATCGCAGCAGCAAATTTGTTAGCAGTTGAGCAAAACCATGGGGGTCATTCCGAGTTGTTCGCTCGCTAGCAGATTTTAGCAGCATTGCACACGCTAGGCCGCAGCCCTCTGGGAGTGTATCTTAGCTTAGCAGAATTGCGAATGAAAGATTAGCAGAATTGCGAATAGAAAATTCTTAGCAGTTTCTGAGTAGCTCCAGACCTACTCACAGATTGCGATCAGCTCAGCCCGTTTCGTTCCTGGTTTGATGTCACATACACGTCCTGCGTTCGGCCAGTCACTCCCCCGTTTCTCCAGGCACTCCCACGTTTTATCCTGGCACGCCTGCGTTTTTCCGCACACTCGCAGAAAACGGTCAGTTTCTGCCTAGAAACACCCACTTCCTGTCAATCACACTCCGATCACTTCAACGATTGAAATTCTTCGTTCGGACGTGAGTAAATCTACTAAGATTTGTGCTAAAATACCTAGCGCATGCGCAGCTTCGCCTTAATCGCTCCGTTGTGAAAATCGGCAACGAGCGAACAACTCAGAATGACCCCCTATGTGCACTGCGGGGGGGGGGGGGGGCAGATATAGCAGGTGCAGAAAGAGTTAGATTTGGGTGGGGTGTGTTCAAACTGAAATCTAAATTGCAGAGTAAAAGTAAAGCAGCCAATATTTACCCTGCACAAAAACAAAATAACCCACACAAATCTAACTCTCTTTGCACATGTTATATCTTCCCCCTGCAGTGCACATTGGGGGTCATTCCAAGTTGATCGCTTGCTGCCGTTTTTTGCAGCGCAGCGATCAGTTAAAAAATTGGCAAATCTGCACATGCGTATGCACCGCAATGCGCACACGCGACGTGCGGGTACATCGAGCATCGTGGTTTTGCACAGGTTCTAGCGACACTTTCAGTTGCACTGGCTGTCGTAAGAAGATTGACAGAAAGTGGGAGTTTCTGGATGTCAACTGACTGTTTTTTGGGAGTGTTTGGAAAAATGCAGACGTGGCCGGGCGGGTATCTGATGTCATTACCGTGTCACTCGTCGCAGCAATCATCGCACAGGATAAGTAACTACAGGGCTGGTCTTGTTTTGCACAAAATGTGTTTGCAGGCGTACTGCTGCACAGGCGTGCGCACTCCTGCAAAGCAAAAATACACTCCCCCATGGGCGGCGACTATGCGTTTGCATGGCTGCTAAAAACTGCTAGCATGCGAACAACTCGGAATGACCCCCATTGTTTTGCCCAACTGCTAACAAATTTGCTGCTGCGATCAACTCTGAATTCCCCCCTTAGAATCCTGAGTAGAAGTGAGAAATTGGAAGTATAATTTCTCACCAGCATCCAGAGCAAATCAATAGAAGAGGTAGACATCAATATATCTGAGGAAGAAGAGAGTATTGACTGCATAGGAGAGGAAAGGGTTAAACATCTGGGGAGGGGTGGACCTAGCTGTAAGGAAAGTTCAGCCTTTAAGGGGGAGGGCTTGATATATATAAGGAAGGTGAAGCCATTTTAAGTCTCTTGGTGACTCGGTTTCGGTTTGGTGAGTGCTGCAGTGTCAGCAAAAAAACTTTGTTTCCCTTGTCTCTTGCTTGTTTATTCATCTGTGGCTGCTCTCCCCCCCCCCCCTATCTATACCTGTAACCTGGTCTGCCTGCTGACATGGCTGCTAGGCCCCGGCGAGTGTTGAGGGCCCCGGCTCGTTTCAGCTCGGATGTCCGAGCGGGCCCTGAGGAGGCTGTGGGTGGCCTGAGGGACGGGGCTCCGTCCTCTAGGGCCTCTACACCTACGGCCGTAGGCAGCGGGGGCCGGGCGGGATCGCCGCCGGGGGCCAGGAGCATTTCGGCAGGACGAGGGCGGCGTGGGGGACCGGTCGTCCCTTCAAACCACCCAAGGACCAGCGGGCGGCGGCCGTCCCCTCCGGGAGCCGCCGTACCCGGGAGCAGATCGGGCGCCCGCGGGCGCGCGCATGCGTGCTACGGTGAGCGCCCGGCAGCGGCAGGAAACACCTCTCCTTCCTCGCCGCGGCCGAGGGTTAGTGCCGGGCGAGGGGAGAGGGCGGGTGCGAGAGCAGGCGGTCGCCGCGCGGGGCCTCTGCAGGAGGCCCGCGCGGCGGCCGAGGAGGAAGAACATGGCGGGAGGCCGTGTGCGGGAGGACGTGGGACGCGCGCCCGAGGCGCGCGCGCGCCCACGCTCGTTCCGCAAGCTGCAGGCCGCGCACGTGCGCGCGCAGCAGGGCTCCCTGCAGACATATCAACCTCTCCTTCTCCCCGTATGCCGGCAAACGGCAGGGGGAGGGAGCACATGAGGGGGGTGCAGCGTATGCCTCAAGTAGGCAACGCTGGGCGCATGGTGGCGACAAGGGGCAGTAGGGGCGCAACACCAGCGGCAAGGGATGGCCGGGGCCAGCGGGCGGGTGCGCCCGCCGCGGGCCCGGTGGCACGCGGGAGAGCACGCACGGGGGGGCAGCAGTTCCCCGTGGATACCGCGGATCACAGCAGGCCCCGCGGCAGGAAGGAAGACAGGGAGTGGGTCAGCGGCCGCAGGGCCGCGGCACGGACCGCTGAGCCCGACAGTGGGTCCTCCGCGGGGTCAGGGGATTTTTCTGTTTCCCCAGACAGGGAGGAAGCAGGCTCTGAAATGGAGAGTGGCGGAGCCGTCAGGGGTGCCCTTGATTTCGGTTTAGAGCACGACGAGCAGGATCCCCGGGGCGCATCAAGCAGTCAGCGGGCTCGCGCCCAACCAAGGACCGGCCACCCATCGGGCGGCGGTTCCGCGCGTCGCCCCGCGCGGGATGGGGATCAGTCTGCGGGACGCAAGGGGTCTGGCGACCGTAGAGCATCAGCGGCACGGCGAATAGCACGGGCCTGCCGAGAGCTGGGGGCCGCCGCGGCGGAGCTGGAACTAGGACCAGGAAGGGAGCGGGGGCGCACAGTCACCGCGCATTCCGCACGGGGTGCCCGGCGTGCGCCACAAGCGTGGGCCGGGCCCTCTTCTTCTTTTTTGTCTTCCACAGAGGGCCGAAGTGAAAGAGATGGGGCGGACTCCGTGGCGGATGAGGATTGGCTGGAGGATTACGAAGGATCCGGGTCGGAGAGGTCGATAGCATCCGGTGAGTTGGTGCACTCTATATCGGTTTCCACCACGAGCTCGAGTTCGCGAAGCTCTTCTTCCTCCGCGTCCTCATCTTCTTTAGCGTCGCAGGCGTCCGACGCAGATAGCACTGCTAGGGCAAGGAGGGAGGCCGAGAAACTTGCCAAAAGAGCGGCAAGGCAGCAGAAGAGGCGCAAGCGACGCAGGCGAATGAGTGTAGAGGAGCGTAGGGCAAAGAAGCGGCGCGATCTGCCGGGGGTAGTGCGCTGCGAATACACCGCAGTTATGAGGGGGCTGCGAGATAGCTGCCGCAAGAAAATATGTAGGGGTGACTTCGTGGACTTATTCGTCTTGACGAGGGCCATGAAGAGGGATTACAAAGCGGCGGCCACTAAGACAGGCATGGGTACTGAAGCTTTCCGGTCTTTTGATAATTGGCTGGCCGGTTTTTGGGTGTTTGCGGCATGCTATTTGGAGGATAGGCCGGAAGAGCACATGAATATCATCCGGTACCTACACCTAGTGCATGACATGCAGCGCACGTCCGCTGGCTCGGAATGGCGCCAGTACGACCAAGAGTTTCGGGAGAAACAGGATGGGCTGCGGGTCATGGATTTTGGCTTCAAAGACGTGGAGGTATGGCTCAAGGTGACCCGGGCATCACAACAAGAGGCAGAGCCCCAGAAACAGGGGACAGGGGTGCGTCGCGCGGGGTCATCGGCCCAGGGGGCGGCCGCGGACGGAGGAATGGCCAGGACAGGCGGGTTGGCCGCTCGCGGGGGCGGGCGGTCTGCTACTCGGGGGAAATGCTTCGCTTTTAACAGCGGAACATGTTCCTATGGCAAGCAGTGTCGGTTTCGTCACTCCTGCCACCATTGTGGGGGAGCCCACCCAGCCTCCTCCTGTTTCAAAGGGGGGCGACAGGGAAGCAAGGGGAAGCAGCCTTACTCTAAGCAGGCCGCGAGCGGGACCGCTCAGCAGAGCCCCAACGCCAGTTAAGTTGTTAACAATGGGCAAATGGCTGCATATGTATCCAAATAGAGAGGATGCTAAGTTTTTGTTAGACGGTTTTAAGTTTGGTTTTCGCTTGCCTGTTGCAAGCGAGGTATCAGTGCGGGCGCAGAGAAACCTCCAGTCAGCACGGGCATTGCCAACCGTCCTGCGGGAGAAAGTAGATAAGGAGGTCAGGTTGGGCAGGATGGGGGGGCCTTTTATATCACCCCCGGTGGATGACTTGGTCATCTCCCCGGTCGGGGTGGTTCCGAAAAAGACCCCGGGCGCTTTTCGGCTCATACAGCATCTGTCTTACCCGCCGGGGGCTTTGGTCAACGACGCAATACCGCCGGCCTTTTGCTCGGTGGTATATCAGTCATTTGACGAGGCGCTAGAGATGGTCCGCAGCTACGGGAGCGGGGCCCTCATGGCTAAGATCGATGTTGAGTCAGCCTTTAGATTATTGCCATTGCATCCTGACTCATTCCGTTTCATGGGTTTCCGGATTGGGACGGAGTATTTCATCGACAAATGTCTGCCGATGGGATGTTCCGTTTCATGCTCATTTTTCGAGCGCTTTAGCACTTTTCTTCATTGGTGTGTGGAGTCGACGTCAGGCGGCCACGGGGTTGCACATTACCTCGATGACTTCCTATGCGCAGGTCCGGCGAACGACACGAGGTGCGCCGATTTGTTGTTTAGCACCCAGGCTCTCTTTTACCACTTCGGTGTTCCGGTAGCCGAGGACAAAACGGAAGGTCCTGACTCCTGTTTATCGTTCTTGGGGATTGAAATCGACACAGTGGCGGGGGAGTGTCGCTTGCCTCAGGACAAAGTGTCGAAGCTCCGCGAAACCATTTGCCGGTTCAAAGGCTCGCGTAAAGTCACGCTGCGTCAGGCGCAGTCCTTGCTGGGCATGCTTAACTTTGCTTGTCGGGTAATTCCGATGGGCAGGGTTTTCTGCCGGAAGCTTGAAAGGGCAACGGCGGGGTGTGCCAGGCCTCATCATTTCGTTCGATTGTCCTCTGAATTAAAAAGGGATCTGGCCGTATGGGCTTCGTTCCTGGAGGATTTTAACGGTGTGAGCATATGGCAAGCGCCAGCCGTGGACAGCGACCGGTTGCAGCTGTTTACCGACGCCGCAGGGGCCTATGGATTTGGTTGTTTTTTGGAGGGATCGTGGTGCGTGGCATCTTGGCCGGAAAGCTGGCATAGTGAGGGTCTTACAAGGGATCTGTTACTACTGGAACTTTTTCCCATTATGGTAGCCCTGGAAGTTTGGGGTGACCGTTTGGCTAATCGCAGCATAGTGTTTAGATGCGACAATCTGGGCGTAGTGCATGCGATTAATAACCAGAGGGCGAAATCGCTAGTGGTTCTGAGGGTGCTTGGGCACTTGCTTTTGACGTGCTTGCGTAGGAATCTATGGTTCCGGGCGCAGCATGTTCCCGGCTTGGAGAACGAAATCGCAGATGCATTGTCGCGGGGACAGTGGGAGAGGTTTTGGGTTTTGGCACCCGAGGCCGAAAAGCAGGGTTTTCACTGTCCTGATTATGTTTGGCAGGTGATCGGGCCGGATTGGAAGGTCTAGCGTTGCGGTCGGTAGCGCCGGCCACGCTCAAGGCGTACGGACAAGCGTGGAGCGAGTGGGAGGCGTTTGTTCAGAGTCGTCAACATCAAGGTAAGAGCAAGCATCGGCTGATGCTCTCTTTTATGTGGCAGCTCTACGTTTCTGGTAGGTCGCGAGCGGTGGTGGCCCGGTACTTGGCTGGCGTCTCATTCTTTTGCAAGCTGCGAGGCATCTCGGATGTAACGAAAAACGAGGTTTTGCGGAAGGCTATGAAAGGGTGGGCGCGAGTTGCGCCGACGCCGCCGGATAGGAGGCGGCCCATCGATGCGGCTTTGTTGCCGGCCGTCATCGAGGCGGTGGGGCGAGTAGCGTTGTCCAGGTTTGAGGCGCTTTTGTTCCGTTTAGCCTTCTCTATGGCTTACCACGGGGCTTTTCGAGTTTCTGAGTTGGTAGCGCCTTCCAAGAGGTCGGAATCGCGCATGCTGGTCGGGGACGTGGTAGTGGGTGAGAGGTCCTTGCTGTGCAGATTACGGCGATCCAAGACGGATCAAGTGGGGAGAGGGCGCTGGGTTACGATGGTTCCAGCGCTAGAAGTAAGTGTTTGCCCAGTGGGTTTGGCAAGGCAATATCTGGGAATACGACCCGCTAAGGAGGGGTCATGGCTATTGCACTATGACGGGCTGCCAGTCACAAAATACCAGTTCCGGTGGATGCTGGGTCGCTGTCTGACGGGCTTGGGCCTCTCGCCTGCTGCTTTCGGTACCCATTCCTTTCGGATAGGCGCGGCGACGTCGGCAGCTGCGGCGGGTTTCTCCAGAACTGAGATCCAGGCGGTGGGGCGATGGAAGTCGTCCAGTTATAAGCGATATATTCGCCCTGTCACTTGAGAGGGCGCCCGGCGCTGGGGGCATTGTTAATTGCAATTCGTTATGCTGTTTCAGTTCTGTGTTTTCATGAAGTTGTGCGTTTGTTATGTTTGTTCCCCCGTTTTGTTATCCTACTCAGGGATTAGCTACTCGCCGTTGCTGGCATGAGTCGGCAGCGGGGGTCTGGAGTTATTTGCGATTTTTTGCCTGACTTGACGGACTGAATTCTAATCTATAATTCGGCTAATTTGGTCTAATCAGAGTCCCTCAGCAGGTCTTTACGTTCACCTCCAGCTGAGTTATTACATGTGTTTCCCATTTTATACCCCCCCTCCCCTCCCCCCCCCCCCCTTTTTTATTTCGTTTGTTTTATTTGATCTTTCCCCTTTGTGTCTTTAATTGCGCTTTAAATTGGCAACGGAACATGGTGCAGTCGGCTAGGCCGTGACTGCTGCAATGGCGAGATCTAAAGTTTTTCTTTTTTGGCAGATCCTTCAGTATAAACATTAAATAAGCCTCTTAGTAATCAATTCTACCCCTCTTTTTCCCTTCTGGATGGTTCGAAGACTGTTTGCCCATTTGGGTGGTTGGCCACTCTTACATTTACTGGGCGGCCAGGTTTGTGGCCTCGGAAGGGTCTCAGGCATTGTTTGGAACTCAGGGTGTCAGATGGCTCGGCTGGCGAGGAATGATGTGGGGTGAGCTGAGGAGTAGGTTAGTGAGTCAGGCCAGAGAGCATGGAGTCCCTAGGGTTTTGGTTGTCCATCTAGGTGGCAACGACTTGGGGAAGAGGACATCCTTGGAGCTGCGGTGGGCCATGATACAGGATCTGGCAAGTGTGACCGCGCAATGGACCAATTGTTTGTTGGTTTTTTCCATGATGGTGCCGAGATTGTGTTGGAGGGGTGTGGCGGATGGTCGCCGGATTGATGAGGCCCGGAAAAAGGTGAACGGAGCGGTGGCAAAGTGGGTGCTGTCCCACGGTGGGAGGGTGGTTCGCCACCCGAGGATACGGTTCAGAGACAGCCACCTTTTCCGGCGCGATGGAGTACATCTATCCAATGTGGGGATGATGTTGTTTCTGGAGGATCTAGGTTTCGCTTTGCAGGAGTTAGGGTAGGTTTATGGTGGCGGTGCGAAAGATTTTGGGGATGAGTCTTTCGCTGTTGGCGGAAAAGAACGGCAGTTTCGTATGGTAGAGAAAACTGTAGTGTTTTACAGTTTGTTGTGGTTTAGGTGCACTCACCTCCATCGACTTATGGCCGCTTGACCACCCATCCGGGAAGGCAGCGGCAGGGCACCCAGGAGCGGTGGGTAGTCACTGTGGGGGTTGAGTTGTCACCTATTACCGGTTTATGGTAAGCTTTTAGTTAATTTATAGGATTCAGTTATTTAAGTTAATTTAGATTAAGGAGCCGTTCTTTTGGGCCGCCACCATATGCCAGCTGGAGCGGCATATTAAATTAATCTCTTTTATTACAGGTTTCCCAATGGTTAGGGACAAATAAATAGCTAGCAATTTTCTGCCAAATTTCAAGTCTCAGTGTCGTTATTTCTGGTTATGGTTATGAATGCTTTACTTTCAAAGAAAGGGGTCCACCAATTATCACTAAGATGTTTAGAAGAGAGTATTGACTGCATAGGAGAGGAAAGGGTTAAACATCTGGGGAGGGGTGGACCTAGCTGTAAGGAAAGTTCAGCCTTTAAGGGGGAGGGCTTGATATATATAAGGAAGGTGAAGCCATTTTAAGTCTCTTGGTGACTCGGTTTCCCACCCACCCGCCCTGGTAGTTGGAAATAGTGGCACGTGGTGCTTTGGCTCTAAGTTGTTGGCTGTTTTATCGTTGGCTATTTATTGGCGGAAAAGAACGGCAGTTTCGTATGGTAGAGAAAACTGTAGTGTTTTACAGTTTGTTGTGGTTTAGGTGCACTCACCTCCATCGACTTATGGCCGCTTGACCACCCATCCGGGAAGGCAGCGGCAGGGCACCCAGGAGCGGTGGGTAGTCACTGTGGGGGTTGAGTTGTCACCTATTACCGGTTTATGGTAAGCTTTTAGTTAATTTATAGGATTCAGTTATTTAAGTTAATTTAGATTAAGGAGCCGTTCTTTTGGGCCGCCACCATATGCCAGCTGGAGCGGCATATTAAATTAATCTCTTTTATTACAGGTTTCCCAATGGTTAGGGACAAATAAATAGCTAGCAATTTTCTGCCAAATTTCAAGTCTCAGTGTCGTTATTTCTGGTTATGGTTATGAATGCTTTACTTTCAAAGAAAGGGGTCCACCAATTATCACTAAGTTGTTTAAGCATAAATAGCACAAGTCCATTGCAGGTGAGTTTTTCAGAACAGTCTGTTATTATGGCTGAGATCATGGGCAACACTGAGAACAACGAATAGCTTAGGGCACTTAATTTTGGCTGTGAATAACATGACGGCCCCCCAGATCAGTGCAGGAGAATGAAGATTCTGGGAGTAGAGGGTGTTACAGAAAGATTGTGAAATGACATTTCTGCAGGTATGATGTTGCAAGGTTGAATTACAGAGCAAAATGTTTAAATTAGTGGAGAAGAGATTGCAGGTGACTAGGAGTTGGCCGGTGAGATGAAAGGAGTGCTATAGAAATCAGAAACAAAGGGGCTAATTCAGACCTGATTGGTGCTGTGCATGTTCACACAGCAGCGATCATTCCTGAACTGCGCATGCGCCAAAGCCGCAGTGCGCCGGCGCATGGCAGACAGCCGACGGCTCTTTTAGCCCTGCGATCGTCTCTGCCTGATTGACAGGCAGAGGTGGTCGCTGGGCGGGAGGGGGTGGGCCGGCAGCGTTTAGCCGCCATTTAGGGGGCGCAGTCTGGGCAACGCAGGTGTGCCCAAAACATTGGGGGGGGCGGGCCACGGTGGCTGCGTGATGTCACAAGCAGCTGCTGCAACCCGGGCTGCGACGGGTAGCTCCCTGCTGCACTGGCTGGCAGCTGCGCTGGCTGGGAGCTGCTCCTGAAGTACAAAAGCATTGCTGCTGTGCGATGCTTTTATGCTTTTGTACATGTGCAAGGGGGGGGGCAGCCCTGACATGTGGGGCGGACTAGCGCTGTGCTGGGCGTCCCCCGCATGTCAGGAAAGCTGATCGTGGATGTGCTAAATTTAGCACATCTACGATCAGGTCTGAATTACCCCCAAAGTCACAAGATAACAAGATCAAAGAAATGTGCATCACAATGGGTAACAAAGTCAGACTACTAGAAAGTTAGGGAGAAAGCAGGAGGAGACTGAGGATGGCAGAGATGGTAGGAACATCAGAGTATAAGAAAAGAGGTAGGTTTTGTTATATGTAATTCAGGGCACAGCATCTCCAACATATGGGTGCATGGGTGAAACTATAGTGAGTGTAAGGGGTGCCATTGCTATTGGGCCCAGAAACTTAGGGGGGCCTGGACCCAGGTTATAAACTTACACACCAATTTCTCAGATTTGCCTGCTAAACAAATGGGTCTGATCCATTGCCCAGCCTGATTTGTGTGACATTACATTTTCAGTGAGAGCAGTGGTAGTGGATGTTATAGTCGTAAGGTGGCACTGTAATGTGACATAATTTAAACTTGAGGCCAATGTTATGTGGCACAATTTGAACTGGAGGCCAATGTAATGTGGCACAATATGAACTGGAGGCCAATGTAATGTGGCACAATATGAACTGGAGGCCAATGTAATGTGGCACAATATGAACTGGAGGCCAATGTAATGTGGCATAATCTGATCTGCTCATTGTAATGTGGAGGGTACTATAATATTATACAGTAGCATAACAACTAGGCACTGTACTGTGGCACAATATGAAATGGAGCCAGTAGCATGTGGCATAATATGAACTGGGACACTGTAACGTGGCATCATTTGAACTAGAAAGCACTCTAATGCACAGTATAAACAGGGGGCAGTGTAATGTGGCATAATATGAACTGGGGGCACTGTATGTCATAATGTAAATTGGGGATACCGTGTGGCATAATGGACCTCATTCAGAATATTGTTGGAGTTGCTATTGCTGCTGCTTACATAGAAGCAGCAGCAGCGACAGCACTAATATGTTAATGCATCAGCAGGCATTACGCCTCCTGCATGCTTTGCTAATCTGAGCTGCGTCCAAGGATGCAGTATTGGATCATCTGTGACACCATCTAGTGGCTGCATGACCCATGGTGTTGTGCAAGTCGGCCACTGCAGGAGCTACCAAGAGGACAGGGAATCTCTATATTTGATGGAAATCCTGTCCTTGTCCCTCCCCCGCACCAGAGGATGGCACAACTGGTTTTTGCCACATCCTCTCCACCACCAAACGGCATCACTGACAGTATGATGCCACCTTGCATCCACCGTTGCAGACCCGTATTGCACACGAGCAGTATGGGTCTGGCGCATGCACAAAGTTGCGAACATCGGTACTTTGCCCTATGTGCCACATGTATGTTGGGGCCTAAATAAGACCCAATGTGTACTGGCAGCCCTACAATGTGACATCATGTAAACTAGAGAACTGCAATGATTCATAAAATGAACTAAGGCACTTCTATGAGGCATAATATTATCTAGGGCACTACTATGCTTCAGAAAATTAACTAGAGGACAATTATGGGGCATTAGATGTGTAGTGTGCAGTAAAAGGTAATGTCTCTCATTCTGTTCATTCCCACTCCATCTCTCTCTCTCTCTCTCCCTCTCTCTCTCTCTTGCTCACTCCCCCCTCCCTCTCTCTCTCCTGCTCATTCCCACTCCCTCTCTCCCCCTCTCTCCTCCCCCCTCCCTCTCCCCCCTCTTTCCTGCTCTCCCACTATTTCACTCTCTCTCTAGCTCCTGCTCATTCCCTATCCCTCTCTCTCTCTCCTGCTCACACCCTCTCCTCTCTCTCCCACTCTCTCTCTCCTGCTCTCTTCTCCCTCTTTCTTTGACACTGTCTCTCTCTCTCGCTGACACTGTTTCTCTCTGTCACTCTCCCGGGTGCTACCTCTAACTCTGACACTTTCTCTCTGTCTTTCTCTCTCTCTCTCTCTCTCTCTCTCTCTCTCTCCCTGATACACACTCTCTCTCTGCCTAAAACCCCATTTTCTCTCCCTCTCTGTCTCTCCCTGACACTGACTCTCTCTTGTTCACCTCTCTTGCTCCCCCTTCTCTCTCTCTGACACGCTCTCTCCCCTGACACTGTCTCCATCTCACTCTACCTAACACTGTCTCTCCCTCTCTCTCCTCCTGACACTTTTTCTGTCGCTCCCCTCCCTCTCTCTCTTACTCCTCCCACCTCCCTCTCACACCTTCTCTCTCTCTCTGATGCCCTGTCTCTCCCCTCTTATCCCTTTCTCTCTCTTTCTCACTGACAAACTGTCTCTCTTGCTTCTCTCTCTTTCTCTCGTTCTCTATTTTTTCATGAAACCCTCCTCTCTCTTTCTTGCTCCTCTATCTCTTTCTCCCCCTGACACCCTTTTTGTCCCTCTTTAACTCCCCTTGCACTCTCTCTCTCTTGCTAAGTGGCACAGTAATGACAAGGGGAGGAGGGCGGCTCTTTCAAGATTTTGCTATTGGGCCCACACAGTTCTAGTTACGCCCCTGGCCTCTGTATAACAGCATGAGTGTTTGTCTACTTTTAGGTCTGTAGGTGTGGGTGAAGTAGAGACCACCATGACAATGCCGCAGGTGAGGTACAGTAATTTGGGTTTGTGTGAGCCATGTCTCTGTTATTGCCAGAAGGTGGAGGCTGTTTAAGAGGAAGAGGTCATGGATGGAGATTAGGTTATTACAGACAGGGCTAAAATTCCACAGGGCACATTTACAGTAGTTTGAAAGTGACAGGAGGTGATGTGTTTGACATTTGTTTTATTTCTATAGTATGTAAAACCACACAAAGGTTCATGGGAGATGAGGGGGTGGAGTGTCTGCATTTGATATGTATGATGCAGAAGAACTGAAGAGTAGAACGGATGATTGTAGTAGTTAAAAAGATTTATTTTATGAAGAGGTGTTGAGGATTCTGCAGTTATAGGAAAAACATAGTAGTTTAGGAGTGTTAATTAGAGAAGAATTAGTAGTGGGGGGGGGGGGGGTGTCAATATGTATAAGGGGGTGGGGGTGACAGCATGTTCTAATGGAAAGAATAATGCCATACAGAGTCCAATTCATTCTTCTGACACTCTTTGCTGATACCCAGAGACTCTCTCAGGAAAAGGACTAATTAAAAAAATTAGCAGTATCTGCCAGAGGGGGACAAGGTCTGGGTCACAGTTTAGGAAGAACTTGTAACTTCAGAAACACATAAAAGGTTTTACCAAGGTAATTCAGCTGGATTTTTTTCCTGGAATACAGATGATAGTTAAATGCTGTCTGTGACCTGTTTTTCCACAAGTTGATTTATCAATAAAATAGAGGGGGTCATTCCGACCCGATCGCACGCTGCAGTTTTTCGTGATCGGTGCGCCGGCACATGCCAGACGGCCGACGTTGCCTAGCAATCGCCTCTGCCTGATTAACAGGCAGAGACGGTCGCTGGGCGGGAGGGGGTGGCACGGTGGCATTTTGCTGCCGTTTTTGGGGCGCGGTCCAGCCAACACAGTCTTGGCTGGACCGTGGGCGGGGGGCGGGCCTCAGCAGCTGCGTGACATCACAAGCAGCCGCTGCGACCCTGGCAGCGACAAGTAACTCCCGGCCAGCCGCAGAAGCTGCGCTGGCTGAGAGTTACTCTACAAGTATAAAAGTATGCTTTTGTACTGGTGCGGTGGGGCCGGGCCAGACATACGGGGCATCCCCCCGCATGTCTGTGTCAGTGATCGTAGCTGTGCTAAATTTAGGACAGCTACGATCAGGTCAGAATGACCCCCAGTGTCTCTTTTTAAAGGTTGGCTAACATCTGTGATTTCAAAAAATGTCTCTTCTTAACATAATATAGGTGGAGATGTATCAAGCTTTGGAGAGAAATAACCTCTCAGCTTCTAACTGTATCTCTCTCCAAGGCTTGATACAGCTCCACACAGTCCCTATGTAAAGGCTGATTGGGACCTGGGTGCCACAAGCTGGTTATTCTCAGTCTCTCCCTCCTCCATCAGCACAGGACTCCTTTGTAGGTTCTCTCTGTGACAATGGTGGGAGCTGCCCAGTCTTTCCTCCGCTCTGGACGACTCATCACCTCTCCACCCTCTCTGCCTTTCCTCTCTACTCCATTTCATGCCAGTGGACTCTTCTAATTTGCCCCATCTCTTTTTCAGCTTTCCGTCCCCTCAGATTTCTGGTAAAGGAGATTTGGCTCTCCAATAGTTGCAGAGGTCATCTTTGCTTACGGGGACATTTACTAAGCAGTGATAAGAGCGGAGAAGTGAGCCAGTGGAGAAGTTTCCCCATCAACCAATCAGCAGCTCTGTATAATTTTATAGTATGCAAATTATAGCTGTTACTTCAGTGCTGATTGGTTGATGGGGAAACTTCTCCACTGGCTCACGTCTCCGCTCTTATCACTGCTTAGTAAATGTCCTTCTAAGTCTGCTATGAGGGTTTCCATCTTGTGTTAGTCCTTGCTGCCCTGCCAGATCTGTGAATAGATGATTGAATAGTTTGTCTTTACTTAGAATACATTATTGTTAGACTGGTAATAGATTTTAGTTTGCATTGTAACTAACACATAATTGTAGGCTGTCTGATGGATTTGTACATATGTGTGATACTTAAGTGGTGCTGGCCTGGTCAAAGAAAATGTGGGAGTAGCTATGATGTACTTTTAGTAGGGATGTATCAGCGTAGTAGCTGGACCACCCCAATCTATGTTAGTAGTTGTAATAGGTAAAGGTTTAGGAAATTTGCACATAAAGATGCCTTTTTTTTTAAAGAACATCTGAGAAGTAATTGCTGCTGCGTGCATATGTGTGCATGTGTGTGTGTGTGTGTGTGTGTGTGTGCATGTATGTGTGTGTTGTAGCACCTTCCCTGTCTTGCCAAGTGGGGGATAAGTCTCAGTCCCTGTGCTGTTTGTGGTTGTAGATCTTGACAAGTGAGAGATTGACGATGATATCAGGTAAAGGAAAAAGCCTCTTGGAATGTTTGCTAATTGTCCAATATAGGAAGAATCCCTCCGGGCAGGGAAAATAAAAACATATAAGAGATGATTATATGAACTGTTGGGTGGTTGATCGGTATGGTCTTGGGAGAATTGGTAAATTATTATTCATAATGCTCTGTGGTTATATTTATATCCTTACAATGGGTGGTCTTCAGTATGCCGACTGTCGGGATCCCGGCGCACAGTATACCGGTGCCGGAATCCCGACAGCCGGCATACCAGCACTTTTTCTCCCTCGTGGGGGTCCACGACCCCCCTGGAGGGAGAATAAAATAGCGTGGCGCGCGTAGCTCGCCACCATGCCCGCAGCGTGGCGAGCGCAGCGTGGCGAGCGCATCGTGGCGAGCGCAGCGAGCCCGCAAGGGGCTCACTTGCGCTCGCCGTGCTGTCATTATGCTGGCAGTCGGGCTCCCGGTGTCGGTATTGACAATGCTAAATTCCCTTGTCGTATAAACAACCCTTTATGAAGTCTAAGAACACTGTACGCTGTTTACTTAAGAAGTACCGTAATGGTACGCTAGTTGCGTAACGATCGCTCAGCCGTAGGCGAGACGCTCAAGCGTCACGTTCGCTCACGGCCCAGTGATCACAGGACACGTTATTGGCTATGACTAGAGTAATGATTCGCTATGGCGTAGCGGACGCTCGAGACCACGAGGAGATCACCAGCGGCGCAGACGCTCACAACGCTATACCTTTATGTCTAAACCTTATACCAATAAAATTCACAGAATACCTTAATGTGAGTACAGGGTGTAAGTGCAACCTTGTGTAACCTGACTAACTACAAAGCTGCTTGAGCGTCACCGACGCTCAAGTGAACACTTAACACTATAGGAAATACACAGATACTGGTTTAGGGTCCAAAGCCTATTAACTGTATTATATCTAATGTATTTGTAAAAGGGGATAACAGTACAAATGATACACTACAATATAACAGAGACTTCCTAACCAAAATACAATACTATCTAATACAATACAATACTAGTCTAGGGGAGATACGAGAGAAAGAGAAGGGAAAGAGAGAGAGAGACGGAGAGAGATGAGAGAAATTGGCTCACAGAAAGACAATGATTACGGAGAGAAAACTTACGCACAAGGGGAAACGATCGCATGCGCCTGGACATCCAGCACCCGATTTTCAGCAATGAGAACCGTTGAAGAGTGAGAGCTGGATGTGGTCGGCCTGCCTATTTATGCCCCACACACAATGCAATCCTACAGTCCCTACAATCCCATTGTCCATTGGACGTCGGAATTCGGCCCTGCATCATAACAAAAGGTCATAGGTTGATTCATACAGGTGGGCTGTGACGATTTCAAACAGCTCAGGTGGGTGGGGAACTAAGTTTTCCGCCGCATACCTGAGTATGTGTAAATAATAGAAATGGACATAAACTTCTTAAGTCCATAACTATCCGCACGAGCGATTAATACGCTCCAAACCAACACCGGAATATTGCTAATTAAATACTCTTCCGATGGGTACCAAACACTGCTGTATGATTCCTGTTAGACCCTTCGTACAATACAAAGAGGGATTACTTTAAACAGGGACCTTCTATATTAACCAAACTTTCAGAAACTATCAAAGGGATCATGATCTATAAACTACATTAATTGTGAAAATATGTAACGAATGAGTCGCACGCTACGACTACATAAACTCTACCGTAAATACGCATACCGCGCCTGCGAGTGCACGCTATTGCGGGTATGCGCCTTCATGGGAGAGCGTACGCATGCGCAGCGCGGACCAGTGTGCGGTGCAAATATGGCAACGTGCATAGAGACATTTTTCTGACTTTGACAGTCCACCCTTTGGCAGTCAATAATAACTGCCACCTTCTAAAACATTTCAAAAAGGAGAAAAATGTAAGTCAGGGGTTAATTGATTTCCATGGTGGGGTAAGGAAGAAGAGTGGAGTAGGTGTGAAGAGGGTATGACCTAGTGAGAAAGCAGAAGCATGTGTGTATGAGTCCATGTTTGGAGGGTCATGTATCATCGTGCCGTACGTGTGGTAAATCAAGCTTCGAGGTATTGCGAAGTATACATTTGAATTCCTTCTTATCCCGTACTAAGGGTCTGCGGATGGGCTGTCAAACTCTACCGAGCTCATTTCGGCTGTGGTTGTAACAAAATGGGGATGCACATTTTAGTTGATGATACATGAATGGGGGAGGTATGTGGTTGCTGATATCTGTGCCTGTACTCCCTATCGTCTATGTGTGTCGTTACCTGAGGGTTGTAGAGATGAAGATAAAGAACACTTACGAAAAATGCAATGATATTCTATGTCAGGGAAATGTACATCTGTTGTTGAAGTTGTGTTCGGTATCTGTTGAGAGTCGTCTTCTTTGCGCTGTTTTGCTCCTTAGGCATGAGCAACAAGCTTTGTCAGTGCCATCAGATTTACAAAAAATGTTGGGCTAGCGTGAGTTTAAAAATACTAGGGAAACTGGGGATCCATGGCAAAGTTCATCAAGTGTCCATATTTAAAGTTGTCAAATCTTCTTCTTTGGTCAATCCGTTGTCTGTATACATCTCGTCTCGTCAGCTTCCTCGTCCAAGGGGGTCTTTGTATCTGGGAGAAAAGCAGAAAAACAGGTGAAAGAAACGGACCGTATAATCGCATTTTCATCACATCCTGGTTTCTATCATTGGGTCATAAATCAAATCCAGGTTAATTACGGTTTCCTCACTCCTCAAGCTCATCACTTTTGTACTTTGTTTGCACCTCATTAAAGCCTGCCCGCATCTAAATATCAATCCAATCGATATAACGACACCCAAGATACATAGTAGAAACTTTCCAACATCCATTATGACTCCTTGAGCCCAGTCTCCCAAACCGGAGAACCAATTTCGCGGGTTCAACCATGACACCCAACCAGTCAGCTCATTACCTACAGCAGCAAGGGTGAGATTGTGTTTTCGACGAAATTCCCACTTTAATTGCAGAATATCGTCCATCTTTTGGTCTATGACCTCTACCGGATCCTCGGTGCTATTTGTGATATACGTGCAACACTTTATGCCGTACTGTGTTGCCAATGTAACACAATATCCGCCTGTTACTGCTGTAAGATAATTAAGAACCATCCTATGCTGAACTAGTTCTGTTTTGTAAGCTTGAAGTTCTCTTCCAGTGTATCTAAACGTGTCATCATACATTTCAGTGATATTATCTAACAAATTGGCGAGTGCGGAAATGTATCTATAATTCATCACTCCTCGAGCGGTGCGAGTGAAATCTAACGCTACCAGAACCTGAATCCCGGTGGATTCATGGATAAGATCAGAGGCCGGATGCTCTAACCTTTCTGACAGTTGTCTTTTAACTCGGTGCTCGTAATGAGTGTGAGTATAAGGAGCTTGGGCACCACGGTGTATGTCCTTCATTTTGTCGTGTGTAACAGTCATCACTTCAGGCAATACTTTTCCAATATAACACAATCCTTCAGAGTTTGGGGCAAGCCACTTGTACGCCTTTCTCCCGCATATGAAATATGCGTCATCGGGGAGAACATATGGGACGGAGAAGGACATGATCATGTTACAAACCTTCCAGGTGAAATCTCCTGACCCTAATTCTTCCATCTGCTTAATGCACGTATCAGTTTGTACGATATGTGCACAGTATCCTGGTGATACCTCTCCAACTCTAGTAATCCTATTTCCTAAGGTATATCGATACCGGAAAGATTTTCCTCTACTGGCTATGTGGCGTACAAGCTCTGTATCTGTAGGCATTCTATCTGCTCTGTGTGAAAAGGTCATGGTAAGGTTGCTCCATGACACTTCCCAATTTCCCGGCTTACGGGGGTTGGAGATATTAAAACATAAGAGGGACCTATCCACATGGTATTGGTGGAGCTTCAAACTAGGAGGGCTGGAGATGTTAAACCTCCGATCCACCGGTCTCCCACCACTTAGCTCAAGTACCTCCCCTAACGTTAAAGGAAATGGTACTAGCCCTGATTTGCTGTGACCCTGAGGTACTTGAGAGCATACCCAACAATCTGTTTGGTTTAATACGTTACCCACTAAGGAGTGATAGTCACTCAATGGATGCCGGTCCATATGGATATTAAAACTGGATTGGCATTATTGTTACCGAGCCTACAGATACAGTTTTCTTTTTTTGAACTAACAATCCTTCAAAGAAAATGTTTACAGATAACATGGTTGTTAGATCGTGCCCGGTACTCGCCTTTGCTTGGTGATTGAGTTGCTATTGGAAATTTACACCTCCATCTCAGTCATTAGAACCTTTCTGGATCCTTTCTCGACCTCACTGGTACTCTCACCGAAACAGACTGCTCTGGTCAACATCATGGTTAACGGGAAAATCCATATCACAGTCCCTTGGGGCAAGTCCATCTTACAGGAGGAGAAAAGAAGAAATTTGTAAAGGGGGTATAAGAAAAAACAGTTTGAGGGAGAGAGAACTTGTTACGATAACAAGTTCTCTCGTCTTGTTGTTCTTCTTGTTCTGCTGTCCTCTCAAAGGTGCTGTCTCTCAGTCTTCCAAACGAACATTCTGGTGATGCAATGTTCCTTCCCAACCGACGATCTTTCTGTAAGGAGAAAAAAAAAAAATCTGGCATTACCATTGGTCCAACTGAGGGGTGACATACCATCTTTAAACCATGGAAACATGAGTGGGAAGAGAGAGACAACAAAAAAAAACAAAAGAGATAGAGAACAATTCATGTGCATATATACATTACATAACTCGACAATAACCACAAATAAGAAAAGAGAAACAAAGCATTTTTAAACATTGTCAACATTAAGAAAACATTGTTAGCATTAGAAAAACATTGTCAGACTTATTAGGCTGTCATATCTATGTGTCTACTGGTCTCCTTGAGCAGTCCCTCCCCACCAGCACCTGCATTACTCCACTGTCTGTATCTGGCCAGAAATACATTGTGGCGGAGGTCATGCTGGGGTTTGGTAGACTTCTGCAAGGACCAAGTGGATATGCAATGTGTGAATTCTTACCACTACTCGTCAGAGATGGGGATAGAGAGAGAGAGAGAAAAAACATTTTTTTTTTTTTTTTTCACAAATACATTTACAACTTTTCACCTGGTCATTCCTGTGTCTCCAGTGAATGACCTCCCACTTTATTAACCGTTACCTCAGGCTTGCCTCCATTCCTAATAATCACCTTTCCTGCCTATGTGATCCCTGATTGTAATTTTGCTCATTTCTTGGTCTAGGGGGTCTAACTTTATGTGGGTTATTACAGTTGTTGGCATAATGCCCTTCTCTCCTACAATGATAACAAATCCTGGGTTTCCTCCATGTGTCAATGACCTGAGGTTTTGGTTGATTTGATGCCTCCTCAAACGCTCGGATGCTCATCATCATCAATCGTTTCCCCTGTACTTCCCTGATTCCTTGGATTTTATGATTATGGTGTTGTCTTTCTCTTGATCTACAATCTCTTGCAAAGTGTCCCTTTTTATGACAATTGTAACAGACTTCCATATCTGGATTTCTCGCAGGGGTGTGGGGCTTTTGTTGGGGTGGTCTTGTGGTTTGGGCCTGTATATTTGCTGCCATTAACTCATCTCTTTGTGACTCTCTGTATCTGGTGTTATTCTGATCATGATTGATGACGGCCTCTCTTAGTGTGGTCACCGAGATATCTCTCCAGTTTGGGTTGGTGGTCTGTACCCTTGTTTTTAATTCATCTTTTAAACCATTCATCAATACCTTAACCGCTATTCCTTTATGTTGTGCATTTGTCTTGATGTCTGCGATCCCAGTGTTTCTAGCCATTATTTGCAGTGCTCGATTGAAATAATTAGAAACATTTTCCCTTTCGTTTTGCCTTATGGAGAAAATGTCATTCCACTTGACAGTAGCTGGGAAATATATTCCTAACTGTCGGTTAATCTGCCTAATACATTCCTGATTGTGTTCCTCCATACAAGGTACCTCCGTGTTTAATTTACAATCAGCAATGAATTTTTCAGGGTCAACCCTGGAGGGCAAACATGCCCTCAGCACTGTCCGCCATTCTTTGTTGGTGGGTTCTGTGGCGTTTCCTAATTCTTTAATAAACCTTTGACATTTGGCTAGATTTTTCCTAGGATCAGGAAATTCAGACATAATTGATCTCAATTCGGTCCGGGACCAGAGACAGCGCATTGCACTGTCCTTGACGGGAATGATTCCCTGATCGTCAGTCTTCCCATTGGGGACTGAGATCACCCTGGCCAGATCGAGCTCAGTTACATCATCTGGTGTTGGTCTTACATTTTGGGGTACATCTGTTTGTGCGTGATATGAAACATTGTACGTACCTGTGGACACGACCTCACCTGACCCTCCGTTAGGGGGTTCGATTATTGCCTTTACCAATTTGGTCGCGTCCACCTGGATGGCTTTTGTGATGGTTGCTGGAAGAGGTGCTGACATCGTTCTGGGTTCACTTTCTTGTTTGTATTCCTTAGGGAAGTTTGACATGGGGTGCAACTTGCACAGGTTAATAGTTGTACATTCAACAGTATTACAATAATCATTGTTACAGTTATTACACTTATTCTTATAATCTATACTACAGTTGCTAAGAGCGTTTTTATTGTTCAACCTTGTGCTTTTCTCTCCGCAATCAACTCCTCCCCCGATGCCACTATCTCTCCTCTCAGAAAAGTCAATTGAATCTCTTTGTAATTCACCTTCCTGTTGCCCTAACTGCAAATAATCATAATGTTTACTTCGTCCCTTTGTTGGTTCAATGAGACATATCCTCCTCCTTAAATTTTGTAACACTTCTGGACTGGAGCTACCTATTCTTGGGAATTTCTCCCTGTCTTGTACAGTCATTCTCTCCCATTCATCACATAAAACTTCAGCGTGATTTCCATATTTCTCACACATCACATATCGTGCCGACCCGACTGGCCGATTCCCTGAATCAACCCGAACCGAGGTTGATCGCCCCCTACCTGAACAAATGGCCCCCATAATCTGCAGGTGTTGCTTATTCCTCCTTGGATCTTTATCTCAAGGTTTTCAGCGAACCCTTACAAACAAACCAAGATGTCCTGGGCAGGCCGGCGGTGGTGGTTTATCAAGTACCCCACTTACTTCTCGCCCACGTTGGCCAGTACTGCAATCACTGTAACCAGAGCTGCGGTACCCAACCCAGGGCCCCTGTGAACCTTTATTTTACTGGAACATATGAGGGTTACCCGAAGGACACTTACTCTTTCCAGTAAAGTTGGGGTTGTTAGATAGTTCCTGAGTGACCAGCGAACTTCCCTTTAAAAATAAAAAATTACACAAATCACGTCAGAATGTACAAATAGCGTTTGTGACCACTTTACTCTAATGGTATTAGGTCAGATTACTAACTACTGCACACAATTACGTGCGGTCCAATCGTTCAGTACATAAGCACTACCTGTTATGTACTGAGAGATTAATGGAATCGATGTTTCCGGCCGCGATTCCTTCAGCATGAGCTTATGGCCTATATGGGTTCTGCACCAACACCCCAGGCGTTGTGCCTCTTGTACCTTTATAGCGGACCTTTTAGTACCTTGTGACCTCCTGGTCTTGTTACCTTATGACCTCCTGGTCTTGTTACCTTATGACCTCCTGGTCTTGTTACCTTATGGTCCGCTATACTCTAATGCTCAAATATTATTTAACCAGGGATGCCTCCCTAGCCACCGTATATGTCACTTACACGTATGTCCCTTGACGAGTACCCGACTTTCCTTTTGGTTCAACCTCTAAGTTATATAAACTTATGTGATAAAAACACACTCACTCAACACATGTACACTTTTGTTTCTATATCTATTTCTGCGCAGAAATTGTCTTCAGTCCAACTGTGTTACCAATTAGGAGCAGGATCTGTTAAACTAAATTTCAGATTTTTCCAAAAATAGATTTGCGTTATTTACCGCGTCGCGTTATCTACCGCTGTGCGTTACTTATCGCCTTTGCGCTAATTATCGCTTTGCGCTAATTCAACTTTTCGTGACGAGCTACGTGGGCGTAACCAGACGCTACGTTGCGTAATGTACGCTGCGTGCGTCTGCCGTTTGGATTGCGTACGCAAGTCTTTTGTTAGGGACACGTGTACGCAAAACAAAGATCCACCGTAACACAATTTCTACTTTTATCAATGTAGATGATCCCTGATCATCTACCGCACACCACACTGACTGCCTTATCTCCCAGACAAGCCGTGTGTTGGTCTATATTTTAACTATTACCTCTACTATGAAATAACAGCAAATCTCTTTTAGCACTTTCTATCAACTATAAAAATTGGCAAACAGGAATAGTGATATACGAAATTGAAAAAGAAATGCAGATAAATGTATGCGTGCGTGTATACGCAAGACAGAAGAGAAATAAAACAGTTTTAAAAGACACAAGCGTTTTGTTCTTACTTCCGGTTCCCGGATTCCTTCAGCACTCTTTATCTAAGCGAAGCAGACGCTTATCCCGTCAGCACTGCGAGACAACCTCCCACCCTTTGCTGGAGGGATAATGTCTGCTGATCTACCTAGTGCAGATATGAGAAGGATAGGACGAGTCCCCAATTGACAATGCTAAATTCCCTTGTCGTATAAACAACCCTTTATGAAGTCTAAGAACACTGTACGCTGTTTACTTAAGAAGTACCGTAATGGTACGCTAGTTGCGTAACGATCGCTCAGCCGTAGGCGAGACGATCAAGCGTCACGTTCGCTCACGGCCCAGTGATCACAGGACACGTTATTGGCTATGACTAGAGTAATGATTCGCTATGGCGTAGCGGACGCTCGAGACCACGAGGAGATCACCAGCGGCGCAGACGCTCACAACGCTATACCTTTATGTCTAAACCTTATACCAATAAAATTCACAGAATACCTTAATGTGAGTACAGGGTGTAAGTGCAACCTTGTGTAACCTGACTAACTACAAAGCTGCTTGAGCGTCACCGACGCTCAAGTGAACACTTAACACTATAGGAAATACACAGATACTGGTTTAGGGTCCAAAGCCTATTAACTGTATTATATCTAATGTATTTGTAAAAGGGGATAACAGTACAAATGATACACTACAATATAACAGAGACTTCCTAACCAAAATACAATACTATCTAATACAATACAATACTAGTCTAGGGGAGATACGAGAGAAAGAGAAGGGAAAGAGAGAGAGAGACGGAGAGAGATGAGAGAAATTGGCTCACAGAAAGACAATGATTACGGAGAGAAAACTTACGCACAAGGGGAAACGATCGCATGCGCCTGGACATCCAGCACCCGATTTTCAGCAATGAGAACCGTTGAAGAGTGAGAGCTGGATGTGGTCGGCCTGCCTATTTATGCCCCACACACAATGCAATCCTACAGTCCCTACAATCCCATTGTCCATTGGACGTCGGAATTCGGCCCTGCATCATAACAAAAGGTCATAGGTTGATTCATACAGGTGGGCTGTGACGATTTCAAACAGCTCAGGTGGGTGGGGAACTAAGTTTCCCGCCGCATACCTGAGTATGTGTAAATAATAGAAATGGACATAAACTTCTTATGTCCATAACTATCCGCACGAGCGATTAATACGCTCCAAACCAACACCGGAATATTGCTAATTAAATACTCTTCCGATGGGTACCAAACACTGCTGTATGATTCCTGTTAGACCCTTCGTACAATACAAAGAGGGATTACTTTAAACAGGGACCTTCTATATTAACCAAACTTTCAGAAACTATCAAAGGGATCATGATCTATAAACTACATTAATTGTGAAAATATGTAACGAATGAGTCGCACGCTACGACTACATAAACTCTACCGTAAATACGCATACCGCGCCTGCGAGTGCACGCTATTGCGGGTATGCGCCTTCACGGGAGAGCGTACGCATGCGCAGCGCGGACCAGTGTGCGGTGCAAATATGGCAACGTGCATAGAGACATTTTTCTGACTTTGACAGTATGCTGGTCGCCGGGAGCCCGGCCGCCGGCATACCATACTACACCTCCTTACAATAATACCTTCTTTTGTTGTAGGAGTATTCATGTTTATTTTATCCATACAATAATAAAATGGGTGCTACCTGCTACCAGTATATAAATAACATATTGTAGGTACTACCTGCTACCAGTATACAATAGGCAGTGGGTCACAAACTGGGGGTGAAACTGGGGAGAGGCAGTGGGTGACGCTGGGGAAAGACACTGGATGACAGGCAGTGGGTGACAAGCAGTAGGTGATGCTGGAAAGAGACATTGGGTGACACTGGGTAGAGGCAGTAGATGACAGTAAAAAGGTGACACTGGGGAACGGTAGTGAGTGATGCTGGGCAAAGGAAGTGGGTGAGAAGCTATGGGTGACATTGGAGAGAGGCAGTGGGTGATGCTATGAAGAGGCAGTGGGTGACAGGCAGTAGGTGATGCTGGGGAGAGGCACAGGGAGATGGGGGTGACAAGGAAAGTGTGACTGGAGAGAGAACATGATGGGAAGAGGGTGACAGGCAATTGGTGACAGGGAGAGGCAGTGGGTGATGAGAGAGAGGTTGATGTGAAGAGGCAGTGGGGTTGATGCCAGAAATAGGATGTGGGTGACGTTGGGTAGAGGCAGTGGGTGAAAGGGAGTGGGTGATGCTGGGAAGAGGCAGTGGGTGACACTGGGGAAAGCTAGAGGGAGACAGGGAGTGGGTGATGAGCAGAGGCAGAGGGTGACAGGGAGAAGGTGACTAGAGAGAGAGAGCATGATGGGGAGAGGGTGACAGGTAGTGGTTGACAGGAGAGAGAGGGTGATGTGGAGAAGCAGTGGGAGAGGGGTAGAGGGTGATGCCAGGGAGAGGCAATGAATGATGCCAGGGAGAGGCAGTAGGTTATGGCAGTGGGTGATGCTGGGGAGAGGTGGTGAGTGACACTGGGGAGAGCTACAGGTAGACAGGGAGAGGGAGTGGTTGATGAGGAGAGGCAGAGGGTGACAAGGAAAGTTGTGCCCGGAAAGTGAGCTTGATAGGAAGAGGGTGACAAGCAGTGGGTGACAGGGAGAGGCAGTGGGTGACAGGGAGAGGGTGACAGGCAGTGGGTGACAGGAGAGATAAGGTGATGTGCTGAGGCAGTCGGTGACAGGGAGAGACAGTGGGTGACAGGGAGAGGGTGACAGGCAGTAGGTGACAGGAGAAGGAGGGTGATGTGCTGAGGCAGTGGGAGATGGGCAGATGGTGAGGCAGTGGGTGACAGTCACATTGGGGACAGACAGTGGGAAACTGCATTAATAAGAAAAAAAAATTGTAACAAAAAAGAAATCTTAAGGTGATCACTTTTCCTCCAACTGACCACCTGTCCTACTTGTCTGTCAAACTAAAATAGTGTTTCACACAACTAACCAACTTTTTTACGAGACCAGCCAACTTTTCTCCAATTTTCTGTATAATGTCACAGAATTAGGCGGACAGTGTCTAGTGTCTAGGAACATGCTTCCTAAACTTGGGCTATGCTTGCCCGCCCTTCCGTCCCTACTATGCGCAAGTGGTCATAGGTGTAACATGTGACTGAATCCTTAAAATCTCTTTTGTACAATTTAAAATGACTAGGCCTAATGTGGGTAATGTGCAGACACAGCTAATGTAACACAGTAGTGTATAGTTACATTTGATGAAATAAACAAATCACTGTTCATCTCTGTTGTTGAAAGTAGATCTTTAGTAATATCTCCTAAGAAAGGGCCCCACCCTATTATGACACAGATAGTACATGGCTCTTAATTCACATACTGTACATATTTTCAATATCCTCTATAATGATAAGAAAATACTCTAATGCAATAAAAGTAATTTGCGTATGACTGTTTTCTATATTGCAGCCCCAGTTATTTTTACTCCATAAATATTACACATGCACCCCATGACACATACATTTCATGACTATTATACAGGTACCTCCTGACCATGATACGTGCACTCCATGACACATATACAGTACTCCCTGATCATGACAATAGAACTTCATGAACATATTCCCTGACCACGGCACATAATCATTCACTACATAACTATTACACAGGCACTCCATGGTCAGACGTCTGAGTTGACATTACAAACATAGGCGCTGGAACGGGGGGCAGGGGGTGGCACCCCTCACAAATATTTGAGAGGTGCCAGTCAAAGTACTTGGCGAGGGGGGCAGTGTGGCCTCCATCTAGGGTTACCATGGTGGGCAGTATCAGGAGGGAGATAATCCCCTTTCTGGGCTGTGTCATCTTCTCACTCCCCACAGCCCTTCTCTGCCTGCCTCCAGGGCCCTCCTCCCACCTGCTCCCAACTACAGCCCTACAGTGTGTGGCTAGTCACTGTGGGCTGGTCCCTCCTCTGGGACCAGCCCTGTGCCCTTCTCACCTCCCACTTCATATGTTCCTCACCTCTACCCCCTCCCACTTTATCATTCCCCCCCATTTTTCAGATCCCCTTGGTCCTCTTACCCCCTTATCTCATGGCACCACTTGACCTCCCCCCATGTCAACTGGGTTCAGTTGAAAATGTACCCTGTAAAGTCTGCACCGCTTACGTGCCCACGATTCATAGGATTGCATGGTTGTGTACACTCCCGTGAACGGGTTGCACGCGGGTGCAGCTAGTCGCAACTGCGATGCGCCCGCACTTGTGAACTATTCACAGGTAAGCTGACGGCGGCCATCTGTAGATAGATACATATCTCGGTCATCATGAAGGAGGTGTGGCAGGTAAGTCCAGGTGCCCCTGAGGGAGTGACATTCAGCGATTTAGGGCGTCAAATAAAAATTATATCTTGCCCCCCTCAACCAAAAAGGTTGTGGTGCCCATGCTTACAAACGTATTTTAAAGTATGGCTCCCAGCCAGTACTCATTACACAGGTAGCACGAACACACATGCATTCATCATCATCATTAACCCAGTCACAGTAATCTTGTCTTGCCTTATACCACAGTCCTGGCAGTACTTACAATAGAAGCAGTCCCCATAGGTTTCTATGGTGGTGCTGGGCTGTCAGACTTACCAAGCCTTTACATGGCTGCTGTAGCCATGCTGGGCTACACTCCGCAGAAAATACCAGGAGAAAGATCTGTAGGAATGCTCCCCAGCAATGGGCACAGCGTACGCATGATCTGCTGCGCAGTAGCATTGTGGGGTTCTGCTAGAGAAGTAAAGTGATCGCTAATGCAATCAGTTCACTGCTAACACATCACAGGGACGGACTCTTTTTGGAGTATCTGTCCCAGCATGTGGATTGTAATATATTCTTGCAAATCTTAATTTCTATTAAATGTGGCAATAATAAATACGTCACATAAAGCCCTCAGAGATAGAGTACTGTCACACACACACACACACACACACACACACACACACACACACACACACACACACACACACACACACACACACACACACACACACGCTGTATAACATACATTGTGCACTGTACACATAAATATATATAACATTTATTATGCACTGTTCACACAAATCCATAATCATATATCATTATCTGCACACTCATCTTATAATATTAGGAACTTAAGAAGTCCTGCACACACTTTTTATAAGGTACATCTTGCAACATTAAGTCCTGGAATATACACTAATCATATAAGAATAACTATAAGCCATGTACTGCACACCCTAACATGTAACACAGAAGTCTGGTACCAGTGTAGGGCCAGCGGGGAGAATAGTACTTATAGATAGACAGTTGACAGCAGCATCTGAGCACACCATGCCGCATTGTCTCTGTTGGGATTTCGAGAGCTTAATGTACTAATAAACACATGCAGGGACAGAGGTTCAAAGGCATGCATCAAAATAAAGGGGGTGCCCTCATAGGAAGGGCTGTGCTTATACAAAAGTACCAATTCACATTACACCGCACAGCAGTGTCTGTTATTCACATTACACCATACAGTAGTACCCCTTATTTACATTATAAGCCCACGTTATTCACATTACACCACACAGAATTGTGGGCCTAATTCAGACCTGATTGTTGCTGTGCGTTTTCGCACACCAGCCGATCAGGTCTGAACTGCACATGCGCCGGCGGCTGTCTCAGCCCTGTGATCGCCTCTGCCTGATTGACAGGTAAAGGCGTTCGCTGGACGGGAGGGGGCCGGCCGGTGGCATTTGGCCGACGTTTTAGGGGCGCGGTCCGGGCAATGCAGGCGTGCCCAGACCATGCAGGGGGGGGGCAACCAAAGCGGCCTGCGCATGTAGGGAGCTACTCTTCAAGTACAGAAGCATTGCCACTGGGCGATGCTTTTGTACTTGTGCGGGGGGGGGGGGGGGGGGGTCGGGCCTGACATGCGGGGCGGACTAGCCCTATGCTGGGTGTCCCCTCGCATGTCTGTGTGACTGATCGTAGCGGCTACGATCAACTTTGTATTAGGCCCTGTGTCCATTATTCACAGTACACCACACAGTAGTGCCCCTTAGTGATATGGAAGCATTACCAGTACTGTTAGGGTGTCTGCACAGGGGGTGTGGCTAACATCATTGAGGGCATAGCTACATACATACATACACATACATTCATGGTGCTTACAGTACGTCTCTGCTCTTTCTATCAAATGGCTAAAAATCCAGCAGGTTTATATCCTTGATCCATATGATCAATAAAACTAATGTAAGAGGCTTTTATGCACCAGACTAAAGGGATTGTTATTAGATGAGAGAGGAGGCATACTGCTGCCAGCCCAGGAGCTCTAATGCTGAATAGATGGTAAATTCTTTTTCTGCCAACCTTTTTTTCTCTACCTCACTCTCTCTTCCTTTCCTGTCTCTAGTCAGTTCTCTGCACTCTCCCTGCTTTTTCCAGAGGTTCTGACCAGGGCCATAACTTGGTGCCTACAGAAGGAGCACCGCAGGGTAGAGGGCACTGTTGGCGGCACTTGTTAATTATCTGTTTTAATTACTTTCACTTGCAGCTTCCCCCCTTTTTGAAGCCCAGCATTTCCTGACTGCCCATGTCTCCTATCCTGACCCCATCTGTCGCTAATACCTATACAACATTCATGAACTCAACTTGAGGTTTGTTTATTATTCAGTCACACTGTCCTTTATAACATTTCAAGATCCTGGCAAACTCGGGATTTGAATCCATTGCCTGTGGCATTGCACTCAGACAATCTATTCATTGAGCTATCTGCCCTTTCATAGAAAGGTAGATAATTCTAAGCTAGAGAATTCTAACTATTTGAAGCATATCTTGTACTTTGTGAAGGATGATCAGCATTGCGGCTGAGCAGATCTATGTAGTGTGTGGCTGCAAGAGATTGGATGTGTGACTGTACACTGCATAGATCTGCTCAATTGCAATGCTGATTATATTTTTTTACAAAGTACCTGTAGCTTCATATAGTGTTCATAGTTTTTAAGCAGGATCAAATAGCTCAGGTGTTTGATTAGAATTCAACAGGTTATAGGTTTGGATCCTGGGTATGGCAGTATATTGAAATGTGTTATTTAATAAAGGGTATTGTAACTGAATAACAACCAACTCTCAAGTAAAGTGCATGAATGTGGTATAAAGTATAACATTTGTGTCCAAATCCATTTTCTTGGAGTGGTCGTGTGTGTCTTAATGTGCCAATCCTCTCTCTGGCACTGGGCACCAAAAAGTCAAGTTACGGCTCTGGTTCTGACCGTACTTGTCGCTTTCTCCTGATGCTCTATCTCCTTTTACTTAAGTCCTTACCTCTGTTTCTGATGTATTCATCATCTTTTTTACCCTCTCTATCTAAACACTTTTTACTCACCCGGCCATTATCTCTGTACTTCATATCTTTTTCTTTCTCAGGAGCAGGCTGCAGCACGTAGTAAGAGCCGGGTGGCAGCTCCGCAATGATGAGTGTCATCTGACTCCTCACATCATGCGGCTCACATGCCCTCCCTCTTCCTGTGAGAGATGTGTAGGGGAGATCCCAAAAGACACTGTGGGAGCTGCGGCCGGGGGAGCCAGGATGGGGTGGAGAACACTGGTGGGTCAGCCACAGCACTGCTCACTGTAATGTACAGTATGTAGAATTGCGCTCAGCAGAGAAGGAGCCAGGTGAAACACTCCATATATTAGAGCTGGCAGCGCTGCAGCTAGCTGACGGCGGCGCCACATAGACTATTGCAGGTGGATTCCAAGGTTCTCTGCCAACAGGGCACATGTGCTGTGTGCTGCGCACCATCTCAGTTACGGCTCTGCCCACCCCTAAGCTCATCACCCGACTATCCCCCTCACACGGAACGGACCACCGAGCCGCACCATGATGACAGATAGCCAGTTACCTGCACTACTGTGGGTCGCAAGTGTTCACTTCCTCTGTCCCACTCCCTAACTCCTCCATGCCTCTGTCAGCTGTTGACCTCCTAATCCCACGCTGCCGGCTGTTGCCATTGACCGCTGCACTGCCAATGGTCCTGGAACCTGTCTGTCAGTGCTGGCACATAGCAACTGATCAGATGGAGCTGGCACACCTCAAGTGAAATACATTGCATTGAACGTCCAGCAAGTTTAGATTGTGGCAGTGGGCTAGTCCCACCCTAGGACATCCTGCCCATTGTGCACGGCATCGGCCGCATTGTCCTAGTTACAGCCTTGAGAACTACTACATAATTTTACCCCCTGCCCACCAATAGGTGACACCCCCATCCTCTAGGCCAGCGCCGTTGGGGAGTGCCAACCTGGCCAATGGGTAGGTACGCCTTTGGCTAAATACATTTAATTCCGTGCAATGTAGATGCGTCTCTGCGTCGCTCCACTAATTGTTTATTTATGCAGTGCAAAAAGTACAATGGGTGAAAATTACTAATCAATAGTGCTATACATTTATAATGGCCCAAACTGCACAAACCCTAAATCTAGTCCTAATCAAAATAAAGACTGTTTCTCTGGCCGTCTCCTTTATATCAAACCATGTACTGGAAGAAACTATCTCAGAGGACATGATGTGTCTCGTTTAACTTTAGGTGTTGAAATGTAAGAAAAGATTACATGTGGATAAGTCCTTTGGTAGTATTTATGTAGCGATAAAGTCAGAAAGTGATATACAATAATAATTATTAGTTGACATAAAAGGTAATTGGATTTTGAAGCAATCTGCCAGAAAGAATGAAGCAGCTATTAACATTAATGGAGGGGAGCGTACAATGCATTCTTCTGGAGCTCATTTTGGACTTATAACAAAGATTCTTAGGAATATATTATTGGCACAAGTTGGTCACAGACTGCCAGTCTCTATTACTGAAAACCCACATCTATATTATCTTTTACACTCACAAAAATGCAATGTTCATTGTTTACTCATGATATGATGATTCATGTGATGATAAAACATACATTTTAGATTACAATTTAAGTATACTACTTACATAATTACAGTATAGGGGCCCTCATTCCGAGTTGTTCGCTCGCAAGGCGATTTTAGCAGTATTGCACACGCTAAGCTGCCGCCTACTGGGAGTGAATCTTAGCTTCTTAAAATTGTGAACGAAAGATTCGCAATATTGCGATTACACATCTCGTAGCAGTTTCAGAGTAGCTTCAGACTTACTCGGCATCTGCGATCAGTTCAGTGCTTATCGTTCCTGGTTTGACGTCACAAACACACCCAGCGTTCGCCCAGACACTCCTCCGTTTCTCCAGCCACTCCCGCGTTTTTTCCGGAAACGGTAGCGTTTTTTCCCACACGCCCATAAAACGGCCTGTTTCCGCCCAGTAACACCCATTTCCTGTCAATCACACTACGATCGCCTGAGCGAAGAAAAAGCCGTGAGTAAAAATCCTAACTTCATAGCAAATTTACTTGGCGCAGTCGCAGTGCGGACATTGCGCATGCGCACTAAGCGGAAAAACGCTGCGATGCGAAGAAATTTTCCGAGCGAACGACTCGGAATGACCACCAGGGAACATGGTCACTTTTTACGCAACCGCTTTTCCAGATTTCCAGTTTTAGAAGTTTTTATACCTTATTTGAATAGTATTTATATTGCAGCTGAAAAACGTTTTAATGTCATAAAGGTCATTTCTTATTATAACAAGCGCATAGAACACTAAAATATAATGTGTTTTCATTATAGATGAGCTGTTCTGTTTTGTTGGAAACCGAACACACTCTAACTTTCGGGATCCGAGTAGAACAGAATCCCGGCTTGGATCAGTCTTGAGGATCTAAGTGGAATGAGTCTCGAGTCAGGTGTTCCCACAAGTATGGAACTCAGATTTAAAAACTGAATCTTGAGTTTTGGTTTGCATGTAAATCCCTCCCTAGTGATTTCAGGTAACATTTCAGGAGAGTGTATGGTGAAGTTGGCAAAATTTACTTGAAATGACTTAAAAATATATGTTGTGGATGTTAATAATACTATAGTAATACATACAGGTCCACGTTACATGAGTTTATCTGTTTTTAATGATTTTTAAAGAAACCCAAAACACTTGATGCAAAACCAAAACCAATACATGACGGTTTGTGACCAAAACATGGGGGTCTATGCACGTATCTAGTTTTAATTAAGGACTTGTACTTTTGTGGTGTAAAGATTCTCTTATTAGGGTGAAAGATTCCAATAGACAAGGATGTGTCAACATCAAGTCCCACCCACTTATTGATGTCATCATATAATTTCTTGTGTCCACAAACCTCAGTGAATCCTGAGTGGACAGGGGCATGATGCTATTAGTGTCATCATAAAAGAGTTGTATGGGCTAGTGCGTTGTCCTGAATGAGGTTGAAACCATTTTTCCACAACTTTGGCCTCTTCTTCTGATTCTTTCCTGCAAAGTTTTTAAAACATTTTTGTAGTAAGTTGATTCACTGTTGCGCCTTCTGTTACCCGGTCTGCCAAAATAACACCCTTGATATCATAGAAAATTTGGATTTGCTTTGACGTGCTTTCTTCATTCTTGGTGATGATGGTGTTTTTCAGTGCATGGACTGGCGTTTTGTCGCAGGATCATACTGGAAGATCCATGCTTCATCACAGATAATTACTTTATATAAATAATGTGAATGCACGTTAATTTGTTCCAAAACGTCTGACCAAATTCCTTTTTTATTTTCTTTATGCTCACCAGTGAGAAGTCTTGGAACTATCTTAGCACAAACTTTTGTCATCTTGATGCAAAACTTGCCAATACAAGAAAGACGACCCCTTAAGCGCTTTATGTCAGTGGCAGCCCTTGGAAACACAAAGGAAGAACCTTTCACCGTGATTTTAATAAACAATATAAATAAAATGTAGTGATCCCAAGTGGCGCTACTTTACACATCCAGCGATAACAAATTGCTTACACGATAATGATGTACACGATCTCAGATGTACTTCAAATAGGTTGTCAATTTTTATATGAACAACACTATAAACAAAAGAATCACAAAGAACATACTGCAATCCCGTTGATAAAAAGGTGGGGGTTTTTTTATTTTATTTTTTATTTTTTTGGACCAAAAATAAAAAAACACCTTTTTATCAATGGGATTGCACTATGTTCTTTGTGATTCTTTTGTTTATAGTGTTGTTCATTTAAAAATTGACAACCTATTTGAAGTACATCTGAGATCGTGTACATCATTATCGTGTAAGCAATTTGTTATCGCTGGATGTGTAAAGTAGCGCCACTTGGGATCACTACATTGATGCAAAACTTGCCTAACAGTTTCTTTGTCAATATTCACCATTTGGGCTATCATTTGGATGCAGAGTTGGCGCTCAATTCGAACAACAATGGCCCTCATTCCGAGTTGATCGCAGAGAGACATCGCATCGCAAATGTGCAAAACCTAACTAACTGCGCATGCGCAAATGCGTAAATACGCATGCGCGAGCACAGTCGTACGACACTGGTGCAAAAATACCACAAAAAAACCCACACGTTACTCACAAACGAAAACGAGGAGTGGCGGAGGCGTGGCGGAGGCGAGACTTCGCAATGGTCCGACATGGGCGTGAAAGTGGGCGTACAGTGTGGGAGTATGCAACTCGCAATGGGCGTGTTTTTCGCAATAAAACATTGTCGCTGTTAAAACTAACATAGGAATCCATAGCAATCTTCACGTAGCAGCCGAGTAGGTCTGCAGTTACTCTGCATTTGCGAAGTGCTGTTACAAGTGTGTATGCAGTAATTAGCAGTTAATTGGAGAGCACATTCATCTGTTGGCCAATTACTTGTTAAATACTGCTCAGATGAAAGTTACCAAACAGCAATTGTCTGAACCCACATTACATGTTTATTCTACTCACATATAAATCTCACACACTGCCAAATAAGGTTGTTGTTTGTGTTAAAGTTGGTGTGTAAACATTTTTGTAAAGGGCAGGTTTTAATGTGTGTAAGACTACTAACTGCAAACAAGTGAAATTACACAAAATGTTAATTGCAAGCAGCAACATTTTACCTAAATAAACAGACACCCACATAATGCAGCATACACTTAATTTTGGCCAGAAATTATAGTTGTTTTTTTTTAATAATATCTGACAATGTTTTAAATGATGTCCTGTTGACCATAGATAAAACAAAAAAGTGTTGTGTCAGTTTAATTAATATGGACATTAAAGTGTGGTGCAAGGCATACCTGTAGTATTTTTGAACATGCAATTGTTTCAAAAAATTGCAGATTGTTCCCTCGTTACACAAGTGTCTATATGCTTACATAATCTTCCTGGAACTAAGATTTACATAATGCATTACCTTGAATAAAGTGCACAATTGTTGGTAAAATATTATATGTTTCCTTGAATAAAGTGCACAATTGTTGGTAAAATATTATATGTTTATTACTGTAGTAATATTTTTGAACATCAAAACAACATGGCTACACGTGAGTATCACAGGCAGAGATGGACCAAGCAGCAAGCAGATGCCACTGACACAAATGATATAGCAGAACTCAGTACTCGGCAAAATTCAGCTTCTGACAAACTGAGAAATTTAAGTACCAAAATAAAATATTACACACCCTGCCACACAAAAATTTGGACCCAACTGAGAAAGAATTAGGATCCACCACACAAACACAGCAATACATAGCACACTAGTAAGAGGAAGATGGCTCTGTTGTTTCTGAAAATAAGCTCACAGGCTACAATACCTCCAAACATTAATAATACATTTCACTAAGAGGGAGTTAGCCATTCTGGACACACACGCCAACTCCAAAATAACATAGAGGCAACATGAAAAACATGGGTGCTGCCCATCTGGAGAGACATCACTTTCTTTTTTTTCGCCCCGCCTGAGGCTGTTCTTCTTGGCTTGGTCTGCGGAGCGACCTTCGTTGGGCCTGCCCAGTGGGCTGTTCTTCCTGGGCAGGGGCAGGGGAGGGAGCCGATGTGGGTGGCTCTCTGCCACTGTGGGCAAGGGAGACAGCGATGGCCTGGAGCCCTTGCAAGATGTTAGTTGCAAGGCTTTGGAATGAGGAGGCAAGTTGTTCTTGTCCCTGCCTGATCTCTGCCAGACCTTGGCAGAGTTGAGCAACACCTTGCTCAACACTGGTTCAGTGCTCACTGAGCCGGACAGCTATCTGGCTTACCTCCCGGAGGACCCCGTCTTGAAATGCATTTAGGCTCTCACCATACCTAGCTATTTCAAGCAGGATCTCCGGGATAGCAGAGGGTTGGGTGGGGGGGCCAGTAGGAACCTGCAGAGGTGGGATTTGTGGGCCCAGACCCACTAGGTCCCTCCACCTCAGCCTCAGCCACATAACCTTCCTGTGACTCTAACTGATCACCCCCCTGTGCTGTGTTTTGTGGCAAGCAAATAGAAGAATGTGTGGGAAAAGAGTACAATAAAAAATTAATTTTTTTTAAAACATACAGTTTAAATTGCAGACAAATACGTGTGTAAACTTACCTGGCAAGTCATGTTCCGTCAGGATCTCAGGCAGGTCCGTGTCCATATTTGACACCCCTTGGGCCTCCTCATAACTGATACAGGGCATCGCCATCTCCTCCAAGTCTGTAAACTCCACAGCGACAGCTGGTCCTCCACCTGTAGCCCTTGAGGCATTCCACTCCGCAGACCTCTTTGCCTTCAGGCGGGATTTGAAGTCGGCCCAACTACATATGTTTGTGGAAATAGGGGCAAAGTAGAGTATTATTATTTCTGTCTAAAAATATATAGGACACATGTTCTGCTTTTGTTTGCTATACATAACATCACATGTAACTACATTTTGAAGACAACTTAGCACAGAGAATGGACTGCCAAGATGCACTTACCGTCGTCTAACTTCCTGTGATGTTCTGACGACAGAGCCAACTTCATTCACAGAATGTGTGATGTCCCTCCAGATGCGATCTTTCGTAGCAGCACCCATGTTTTTGGGGCCTCTATGTATTTTGGACATGGCCTGCGTGACCAAAACACGCAACTCCCTCTTAGTGAATGCTGGCTGTCTTTTCTTACGTCTGGAGGTAGCCTGTGAGCTTTCTTCCCGTTGCTCCTCACCATCTTCCTCGTCACTAGCAGCTTCTGTCTGTTGTGCTTGTGTGGCTAATGATGATTCTCCCTCAGTTTGGCCAGTATGTGTGTGTGGCAGGGTATCCTCACTTAATTGTTGGGGCTCAGAAGCTGACATTTCCCGAGTACTAGGTCCTGCCTCTTCAAAATCCGCAGAGGCGGATTCCATCATCCGTCTCTGGCACTCTATGCGTTTTTTCGCCAATGCCACCTGCTGCTGCATAATGCGGTCCATCTCTGCTGCTAATTCCTCACGAGTAGCCATGTTGGAGATGAAGTCTGTACGCCCAGGTGTGTGTCTATTTATACCTACGTGCGGCGCGTTCATTCACACAGGTGTACAGTATGCTAATCTTGCTACTGATTGTACTGCTTATTTAATGGCCTGGTTTGCACGCTGTGAGTGTTTTGGTGATGAATGGAGTTTGTGTTTCTGGCTCGTGCGAGAAGGTGCTCTTGGACTTTTCAGAGTGAGTAATTTTAGCATTGTCAAGCATACAGTTTTCTGTTTTGTAGCTTTTAGCATATACACCGTATTGCATAATTTTTGCAAAGTTCCGTTTGTGAGTATTCGTGCAATCGTCTTATTGTTAAATGTAAGTATGTTTGTTGGTGCAATGCAGGTGTTTTTCTGATGTAGTTATTTTTTTTAGTGTATTTTTTACAATGTTGATTTTTGTTTTATTTTTGGGCCCTAACCTGTACTTTAGTGTTTCTGTTTTGTGGACTAATGTAAAAATGTTGGTCTTAGTGTCATTTTGTGTCTCTTGTAGGTGTTATATTTTGGAGAAGTATTCCATTTTGTTTTTCTGCCCAAATTATTGTCTATTTTTTTGACACCGCTTCTTACACTAATCAAGTGTGTGATTTTGAGGAGCAGGTAAGTCCCCTAGGCCTGTGTTTGTGTCTGTTTGTGCTAATGGGCTCTATGTGGTCTTAGTGTCATTTTGTGTCTCTTGTAGGTGTTATATTTTGGAGAAGTATTCCATTTTGTTTTTCTGCCCAAATTATTGTCTATTTTTTGGACACCGCTTCTTACACTAATCAAGTGTGTGATTTTGAGGAGCAGGTAAGTCCCCTAGGCCTGTGTTTGTGTCTGTTTGTGCTAATGGGCTCTATGTGGTCTTAGTGTCATTTTGTGTCTCTTGTAGGTGTTATATTTTGGAGAAGTATTCCATTTTGTTTTTCTGCCCAAATTATTGTCTATTTTTTGGACACCGCTTCTTACACTAATCAAGTGTGTGATTTTGAGGAGCAGGTAAGTCCCCTAGGCCTGTGTTTGTGTCCGTTTGTGCTAATGGGCTCTATGTGGTCTTAGTGTCATTTTGTGTCTCTTGTAGGTGTTATATTTTGGAGAAGTATTCCATTTTGTTTTTCTGCCCAAATTATTGTCTATTTTTTGGACACCGCTTCTTACACTAATCAAGTGTGTGATTTTGAGGAGCAGGTAAATCCCCTAGGCCTGTGTGTTGTGGAGTATGTGTGTGTTCAAAGTGTTTTGATTATGTTTGTCATCACTATTTTTTCAAAATAAACTTATTTTTTCCCGGATTGTTCTGCAAAGTAGTGCTGTTCTTGCCTGTAATAGCTACTAAAGGACTAAATTTTGTGTTGAATATAGTTTAGATTTCTAACATAATTATCATTATTTATACTTAGGGGTTTGATATGTTTTTGATGCTCTTATTATGTGTCTGTTTGGTTGGTTGACACTTTTTTTTATTTTTGGGTTTAAACTATGTTTGTTTATCCCTTTTAATTTGTGATTTTCCTTTTTTGTCTCAACTTCAAATTGGTCCGTAATTGAATCCAGAAACAATGTCGTATGCTCCTGCAGTAAGTTTACACCCTGAAATTGTTTTTGGGATTAAGGTTGTACATTTTAATCTTGCATTTGTCTTATTCTCAATATTATTATCTTTATTTTAAGTTGGTGATGTCGGTCTTTGTGGCTGCAGAAGCCCTCCCACCCCAACCCACGGAAGCACTTACACCCCAACCGCCAGCCCCCCAACCACAACCGGCTCCTCATCAACCAGGGCAACGGAGGCGTGCTAGGCCACCAATTTTCCGCACCCGTGTCCTACTTTTTGGGATGCCAGATGATGTGGTTGTGCGTAGATACAGGCTGCCACCACATCTAATCCTAGACACTCTCTCCATAATAGAGAGTGATCTGGAGTCTTCAATTCGGTATCCTACAGCAATACCACCATTGACACAATTCCTTGCTGTGTTACATTTTGTGGCCACAGGGTCATTCCAGCATGTGGTTGGAGACCTGGTTGGCATGTCGCAGGGCCAGTTCAGTAAGGTCCTGCGGCGTGTCAGCCAGGCTTTCCTAAAGCGTGTGAAGCAATTTATTGCTATGCCTTTGGATGCTGGTGCCCTAGATGTGATGAAGCGGCAATTTAAGGAAGGTGGTAGTCACTTCCCACATGTTATTGGGGTTGTGGATGGCACACATGTAGCTATTGTGCCACCAAGACATAATGAAGAAATTTATAGAAACAGGAAACTGTTTCATTCTCTGAATGTAATGGTTGTTTGTGGGCCATCCCTCCAGATCCTGTCCCTGAATGCTAAGTTCCCTGGGAGCTCCCATGACGCACATGTTATTAGACAATCAGGGATATGGCAGAGATTAAGATCAAGTCAACGACAAGACATGTGGTTATTGGGTGAGGTTTTTTAATTTATTTTTAATAATTTTTTTTATACCTAAATAATATTCTCATTCTAATTTAATGTTCTCATCAAACAGGAGACCGTGGATATCCTTGCACCCCCTGGCTCATGACTCCTTACCGTAATCCCAGGCCAGGACCACAGACGGCATTTAACTCCGCGCTTACTGCCACTAGACAGCTGGTGGAGCGCACAATTGGTGTGCTTAAAGGACGTTTTCGTGTGCTCCACCGCACTGGTGGCGATATCATGTATTCGCCGGAGATGGCAAGTAAAATAGTGGTCCTGTGCGCTATACTTCATAACATCGCGGTAAGGAGTCGCGTTGAGCTTCCTGACACAGAGGAATTGCCAGATGAGGAGCCAGGGGTTGGGCGGAGATTTGGTGGTGGGAGTGTTTCCCGGAGGGGAAGCCAAGTAAGGGCAAGCATTGTCCAAGAATATTTCAGGTATAGTGTATTTTGTTGTGCTTTTGGAAATTACTAAAAAACACTGTATGCTTATGGTCATTTTGATCACATGTCATTTAGGTTGTTATTGTAAGGTCATTGTGTAATTGTTAGGGTGTGTTTGAATATATTGTTTTTTTTTTGGTCATTTTAAATTTAAAATGTTAAGCTTACAATGTTTTTTCTGGGAATATAATAATGTGTCGTTGCTAATTTTTTTTTTGTTTTGTTTTTTTAAATCATGTTTTCTTTGAAAAAAACACCAACATATGTTACAAAATGTGGTACATTTTGTGACTGTGCAGCTGATTTATCACACCAAATGTGGTGAGTACACTGTGTTTTTTGTTAAATTTATACAAAGTGTGTTTGTATTGGGGGTTATGTCAGAATTTTTTTTTTTCATGCTCTTCCGCGACTGCGTATTTCCGCTCTAGTGAAATAATCACTCTGCTCTACACAGCATTGCAAACATCAATAAAGTTTATTTAAATGACAGCATAGATTTTACACCAATCACATGCCAACACACACTATAAATATATGCCCAAACAAGGAAAACGCCATTGCCATGATGCGTGCTGCACCGTTCACACGGCGGGAACTCCGCCTGCTAGTGGCGGTAATGGGCCGACGCGTAGGCCGCGTTGGGCGTTTTATCCCAAATAGGGTTAAACGCGAGGCCTACGCGGAGGTCCGCCGCCTATTACGGAGCCGCCTCCGTAGTCGCAGGACCATCATCCAGCTTGAGAGGCGCTGGAGCGACCTGCGGAGGCGCACGCCAGACCTCCTGGCGGAGATGCGCCAACAGATCCGGATCCTACGTGTCCGCAGTAAGTAACATTTCGTGCACAGACGGGATTAACGCATAACCTTTGCATACTATCGTTAAGTGTGAGTGCCAAAATTTGCACAGAGAAAATTTGCATGAGTGTGTGTAGGTAGGTTATGCAGTGATGCATAACTCCCAATATGACCTTTTGCAAGAGGAACCGAAAACTCTGCTTAGGTATTTGTAACTTAATTGTTAATCTCTTGATTTCTCTGCACAAGTGATGGCAATCATACATTAAGAGTGAAGTGACGGAGCAGAACATTCTGTCCCTCCTGGCGAGAGTCATGTTGGGAGGTATGGTACTGACTGTATGTTGTTGGCCATAATTAATACACATGCAGAAAACTTTAATAAATTACCGGATGATTTTTTTTTTTTATAATTTTAAAATGTGGGTCAATTTTGACACCGGGGATGTTGTTTAGATTAAAAAATGAGAATATAGTTTAAAATGGATAGACGGTATTTAATATAGTTTATTTTGCATCTTTTTGTTTGATAAGGCCAACATCACCATGAAATATATTTTACTAACTTAGTCAAGTTAACCCTGTTTCTTTAACATGGTACAGAACAGAGTAATAGGAATATGCTGTGGTTCATTTTTTATTGTTTTTACAGAAATTTAACATATGTCATTATAGGGCGAGCACAACGGCAAGGTGCTGGTGGTGGGAGTCCACACCAGCAACATTCCCCATCCCCTTCCCGATCACCCTCCCCCTCTCCGGCCCAATCCCCCTCTCCAGCCCACACCCCCTCTCCTGCCCACACCCCCTCTCCTGCCCAATCCCCCTCTCCTGCCACCTCACCCTCTCCAGCCACCTCCCCCTCTCCTGCCCAATCCCCCTCTCCTGCCCAATCCCCCTCTCCTGCCACCTCACCCTCTCCAGCCACCTCAGCCTCTCCTGCCCAATCCCCCTCTCAAGCCACCTCAGCCTCTCCAGCCACCTCAGCCTCTCCTGCCCAATCCCCCTCTCAAGCCACCTCAGCCTCTCCAGCCACCTCAGCCTCTCCTGCCCAATCCCCCTCTCAAGCCACCTCAGCCTCTCCAGCCACCTCAGCCTCTCCTGCCCAATCCCCCTCTCAAGCCACCTCAGCCTCTCCAGCCACCTCAGCCTCTCCTGCCCTATCCCCCTCTCAAGCCACCTCAGCCTCTCCAGCCACCTCAGCATCATTTTCCCAAACCCCCTCTCCAGCCCAAGCCCACTCTCTTTCCCAATCCCCCTCTCCAGCCAACAATCTAAAAGCATATTGCAATGCAGAAATTGGTTAGCTAAAAAAAAAATAAAAAAAAAATTAGGAGTTTAATTCTTATTTATTACATACAAATTAGGTAAGTTAGCTTATTTTATTTTTAAAAAAGTAAACACATACATTCACACACTACACATACACACCAAATTATGCTATCTACATTTCTGTCAGGCACAGTTTATACATCTCTTGCACTTCTTTATAAAAAAACATGGTAATGACCAATTATGCCTACAAACTTTTCTTAAGGTATTCTTAGCAGACTTAACTGGTGATGCACATAATCAATTATTACACTAATTGGATTTATAATTGAGGGACGCTTGCTGACTTAGAATTGCAAGGTGTCAGCTAAATTAGGTTTAAAAAACCATTGCTGTGCGTTTGTTTGCACAAAACTTAGCATATTTAAGAAGAATGCGTAAATCTACGATGACATCGTATTTTTGCGATGAGGTTTGTGTGTATGCGTTGGATTCGCAATAATGCGTTGTAATATGGCATACGCCTACCTTGTGTAATACTGCGTACGAAATAGCAAAAGTACGACGGGGGCGGACGTTCGCAATTTTACAACATAATCACAACTTTGCGATTATGTTGTACGAACGAAAACCTTAGCGACCAACTCGGAATGACCTCCAATGTACATTTTTTCCACATTTTCCTTTGTTTTTGATGTGCAAGGCCTTCTTGGGTACTAAATCTTTTCTGCCACATAAACACACATGCACATGACATACAATCTACCCCATAACCCTCAATTAACATACGGAAAGATTTGGTGGGCGTTTCATTCAATTTAACAAAAAATTGTAAGTAAACATGTTGCTCTACTTTTGAACTAAGCAATTTTACGACACATGGTAAAACGCAACTTCTTTGAATGCTGTGTGACAGCAAACTATCTGTGCAAGAGGAGTGAAACTTGCAAAACTGTTTTGGGATAGTCCAAGGTCAATGTTCCCCCACCCCCTTTGCAGGCAAAATAGGAGGGTTTTTTATCTGCTTTAATTATTAGTACATAGACCCCAAAGTGGAGAAGTTGTCCATACCAGCCAATCAGCTGCTAGCTGTCATTTTACAGGCTTGCTAGAAGAATTACAGCAACTTATTTACTTTATCTTTCCCCAATATTTGATAAATCTCTAAACAACTGTCACAACGATCAGGTTTGAAAAAAATAAAACATATGTGTGCGTTCCCTTGGTTAAGTTTACACAGATATGTTCACACATACCTATCCACAAATCATGCTAAACAGCTCAGTTTGGTGTGCAATGGACGTACAACTAAGTCACGCCATGGGGGGGGGGATGTACAGAGTGCGAAAACAAGGAGTGCTGGACTTCGTCTGTGTTCTCATGTATTTTTAAAGCAGCGATCAGTTACACAGCAAAACCAACCTTGTTTTGTCTTGTAACTGATTGCCTCTTTAAAAATATGTGAGAACTCGGACGAAGTCCCGTACTTCCTGGTTCTCGCAGTCAATTACATACAGAGGACTGATAAAAGAGAGTAGTGCTATGGTATTCAGTATAGGATCCCGACGGTTGGGATCCCGGCGGTCATAAGGCCGATGCCAGAATCCCAAAAAGCGGGATCCCGACGGAAAGCGCAGCATGTCCCCTCGCTGGCTTGCTTTGCTCGCCACGCTTCGGGCCCGGTGGCAAAACACTAATTTATTCCCACTCAGGGGGTGGCGTGGACCACTCCCTGAGTGGGTATTCCAGGCCCCGGTTGGGATTCTGATCACCGGGTTTCCCATGGCTGTTGGGATATCCTGACTGCCGGGATCCTGACAGCCAGGAAACTAACTGCTTCCGTGCTGTGCATTACTCTACCCATCATAAACACAGGTCGAAACCGGGATTCGAACCAGTGACCCTACCATCTCTGTGTGCAGGGAACTTAACCACTAGGTCACGGAGCCTGCATCATTGTACAGCTAATCCTAAGTGCCACTGTACAGTAAGTGACTTTTTATGCGGCTGTGATGCACACTTGCCAACTCTACCTGAATGTCAGGGAGACTCCCTGAAACTGCAGCAATCTCCCTGACTCCCTGAAGAGTCTAGAATTCTCCCTGACTGCACCTTACGCACATTATGTAGCTGTTATGTACTTGGAAAAAATAAATCATGGATATAGACATTTAAAATGGATAATTAGTAGCATTTCCCTACATTAGTTATAAGGCACAATGATCTCTATGGCTACAAGCATTTTCAAATAAGGGGCAGATGTATTAAGCCTGGCTGATTGGCTGGTGCATTCTCACCTTCCACTTATCACTTCTCTTTTTGTTTTGTCAACAAATGAGCAACATGCAGCAATGCTCAGACACAGCAGTACGCGTTCGCTTTAACAGAGCACACATAGGTGTTCATTACACAATCTCCCTGAAATACTTTTTTCAAAAGTAGGCGAATAAGATGAAAATTCAGGAGAAACTGTGAAAGGCTGGGACTCGCTACCCATGGTGGAGTACCTGTGTTGTGCCAGGTGTCTCCTGCCATATGGCATAAAAAGGATGTGATATGTCATAAAAAGGATTCATGTGAGGACACATCTGTATGTAAAATATGGTAAATACAAATAATTCAATAAAAATCAATGTACACATGTCATAAATAATGTGTAGCATATAGAAATAAAGGGAGGCTCAAACCACATAGGGATCTCATTCAGCATCACCTACCATACCATTACCTATCATAAATGACATTTCACTACCTCTTGTTATCTGTGGACTACAGATCCACCTCTGTTCTAGGCTGCATAAGCACTTCTATCCGGAAGTCTACTGAAAGGCATGAATTTAAAAAACAATGTTTTTTTATAACAAATTTTATTTTTTCCAGTGTGATCTAATTTTTCTTTCCCATTAATACACTTGTGAAATATTAGTTCTACAATGAAAAAAACTAAAAACTTGGTATACTTTGTAGGTTAAAAGTTAAATCTATTTCTTATATACAGCTCTGAGACATCACAAACAGAAACGGAGAACTGGACGGTAGCAGTTTCTTACATTTCTACGCAGGAAAAAGAGAAAAAAACAGTCTGTAAGCTTGTGTGGAGTCTTGGCTGCAGACAAGCTTAGCCAAGTCTGCAGTGATGGGCCAAGACACAGGCTAATGAGCTGCTGATTCTACAGCAAAAACTGGCACATTTGCTTTACCCCAATTCCCTGGTTTCTCTGCATTTAAAATTCATTTCGTTACCTAAGAGTGGCTAATCATGGTTTTTGGGTGACAGCATCTATGAAGAGAATTGGGTATTATTCGAAAATGTATAATCACTGTAACATATTGAACTACTTGCTTTATTTATTTTAACCAGGATCATCAGAAGGTGAGCATTAAATATATGTAAATATTTAGATAAAAGTATTAATTCAGTAGGACTTAATTCAGAGCAAAAAGAATAATAAACTTTATTAATGTTATTGCAACTTCATGGTAAAATGTTTTACTTTGATACAAAGTTTCTAATCATTTCTTAATATATTCCACCACACAGCGCAATTTTGACTGCCATTTACTCTCTCTACAGTGTTTGCTTTGTAAATTGGTTACAGTAGGAATACTTTCCAAATACATTTTCTATTTGTTACATGTGCTGTACTGTATATGTGACAGCCTGTTTTGTGTGTTCAGCTGGTCCCACAAAGTTGTTCATTACAAGACATGCAATTAGTAGATCTTGTGTTCTGCTCTTTATTCTTTTCAATTTACATATTAAATAGAGAGGTGATTTACAACATCCACAGACAAGTAGGTAGTTCAAAATCTTCAAACTGTAAGACAAGAATTTGCTTGGTGATTGGCTAAATCTCGTGATTTAGTAACTCATTACCCCCGTTTCCTTTGTAAAGAGAATTTCTTTAGTTTTGTTTACATTTTTTTTCTGCAACATTAATTTTGTCCTTGTTAAGAAAAAATTCATGAGTTTCTGAAAGTGTTGCCTGATTTTAACTTAATGTGCGTACACACTACGCGATATATCGCTCATATTCAGCCTTCTGAGCCGAGTGTGTATGCTACGACCGATGGATGATGCGCGCTCCCGCGGGTCGTTATTGACCCCCTCTGTCGTCTGTACATGCAGCTCAATTTGGACTTATCATCCAAAACTGCAATTACAGGTCGGCTGCGGTATGATGTCGCTGAACACTATCGTTAGCGATATCGTCCAGTGTTTACGCACTATATCGGCCGCCTTGGAGGCAAGGGAAAACACTAGACAATATTGTTCACGGAGCGTATCGTCAAGTGTGTACCCACCTTTAAACCCACCTTCGGCCTCTGATGTGGGCCTTATTGCTATGAGCAATCACAGTCACAGAATAGTGACTAGGTTTTGGGTATTTTTGTTTATTATTTATTTAAGACAGATGTTGTAAAAGGATAAAAGAAAGAAAAAAATTCAGTACAGTAAAAATTACAATTGCACCAAAATAATATTCTGATAGACTGCAGTCATACTGTACTTCTTAAAGTGTCTCATTTAAATACTTTACTTGATCTGTGCCATAAGTTTCTTCTTCTTTTGACTTTGATTGTTTTACGACAAACAAAATAATATACTTTTTATATTTTTGCTCTACTTTTGTAGGGTCAAACTTTTGAGATTGTTAAGGCCGGACAAAACCAAGGCTGAAACTCCCTGAGTGATTAGCATTTGTACCCATCCTCCGCAAAGCAATGCAGTCCAATCATTTCTATTATTACTCATGCCTAATATACAATTCGGTGTGGACTAAGGCAATTTCTGAACCCTTATGACTTCAATCCATGGAACCAGCAAGGCAAATTCAATCAAAGCACGCACATAGCTTATATGTAGTAGCATGGGTGGCACTTGATAGGCCGGCTGTCGGGATCCCGGCGCTGGAATCCGGACAGCCGGCATACCGACAACTATTTTCCCTCTTGGGGTGTCCACGACACCCCTGGGGGAAAAATAAATAGCGTAGCAAGCGCAGCTCGCCCCACTGCCGGTATACTGGCGATCAGGACCCCGGTGCCGGTATGCTGGGCTCCGAGATCCCGAGCGCCGGCATACCGTAGTAGACCCTGTAGCATTATTATGCTGATGTCTACTGGAAAACTGGTGTTTGACAAAAGAATGTGCCTTGGTATTAGCCGGGAGGACTAAGATGTGCACATACTGTATTTCTGCACACACACATATCTATGTGTATATATATATATATATATATACACACACACACACACATTAACAAAAGAGCATCTGTTAATATTAAACATTGAAACCGTAATAATTTTTAGTAGCACACTTGCATCTATGAAGATTTGAGTTTTCAAGCCACATAGCACAGGTGTAGATGTGGTAATCAGAGAACCATATGCAGTGGCAGCTTTATTCACCATCTGAGCCCCAATTCTGACTATTATATTAATATTTATAGATTTTTATCATTCCATTTGAGTAATGTAGACCTCCCTAGTGTAATCCCTCTTATAGAAAATTTAAATTATACAAATTTTTGCAGCTGGAGAATAAATATTTATTTTAGTTTTTCCAAGCATGACAAATCAGCTGTTGCACGGCATTAATCGTCTTTAAGGACAAAAAAAAAAAGAAGAAGCAACGCAGATATCAGTGTAGGTACATTTTATTATTATTAGCCGTTATTTATATGGCGCCACATGGGATCCGCAGCACCCAATTACAGAGTAAACAAATAAGCAAAACATGAAGACAGTGACTTACAATTCAATACAATATAGGACAAATACAGGGTATATAAACATAGCTGCGTCAGTAAGCAGCACTGAAATCAGTATCAGGACTGCAGAAAACCGAGGGATTTGGTGCCATCAAAGGGAGAATTGAAAAGAAGATTAAAGAGTAAAATATAAGGATGAGTGAATAATTAGGCCAAGTTCTGAATGGGACTATAACGGACAGATTCAGAGTTGCACGCAAGTCAGCCACAACTGCAAACGCATTGCGTTCTCAGAAAGAAATGCGTATCTTCGTCACAACTATGTGGCAGCACTGGCCCGATCCATCCTCTTGTGAAAGTAGCCGTCATCACTTTCAGTTCACCTCTTCACCAGTCCTATACCTGGTGCAAGTGAACTACCCAAAATCACACTGATCTCCCAACTTTCAATACCCCAAAATTCCGCCTTTGAGATCAAGACATGCCCTAACAACTCTTATCCTGCGTGCAGTTGTCCAGTTGCCGCTCGGCTACAGCCACCCAGCCGCAAGTGAAGATGTGTCTGAGATGCGTCTGACTCTACAGATTCCGGACTCTGGTCCCTACTGTGTATTGGGCATGCAAATAGGATAAAGTAAAATTCCATCTCACATGGTGCATAACAAACTGTGTGCTTGGTGTGATTGTGCACCTATTAAGTGCCTCATCCTCCAATCTCCAACAAGTCCTGTCTTGTTTGTCTCCTGCTTGGAAAGTGTGTGTAGCAGAACAGCAGAAATTAGGAGTTTCCTGTTCTAGTAAATGATGTTTGTTAGCAGAACACTGTCTGCACTGTAGACGGGTAGGGCTAATGGTGATGAGCAGAGCATGTCTGACGAATATGACACTGATCTGATTCAAACTACAGTTCAATAGAACAGTATTCATGAGCTTTTAGAGTTGGGGATGCACAACTATGAAGGTGGCGCTCATTGTGGTACCACAGAGGTTTGAGCAATACAAAAGAAACTAGCACCGCCTTGGAGGTTATGCAGTTTTAAATTAAATGTTTTGAAATGGGTTGGGTACAGAATCCAGACGGTCAGACTCACGACCATCAGAATGCTGGCCGCCTCACCTCTCTTGCAAGTGCTACACTGGCTCCCCTTCCCCTCCAGAATCCAATTCAAGCTTCTCACACTCACAAAGCCCTCACCCAGTCCTCTCTCATTTACATCTCTTACCTTATCTCCTTTAAACACCCGTCCTCTTCACTCCGCAAATGCACGTCACTGCCAACTGATTACTTCCTCCCACTCCAACTCCAAGATTTGACATGTGCTGCTCCCTTTCTCTGGAATGCTATACCTCTCCCTCTCAGACTCTCCATCTCTCTACAAAACTTCAAACGGGCTCTCAAGACCCACTTCTTCATCAAACCCAGACATCTTTTCCTCCTAACCCTCTGTTCCACGCTCACTGTCTACCCTGTCTGTCTGCCCCTCCACTTTGGAATGTAAGCTCTCACAAGCAGGGCTCTCTCCCCTCAGGTGCTTTTCCTTCTCTTACTTAGACTACTGTATCTTCTACTCCATACTTGTTACATCAGTGCCTAGCTTCGGCCACCCTGATGCTTATTTCAATGTCATGTCCACTGATGAAGCAATGTTTATATACTTTGTACCTGTCCTACATGGTCTTGTTCTATAAGCTGCTTCTTTTCTTGTTTTGCTCATTTGTTTGTGTACTATGGGGGTCATTCGTACGGGTACAAAGGCTTTTGTGGTTTTGCACAGGTTCTAGCGATGTTTTCATTCACACTGGCAGCCGCAAGAAGATTGACAGGAAAGGGGCGTTTATGGGTGTCAACTGACAGTTTTCAGGGAGTGCTAAGAAAAACGCAGGCGTGCCAGGGAAAACGCAGGCGTGGCTGGGGGAACACTGGGTGGGTGTGTGACGTCAAAAGCCAACCCTCCAACATTAGAATCAATTCACAGGAAGAGTAAGTACAGGGCTGGTCTTGTTTTGCACAAAATGTTTTTGCAGGCGCTCTGCTGCACAGGCGTTCGCACTTCTGCAAAGCGAAAATACACTCCCCAGTGGGCGGCGACAATGCGTTTGCACGGCTGCTAAAAACTGCTAGCGAGCGATCAACTCGGAATGACCCCTTATGTTAGAGGCTGCCAAGCCCTTTGGCACCATATAAATGAAAGATAATAATAATAATAATAATAATAATGCTTGCATGGTTTCCTGCCACAATCCCAAAATATACGGTGGGGTAAATGGTTCCTGACAAACATTAACCCTGAGATAGGGAATATACAGAAGATTGTAGACTCCATGGGGCAGGGACTGATGTGAATGGCCAAATATTATAAGTGCTGCAGAATTTTTACACTATGCACTTCTTTTACAGCAAAATATCTACAGTATGTGTATATTTTGTACCTAGAGTAAATACACAAAAGGAGAGTAGTGAGAAATGTATTACCAGGAAGGAGGCTAGAACTAATGTATGTCAAAATCTAATTTGGGCAAATAAAATTGAACAGACTCCAGCAGTGAATAAGTTGACCTACAGTATCTGTGATAGTTTCCACGTGTTAATTGTGTTAATGAATTTGACACTATGTAACACTTTATAATCTACTTCAATGTGGATGGGATGTACTATGCACTTATCGGGTAAATACTGGTGTTAATAGCACTGGTATGTACCTACAAAATCACAAAGGACAGCTCTCCCGATGAGAGCTGTCCTTTGCGATACAAGGACTTCCAGGTTTATGACCTGGGATTTCTGCGCAGAATGATACACGTGCCACGGATTACATTAGGATTCCATCTGTTAGGAATGAAACAAGAAGTACATGGATTTCTATTGGACACCTCCTTCTAGAGTCCAACCTCTGGTAAGTATCACATTCCAGAGCTTAGTACATATATGTGAAATACATCCAAATTCTGAAAACATCGTTTTCAGATTTTTGCCCGCGTTTTTATTTTAGTACATCCTGCCCTTTATGCTTTTGTCATCACTTAGTTTATAAACCAAATAATAATTTAGGTTATTTAGGAGGAAGACCAGTGATGTTGTAGGGGCTGGAGGAGTAGCGGTGGAGGGTTTACATTGCTTCTCCCGCTAACCTAAATCTTTGCCTACTTGGTGTGTTTTCTTATTGTTCTGACTTCCACTGAAAAGGAATACAGCTTTGAGTACAGTATTTGGGTCTCCTTATGACCGCAGTTGTGTGCATAAATTCAGTAGAATTTTGCCATTTAGTGGTACATATTATTATTATTTTTAACCTTCACTCAACCTCACTTTGAAACCTGGCTATGGCACTGAAGACCATTTGCCACATGAAATAGTTTTCACAATTAGCAAGAGAATTTGGCGGCACATACTGGCTGTACCTAGCTGAAGAACCCACCCCAAGATAATATTATGTGATCATTAACATACATCATCATGTACTTTACCACCATTTGTGTCCGCTAGAAATACTGTATTTAAATCTTGCTGAGACAGCTAAATGAAATCCAGCTGTCCCGAAGAAGACCTAGAAAAAAGAAATGTAGGATGCGCTATCAATAGCAGCTGGTACGGGGATGGTAAATTCTCCTGTATGGATACTGGACAAGAGAAAGAAATTTACCAGCGCTGGCTGATCATGAAATATAAGAAACAAATTAAAAATCCGATAAGCTTGTTAGTATTAACACCACATTTAGTAAATTATACACATATTAAAAATCACAATAAATGTAAATAAATTAATGCCACATATATGCCTGTATAGAGTAATTGGTACCACAATAGGAAATGTTCCACAGTGCTGACTAGGATTCACTCAAAAGGGACTAGTGTCAATGGCATAGACCATCAATAATCGGCTATCTTGGCATAGATCTGATAATTTTGCAATCTTGAGGCTTTTACCAGTGATCCAGATGCAGATGTTGTCCACCTTGTTATAGCTGGAGAACTTTGTCCTTGGTAGGTGGTAAAGTAGGACCATTTAAGTGGATACTGCAGTGGAAAAGTCCCAAAGTTTGCATAGGGGTGACCAATAAATGCCAGCAGTGTTGGTAGATTTCAAACAGGCAGGGAGAAGAAGCTCAACGCATTTCGGTGGTATGTTTAATCCAGCTTCCTCAGGAGCATACTTTTCCACTGCAGTATCCAATCCTAGCCAGCACTGTGGAACATTTCCTGTTGTGGTACCAATTACCCTAAACAGGCATATATATGGCATTCATTTATTTTATTTGAATTTATTGTGATTTTTTTTAATATGTGTATATAGTAAATGTTTATTAATACTAACAAGCCTATCAGATTTTTTATTTGTTTCTTATATTTAATGATCAGCCAGCGCTGGTAAATTTCTCTCTCTTGTCCCGAAGAAGTGGCTACCAGTGCTTAAAGTGGTCCTTCAGAGGTGGTGGAACTCACCCCCCACCCCACGGCGTCCAAGTAACAATGGCATTGCGCGTGCCTTTGGCGCGTGACACAAAAGGGGTGTGGTCTAAAAAAGAAAGGGGCGTGGTCACAGAATAGTAATAATGCCCACAGTGGTAGGACCCCGGAAGACACATAATGCCCGCCGCAGTAGCGCTTCTTATACAATGCCCACAGTAGTAGCGCTCCTTGTGCAATGTCCACTGTACTGCTAGTGCCCACAGTAGTAGTACCCCTTATATAGTCCCCATAATAGTGGTGCCTCTTATGCAATGCCCGCAATAGTAGTGCCCCTTATGTCCCCAGGAGTGATGCCCCTTATGAAGTGCCCTCTTTACAATGCCCTCATTAGTTATGCCCCACTTGTAGTTTAGCCCCAGTAGTAATGCCCCCAGTAGTTTAGCCCGTGTAGTTAAGCCCTCAAGTAGTAATGCCCCTGTAGTTATGCCACCAGTAGTAATGACCTCCTGTAGTTTGCCCCCATAGTAATGCCCTCCTGTAGTTTGCCCCTTTGTAGTTTGTCCCCAGGAGCTTGCCCCCTTGTAGTTAGCCCCCAGTAATAATGTCCCCCAGTAGATGCCCCCCAATAGTAATGCCTTCCTGTAGTTTGCCCCCTTGTAGTTGGCCTCCAGTAATAATGTCCCCCAGTAGTAATGCCCTCCTGTAGTTTTCCCCCAGTAGTAATGCCCTCCTGTAATTTGCCCCCTTCTGGCTTGCCCCCAGTAGTAATGCCCCTCCTGTAGTTTGCCCCCAGAAGCTTGCCCCCAGTAGTAATGCTCTCCTGTAGTTTGCCCCCAGAAGCTTACCCCCTTGTAGTTGGCCCCCAGTAATGTCCCCCAGTAGATGCCCCCCCCCAGTAGTAATGCCCTCCTGTAGTTTGCCCCTAGTTGTTAGTCCCTTTGTAGTCTGCCCCCAGAAGCTTGCCTCCTTGTAGTTTGCCCCCAGTAGCTTGCCCCCTTGTAGTTGGCCCCCAGTAATAATGTCCCCCAGTAGATGCCCCCCCAGTAGTAATGCCGCCAGTAGATGCCTCCCAGTAGTTTGCCCCTAGTAGATTCCCCCAGTAGATGCCTCCCGTAGATGCGCCGCTAAGGAAGGAAACACTCACAATACTTACCGAGCCCCGCTCCCGCTTCCAGACCGCTGCAGTCCTCTCTTGCCGCCCGCTCCTCAGCACTATGAGAGAGACGTCATGACATCTCTCCCATAGCGCACAGTGACAGCGCCAGAAGCCGGAGCTCAGTACTGAGCTCTTGCCTCCGGGCACCCGCTGGTAACGCAATCTCAGTGGGCGCCCGGCATTGCGCTGCACACAGAGGGTTAGGTGAGCCGGGGGAGGTGGAACTGCGTTCCGTCTCCAAGTGGAACTGACGGAACACAGTTCCGCCCCCTTCCGGTTCACTTTAACCCCTGGTGGCCACTATCCTTCAATATCCCTCCGGTCCATTTTCCAATATTACTAGTCTCTTGTAAGTATGGTATTAGGGCCAAGCTCTGGAAAGCTATGCATACTGGAACTTGCGGCTAGATCACAGCCCCTTAAACACATACAGGGGCTGCTGTGGCCAGAGACTTCAATATCTGAAGTGATGCATAAAAAAAATAAAAAAAAATTAATTTCCAGAGATTTTACTGCAAATTCACTTTGCTACAGTATATATCACCCTATGTGTAGGCTTACCATACTTTACCTTTAAACCAGGACACTAATGAATTACACAGGTTCTGTGGTTGGCTTCTTAGGCAAGTCTGCATTTCACCAGGTTTTAATCAGCCACAGAACCTGTGTAATCCATGATTGTCCCGGTTAAAGGAATGGTATGGTAAGCCTATCTGTATGTGAGCCTGTCATATCATGCTGAATCCAATCTTTGGCTAGGTACAGCTCTCTGCTGCCTAATATAGGGCCTGATTCGTCTGTTTTGCAAATTGCATTGGTTGTGTACAAACACACAGCATCAGTCACAGATCAGTTGCAGATCAGTCAATAATTGAAGTTCTTAGTAGCCCTAGTGGTGTGTAAGGGATCTTAGTTGCATCCTCGAAATGCCCCAAAACGGTTGCGACTTTACTTCCTTTTTACCTTGAATGTGTGGTCCAGGACCAATTCAAATTATTTATGGTCAATGTAATAGGCAATATCACTCAGTGCTGGTGGCTGCCAAAAATAATATATGTGGACAAACAGAAGCAGATCTTGCCCCTCACCACACAATTGAAACTAAGTGTCAGATCTGTAGTTATGTCTGTCCCCGGAGGGGGCACTAGTGGGTCAGTGGTGGAGCGATGAAGAAACCAAGGAGGCTGTAAGAGATTCCTGCGCATGTGCGCAATGATGTTTATTAAATGCTCACTGTTATGATTCCAGCACTCTGGTCTGAGGAGGTCCTATTGCAAGGACCGGAGCACTGGAACGTAATGCTGGGGAAGGAAGCGGGAATAGAAAGTAGCCCCTGGCGCCCTAACTCCGTTGTCTCGCCCATGCTGTCAGAAATCCCCTGCGAGACTATGGTTGCTTGAGCCCATGGCAGCCGCGTTTGAAGGGCGGATTATGTCTGCCCAACTCCGATGCCCCCTCAGGTCTTAATGGGAGACAAAGGGAAATCCGAGACAGGGTGATAACAAGGGGCCCTCTGACTAAACAACCAGGCCAGGGGCTACAAGCTAACTGACAAAAGCTGAGGTATGTGCGGAAACCCGCCAGGGAAAAGGACAACCAAAATCCACTAGTCCGTTACTCCTACCCAGCACCGCTGGATACCAGAGTGGATCTGTGGGAGCGGAATCCTCCGCAAAAGCTCCGAAACACAAATAATAAATAATAAATGATAAAGCGGCCAAGCCGCAACACACGGCTACGCCGTGACTCACGAACACCACTGGATGTTCAAAGGTGCTCAGTCAGGACTCCAGGAACAGATGACGACTTCCGAGTACAGGACAACTGAGAACAGGAACGACCGGATACAGCAGGACTGGAAACACTCTCAGCAAACAGATACAGAATGCAAGAAGCTATTACCGGCGTCTGTGAGAAGCCCAGGAAGTGTATTTAACAGGGAGTCCTCCAATCAGCTGTTTAGAGGCAGATTGGATTAGATGCCATACAGCTGCCTAGCTGCATGGCCAGGAAACAGGTGTCCTATTAATTAAAATGGACCCAGCAACGGAGAACGCGGTCCGTCAGTGGCGTCCCCGTTGCTAGGGTCCGTGCGGCTCCGTGTGCCCGGCGTCCAGCGTTGCCAGGGAGCCGGCGGCTGTACGCGCACGGCGTCCCTGGTTGCTAGGCGCCGGGCCGCACCGACGAGCGGACCCCGGCGCCTAACAGTACCCCCCCCTTGAGGAGGGGTCAAGGAACCCCTAAAGCCAGGTTTCCGAGGAAATTCCCGAAAAAATGCCCTCTTGAGCCTCGGGGGCATGGAGATCCTTATCCAGGACCCAAGACCTTTCCTCTGGACCATAGCCTCTCCAGTGCACCAGAAAATAAAGCCGACCCCGGGACAATTTGGAATCGAGAACCTTCTCCACCAAGAACTCCTGATGACCCTGTACATCTACTGGTGATTTCCCCTGAGAGATCTTCCGAGGAAATCTACTGGAAGAAACGTATGGTTTCAACAGGGAGCAATGGAACGTATTTCCGATCCGGAGAGCTCTTGGTAAACGTAACCGGAAAGCAACTGGATTGATTTTTTTAATAATATGAAATGGTCCAATAAATTTGGGGCCCAATCTAGCTGAGGTTTGTCGAAGTTTAATGTTACGAGTCGACAACCATACCCTATCTCCCACATTAAAAGTGCAAGGACGCCGGAGCCTGTCAGAAAAAATTTTCTCTCGAAATGCCGCTTTTCTGAGAGCAAGGTGCACTTTTTTCCAAATGACTCTGAGATGAGAGGTTAAGGTTAGCGAGGAAACAGAGGAATGTTGAAAAAAAGAATTAGCTCTGGGGTGAAAACCAAAAACTGAAAAGAATGGAGACACATTAGTGGAGGAATGACAAGAATTGTTGTAAGCAAACTCCGCCAAAGGAAGAAACTCGGACCAATCATTCTGGAGTTTGGCTGAGTACAAACGCAAATACTGTTTTAATGATTGATTAACTCGCTCGGTCTGCCCGTTGGATTGGGGATGGTAGCCGGATGTTAAAGACAATTTCATCTTTAATGAGGCACAAAAAGACTTCCAGAATTGTGCAATGAATTGTGGACCCCGATCAAAAACAATATCAGTGGGCAACCCATGAAGTCTGAAAACATGGCGGAGAAACAAAACTGCCAATCCCTGGGCAGATGGCAGTCGGGGAAGAGCAATGAAATGGGCCATCTTGCTAAAACGGTCCACTACCACCCATATGACTCGGAATCCGGCTGACAGAGGGAGGTCTACCACAAAATCCATGGAAATATGAGACCATGGCCTGAGAGGAACATTTAAGGGCATAAGTTGCCCGATAGGCAAGGAGCGGGGAACCTTATGCTGTGCACAGACCTGACAAGAAAAAACAAACTCCTTAATGTCTTTAGAAAGACCAGGCCACCATACTGAGCGGGAGACTAATTCCAAAGTCTTAGAGATCCCCGGATGCCCGGCAACTTTGCTATCATGAAACTCAGTCAAAACAGTAGCTCTCAAAAACTCAGGGACGTAAAGACGACCAGCAGGAGTATTTCCAGGAGCTTGATGTTGAAGCTGCTTTAACTGGGTAAATAAATCTTGTGTGAGGCCTGCCCAAATGACTGAAGACGGAAGTATGGGAGTAACAGGACTGTTATTATGAACTGGAAGAAAACTGCGTGACAGGGCATCCGCCTTGGTATTCTTGGAACCTGGCCTAAAGGTGATAATAAACTTGAAACGAGTAAAAAATAAAGCCCAACGAGCCTGCCGGGCATTCAGCCGCTTAGCTGATTCGATGTACTGAAGATTTTTGTGGTCAGTCAATACTGAAATGGTATGTGTTGCTCCCTCAAGCCAATGCCTCCACTCCTCGAAAGCCCATTTAATAGCCAGTAACTCCCGGTTACCAACATCGTAGTTGGATTCAGCGCAGTGGCGTAACTACTGCCCCCGCAGTCCTCGCGGTGGCTTGGGGGCGAGGGGCTGCGGGGGCGCCACTGATTTACAGCAGACTGACATGCGGACGAGCGTCCGCATGTCAGTCTGCTTTCTCCCTCCCTCCGCCGGTTGTTGCAGGGACACGGAGGGCACAGCCGCGCCTCCCTGTGTCCCTCCTGCTGCATCATCTCCGGCGGCCGCGGGTCTGATAGGGAGAAGTGCCGTCCGTGAGCTCTAATTGGCTCACGGACGGCACTTCCCCCTATTAGACCCGGGGCCGCCGGAGATGATGCAGCAAGAGGGACACAGGAGAGGCTGTACCCTCCGTGTCCCTCCAAAAAGCGGCGGCGGGGGGGGGGGGATGATATCTGGCACTGGGGGGAATAACTGGCAGGGGAGGGATATCTGGCACTGGGCATTGTCTGGCACTGGGGGCATATATGGCACTGGGGGGGGATATCTGGCACTGGGGCATTATCTGGCACTGGGGGGGAATATCTGGCGGGGGGGGTGGATGTCTGGCACTGGGGGGGAATAACTGGCAGGGGGGGGATATCTGGAACTGGGGCATTATCTGGCACTGGGGGCATATATGGCACTGAGGGGGAATATCTGGCAGGGGGGGGGATATCTGGCACTGGGGCATTATCTGGCACTGGGGGCATATATGACACTGGGGGGGAATAACTGGCAGGGGGGGATACCTGGCACTGGGGCATTATCTGGCACTGGGGGCGTATATGACACTGGGGGGGAATATCTGGCAGGGGGGGATATCTGGCACTGGGGCATTATCTGGCACTGGGGGCATATATGACACTGGGGGGTATAACTGGCAGGGGGGGGATACCTGGCACTGGGGCATTATCTGGCACTGGGGGCATATGTGACACTGGGGGGGAATAACTGGCAGGGGGGGATATCTGGCACTGGGGCATTATCTGGCACTGGGGGCATATATGGCACTGGGGGGGAATATCTGGCAGGGGGGATATCTGGCACTGGGGCATTATCTGGCACTGGGGGCATATATGGCACTGGGGGGGGAATATCTGGCACTAGGGGCATATATGGCACTGGAGGGGGGGAATATCTGGCACCGGGGGCATATATGGCACTGGGGGGGGGATATCTGGCACTGGGGGCATATATGGCACTGGGGGGGGGGATATCTGGCACTGGGGGCATATTTGGCACTGGGGGGAATATATGGCACTGGGGGCATATTTGGCACTGGGGGGAATATATGGCACTGGGGGCATAGCTGGCACTGGGGGCATATGTGGCACTGGGGGGGAATATCTGGCACTGGGGGCATATGTGGCACTGGGGGGGTATATGTGTACCTGGCACATGGGGGGGGCTATATTTGGCACTGGGGCATGTGAGTACCTGGCACCGTGGGGGAATATCTGGCACTGGGGACATATGTGGCACTGGGAGCACAGCCCTAGCAACGAGCATGACACACAGTGCATGAAACACCTGGCAACGAGCATGACACACAGTGCATGAAACACCTGGCAACGAGCATGACACCCAGTGCATGAAACCCCTGGCAACGAGCATGACACCCTGAGCATGAAAACCCCTGGCACCGTGCATGGAACCAAGAGCACGAAACCCCTGGCAACGAGCATGACACCCAGTGCATGAAACCCCTGACAACGAGCAGGTAATTGAAAAGTAATTAGAAGCCTTACTGTAGGACTTAATGTGTAATGGGCATTACGGTGTGTGGCATAATGTATCACGGACATTGCGGTGTGTGTCATAATGTGTCACAGGCATTACGGTGTTTGGTATACTATATCGCGGGCATTGTGATATGTGGTATAATGTCTCAGGGTCATTGCAGTGTGTGGCATAATGTATCACGGACATTGCGGTGTGTGTCATAATGTGTCAGGCATTACGGTGTGTGGTATACTATATCACGGGCATTGTGGTATGTGGTATAATGTCTCAGGGTCATTGCAGTGTGGCATAATACATAACGGGCATTGCGGTGTGTGGCATAGGGTGTAACGGGCAGGGCATTGCGGTATGTGTCACAGGCATTACGGTGTATGGTATACTATATCACGGGCATTGTGGTATAATGTATCACGGACATTGCGGTGTGTGTCATAATGTGTCACAGACATTGTATGTGCTATAATGTATCAGGGGCATTGCAGTGTGTAGCATAATGTATAACGGGCATTGCGATTCCTGTCATAATGTGTCACAGGCATTACGGTGTGTGGCATAATGTGTCACGGGCATTACGGTGTGTGGCATAATGTGTCGGGGGCATTACAGTGTGTGCATATTGTGTTGTTGTTAGGGTCTCCTGCCCTGTGCTGCCACGTCGTCATGGCAACCGGGAGACAAGTGCTAGCGGAGTAACCTGAGCGCAGCTGATACTCCGGTTCGGGTCTTTTGCTGTGCAGTGGTTATAGGCTCTGTGCACGGCAGGGGATCCGGTGCTGGTTTTTGTGCTCACAGTCTGTGAGGTCTGAGTGGGGCGTGGACAGCACCTGCTTTTTAAGGCCTCTTCTCAGGGTAAGCAGATGCTGCTGAATCTTTGTTGGTTAGTCAGTTCCTGAAAGTTAACCAGTACTGTGTAGCTTTGTATTTGTTTGTTGCTTACTGCAAATAGGCCTGGGGATTTGGTATTACACTCTGCCAATCCAGACCTAGCAGTAAGACTGGAGTCAGTCGTTTAGCTTGCTGGGGTTCTGTTACTACTCTGTGAACTTAGCAAGTTTGCGGCTGTATTCTAAGACTTGCCTGTCTAATCCTGTCTCACTGTGCTAGGTGTCAGGGGTCAGTTTAGTGGCAGTAAGCTGAACCTGTGCACTGCAAGTGAGAATTAGGATTGTGGAGACTCTCCTTGTGTCTATCATTCCATCTCTGACCAAGGAGTTTACTGCCACACCCGTTGGTAACCCTTTAGGGTTTTGCTGTTGCCCTTAGCAACAGCATTTCGGGTTCTCTATGTATTAAAACACAACATCTTGCTTTTCCCATCTGAGCAGTTCTAATACAAGGGAGATACCCAGTTCCTTAGCCTCTGGGCTTCTCTGTTCACCTTGTGTGTATTTTGTTACCCTATCACCTTCTGTGTACGTTATGTCATATTCCCCAGTCTGTCTGTGAGTCCATTTGTTTTGCATAACAGTTCAAACACCAGTACATTCCTGCAGGCACTGGAGTGCATAACAGTTCTGACACCAGTACTTTCCTGCAGGCACTGGTGTGCATAACATATTCAGCAGCCTAATACTCCTGTTGAAATTTTGTGGGAATATGGAGCATACCCCTCAAAATACGTTGCAACAGGTGGTCGATCAGGTGCAGGTCCTGACTCGACAATTTAATGATTTGTCCATTAAAATGCACACCTCCCAGGCTGCTGGCGGAGCTCCCGCAGCAGCAGCACCTGCAGGGGTTAAGGAGCCGAAAGTAAATCTCCCGGATCGTTTTTCTGGAGATCGCTCGCAGTTCTTTTGTTTCAAGGAGAGCTGCAAGCTATACTTCCGGCTTAGGCCTCAGTCTTCTGGGTCGGAGATTCAGCGGGTGGGCATAGTGATTTCCTTGCTACAAGGAGACCCACAGGTCTGGGCATATGGGTTGCAGCCTGACTGTCCGTCGCTTAAAAGTGTTGATGCTTTTTTTACGGCACTGGGCATGTTGTATGATGACCCTGACAAGACGGCATCAGCCGAGGCTCAGATTTCGATCCTTAAGCAAGGGCGAAGGCCAGTTGAGGTTTACTGTACGGAGTTTCGGAGGTTGGCCCATGATACCCAGTGGAATGACCCAGCCCTGAGACACCAGTACCGAAGAGGTCTTTCTAACCAGATAAAGGACCAACTGGTACAATATCCCTTGCCTGATAGCTTGGATCAGCTCATGCAGTTATCCATCCGGGTGGATAGACGGCTGAGAGAGCGTAGGCTTGAAAGGGAGACTGAGATTTCCTTCCTTCCCAAGGGAACCTCAGACTCTGAGGAATTTTCCGAGGAGCCTAAGCAGATTGGGGCTACCCGCCTCTCCTCGCGTGAGAAGACGCGGAGGAGACAGCAGGGGTTGTGTTTGTACTGTGGGAATAAAGGTCATGTGGTAGTATCATGCCCAGAAAAGCCGGAAAACTTCAGGGCCTGAGGGTGATGGGAAATATCCTGTCAGGCCAGAAGTCAGAATTTCCCAAGAAGACTTTTATCATTCCGGTGACCTTGAAGATCCTCGGTCAAACTGTCAAGACTGAGGCCTTTGTGGACAGTGGGGCCGACGGGGTTTTTATGGACCGCCAATTCGCCCTGAAACACTCTGTTCCCTTAGTACCCTTGGCATCGGAAATTGAGATTTGTGGGTTAAACGGGGAACCATTATCCCAAGGTAAAATTACCTCTTGCACTAGCCAGATTTCTTTGTTTATTGGAGCCACACACTCTGAAAAATTGTCCTTTTATGTGACTGTCTGTACTTTTGCCCCATTGGTGTTGGGGTTACCCTGGTTAAGGGCCCACAATCCTCAATTTGACTGGGTCGCTGGGGAGATTCTTAGTTGGGGTACTGATTGTTTCAGGAGTTGCTTGAGCCTTCCAGTCAGGCTCTCGCAGCTAAGTTTGCCAGGATTGCCAGGGTGTTATGCAGATATTGCGGACGTGTTCTCCAAAAAAGTTGCAGAGGTACTACCTCCCCATCGCCCCTATGACTGTGCCATTGATTTGTTGCCAAATGCTAAGCTTCCCAAGAGCAGGTTGTACTCCCTGTCACGTCCTGAGACTCAGGCTATGGCAGAGTACATTCAGGAGAACTTGGCTAAGGGATTTATCAGACCTTCACAGTCTCCAGTTGGGTCGGGGTTCTTCTTCGTGGGTAAAAAGGACGGTTCGTTGCGACCCTGCATCGACTTCAGGGAATTGAACCGTATCACGATTAAAAACTCATACCCACTGCCTCTCATTTCGGTCTTGTTTGACCAGCTTCGTACTGCCACCATTTTTTCTAAGATTGACCTACGCGGTGCGTACAATCTAATCCGAATAAGAGAGGGGGATGAATGGAAGACTGCCTTTAATACCCACTCAGGGCATTATGAATATTTGGTGATGCCTTTTGGGCTCTGTAATGCCCCGGCAGTCTTCCAGGATTTCATGAATGATGTGCTCAGGGAATATTTGGATAGATTCTTAGTTGTATACCTAGATGACATCCTAATCTTCTCCCATTCCCTGGAGGAACATCGGAAGCATGTACGCTTAGTCCTCCAGAAACTCAGAGACCACCGGCTTGGGGCGAAGCTGGAGAAGTGCGAATTTGAAGTTCAGCAAATCGCATTTCTAGGATATATTATCTCCCCAGAAGGTTTCCAAATGGAGGGTTCCAAGGTACAGGCAGTCCTGGATTGGGTGCAGCCCACTAGTTTGAAGGCGCTTCAGCGTTTCCTGGGCTTTGCGAATTTTTATAGACGATTTATCGCTGGATTTTCGTCTATAGTGGCGCCCTTGGTGGCACTCACTAAGAAAGGGGCGGATGTTGCTCACTGGTCTTGTGAGGCTAAAGCGGCTTTTGCCCGTCTCAAAAGGGCATTTGTTTCGGCCAAGGTGCTGCGACACCCAGATCCAGAGCGTCCTTTTGTGGTGGAGGTGGATGCCTCTGAGATGGGTATTGGGGCAGTGCTTTCTCAGATGGGAGTGTCTGATAATCGCCTTCATCCCTGTGCTTACTTTTCCCGTAAATTTTCGCCTGCCGAGATGAATTATGACGTGGGTAACCGGGAATTGTTGGCTATTAAGGATGCACTCGAGGAGTGGAGACACTGGCTTGAGGGGGCTAAGTTTGTGGTCTCAATTCTCACTGACCATAAGAATCTGGCATATTTAGAGTCAGCAAAGCGTCTCAATGCCAGGCAGGCACGATGGGCTTTGTTTTTTGCTCGCTTTAATTTTTTGATAACATATCGCCCTGGGTCAAAAAACATCAAGGCTGATGCGCTCTCGCGGAGTTTTGCTCCAATCCAGGAGACCACCGAGGAGCCGTTGCCCATTGTTTCCCCATCATGTATTAAAGTGGGCATTACCCAGGACCTCTTATCATTAGTCCTTAGAGCACAGGAGCAGGCTCCTCCAGACCTTCCGGTAGGTCTTTTGTTTGTGCCTCCTAGGTTAAGACAGCGAGTGTTCCTGGAATTCCATGCCAAGAAGTCGGCAGGTCACCCGGGTATTGCCAGAACTCGGGAGTTGCTATCTAGGGCGGTGTGGTGGCCCTCGGTGGCTAAGGATGTGGATCAGTGGGTTCGGGCATGTGACATCTGTGCCCGAAATAAGACTCCTAGAGGGGTTCCTGTTAGAGATGAGCGGGTTCGGTTTCTTTGAATCCGAACCCGCACGAACTTCACTTTTTTTTTCACGGGTCCGAGCGACTCGGATCTTCCCGCCTTGCTCGGTTAACCCGAGCGCGCCCGAACGTCATCATGACGCTGTCGGATTCTCGCGAGACTCGGATTCTATATAAGGAGCCGCGCGTCGCCGCCATTTTCACACGTGCATTGAGATTGATAGGGAGAGGACGTGGCTGGCGTCCTCTCCATTTAGATTAGATTTAGAAGAGAGAGAGAGAGAGAGATTGCTGTGATACTGTAGATTAGAAGAGAGTGCAGACAGAGTTTAGTGACTGACGACCACAGTGACCAGTGACCACCAGAGACAGTGCAGTTGTTTGTTTTATTTAATATATCCGTTCTCTGCCTGAAAAAAACGATACACAGTCACACAGTGACTCAGTCTGTGTGCACTGCTCAGCCCAGTGTGCTGCACATCAATGTATTGTATATAAAGCTTATAATTGTGGGGGAGACTGGGGAGCACTGCAGGTTGTTATAGCAGGAGCCAGGAGTACATGATAAATAATATTATATTAAAATTAAACAGTGCACACTTTTGCTGCAGGAGTGCCACTGCCAGTGTGACTAGTGGTGACCAGTGCCTGACCACCAGTATATTAGTAGTATTGTATACTATCTCTTTATCAACCAGTCTATATTAGCAGCAGACACAGTACAGTGCGGTAGTTCACGGCTGTGGCTACCTCTGTGTCGGCACTCGGCAGGCAGTCCGTCCATCCATAATTGTATTATAATATATACCACCTAACCGTGGTTTTTTTTTCATTCTTTATACCGTCGTCATACTAGTTGTTACGAGTATACTACTATCTCTTTATCAACCAGTGTACAGTGCGGTAGTTCACGGCTGTGGCTACCTCTGTGTCGGCACTCGGCAGGCAGTCCGTCCAACCATAATTGTATTATATACCACCTAACCGTGGTTTTTTTTTCATTCTTTATACCGTCGTCATACTAGTTGTTACGAGTATACTACTATCTCTTTATCAACCAGTGTACAGTGCGGTAGTTCACGGCTGTGGCTACCTCTGTGTCGGCACTCGGCAGGCAGTCCGTCCATCCATAATTGTATTATAATATATACCACCTAACCGTGGTTTTTTTTTCATTCTTTATACCGTCGTCATACTAGTTGTTACGAGTATACTACTATCTCTTTATCAACCAGTGTACAGTGCGGTAGTTCACGGCTGTGGCTACCTCTGTGTCGGCACTCGGCAGGCAGTCCGTCCATCCATAATTGTATTATAATATATATACCACCTAACCGTGGTTTTTTTTTCATTCTTTATACCGTCGTCATACTAGTTGTTACGAGTATACTACTATCTCTTTATCAACCAGTGTACAGTGCGGTAGTTCACGGCTGTGGCTACCTCTGTGTCGGTACTCGGCAGGCAGTCCGTCCAACCATAATTGTATTATAATATATACCACCTAACCGTGGTTTTTTTTTCATTCTTTATACCGTCGTCATACTAGTTGTTACGAGTATACTACTATCTCTTTATCAACCAGTGTACAGTGCGGTAGTTCACGGCTGTGGCTACCTCTGTGTCGGCACTCGGCAGGCAGTCCGTCCAACCATAATTGTATTATAATATATACCACCTAACCGTGGTTTTTTTTTCATTCTTTATACCGTCGTCATACTAGTTGTTACGAGTATACTACTATCTCTTTATCAACCAGTGTACAGTGCGGTAGTTCACGGCTGTGGCTACCTCTGTGTCGGCACTCGGCAGGCAGTCTGTCCATCCATAATTGTATTATATACCACCTAACCGTGGTTTTTTTATACCACCTAACCGTGGCAGTCCGTCCATAATTGTATACTAGTATCCAATCCATCCATCTCCATTGTTTACCTGAGGTGCCTTTTAGTTCTGCCTATAAAATATGGAGAACAAAAAAGTTGAGGTTCCAAAATTAGGGAAAGATCAAGATCCACTTCCACCTCGTGCTGAAGCTGCTGCCACTAGTCATGGCCGAGACGATGAAATGCCAGCAACGTCGTCTGCCAAGGCCGATGCCCAATGTCATAGTACAGAGCATGTCAAATCCAAAACACCAAATATCAGAAAAAAAAGGACTCCAAAACCTAAAATAAAATTGTCGGAGGAGAAGCGTAAACTTGCCAATATGCCATTTACCACACGGAGTGGCAAGGAACGGCTGAGGCCCTGGCCTATGTTCATGGCTAGTGGTTCAGCTTCACATGAGGATGGAAGCACTCAGCCTCTCGCTAGAAAACTGAAAAGACTCAAGCTGGCAAAAGCACCGCAAAGAACTGTGCGTTCTTTGAAATCCCAAATCCACAAGGAGAGTCCAATTGTGTCGGTTGCGATGCCTGACCTTCCCAACACTGGACGTGAAGAGCATGCGCCTTCCACCATTTGCACGCCCCCTGCAAGTGCTGGAAGGAGCACCCGCAGTCCAGTTCCTGATAGTCAGATTGAAGATGTCAGTGTTGAAGTACACCAGGATGAGGAGGATATGGGTGTTGCTGGCGCTGGGGAGGAAATTGACCAGGAGGATTCTGATGGTGAGGTGGTTTGTTTAAGTCAGGCACCCGGGGAGACACCTGTTGTCCGTGGGAGGAATATGGCCGTTGACATGCCAGGTGAAAATACCAAAAAAATCAGCTCTTCAGTGTGGAGGTATTTCACCAGAAATGCGGACAACAGGTGTCAAGCCGTGTGTTCCCTTTGTCAAGCTGTAATAAGTAGGGGTAAGGACGTTAACCACCTCGGAACATCCTCCCTTATACGTCACCTGCAGCGCATTCATAATAAGTCAGTGACAAGTTCAAAAACTTTGGGTGACAGCGGAAGCAGTCCACTGACCAGTAAATCCCTTCCTCTTGTAACCAAGCTCACGCAAACCACCCCACCAACTCCCTCAGTGTCAATTTCCTCCTTCCCCAGGAATGCCAATAGTCCTGCAGGCCATGTCACTGGCAAGTCTGACGAGTCCTCTCCTGCCTGGGATTCCTCCGATGCATCCTTGCGTGTAACGCCTACTGCTGCTGGCGCTGCTGTTGTTGCCGCTGGGAGTCGATGGTCATCCCAGAGGGGAAGTCGTAAGCCCACTTGTACTACTTCCAGTAAGCAATTGACTGTTCAACAGTCCTTTGCGAGGAAGATGAAATATCACAGCAGTCATCCTACTGCAAAGCGGATAACTGAGGCCTTGGCATCCTGGGTGGTGAGAAACGTGGTTCCGGTATCCATCATTACTGCAGAGCCAACTAGAGACTTGTTGGAGGTACTGTGTCCCCGGTACCAAATACCATCTAGGTTCCATTTCTCTAGGCAGGCGATACCGAAAATGTACACAAACCTCAGAAAAAGAGTCACCAGTGTCCTAAAAAATGCAGCTGTACCCAATGTCCACTTAACCACGGACATGTGGACAAGTGGAGCAGGGCAGGGTCAGGACTATATGACTGTGACAGCCCACTGGGTAGATGTATGGACTCCCGCCGCAAGAACAGCAGCGGCGGCACCAGTAGCAGCATCTCGCAAACGCCAACTCTTTCCTAGGCAGGCTACGCTTTGTATCACCGCTTTCCAGAATACGCACACAGCTGAAAACCTCTTACGGCAACTGAGGAAGATCATCGCGGAATGGCTTACCCCAATTGGACTCTCCTGTGGATTTGTGGCATCGGACAACGCCAGCAATATTGTGTGTGCATTAAATCTGGGCCAATTCCAGCACGTCCCATGTTTTGCACATACCTTGAATTTGGTGGTGCAGAATTTTTTAAAAAACGACAGGGGCGTGCAAGAGATGCTGTCGGTGGCCAGAAGAATTGCGGGACACTTTCGGCGTACAGGCACCACGTACAGAAAACTGGAGCACCACCAAAAACTACTGAACCTGCCCTGCCATCATCTGAAGCAAGAAGTGGTAACGAGGTGGAATTCAACCCTCTATATGCTTCAGAGGTTGGAGGAGCAGCAAAAGGCCATTCAAGCCTATACAATTGAGCACGATATAGTAGGTGGAATGCACCTGTCTCAAGTGCAGTGGAGAATGATTTCAACGTTGTGCAAGGTTCTGATGCCCTTTGAACTTGCCACACGTGAAGTCAGTTCAGACACTGCCAGCCTGAGTCAGGTCATTCCCCTCATCAGGCTTTTGCAGAAGAAGCTGGAGGCATTGAAGGAGGAGCTAACACGGAGCGATTCCGCTAGGCATGTGGGACTTGTGGATGCAGCCCTTAATTCGCTTAACAAGGATTCACGGGTGGTCAATCTGTTGAAATCAGAGCACTACATTTTGGCCACCGTGCTCGATCCTAGATTTAAAGCCTACCTTGGATCTCTCTTTCCGGCAGACACAGGTCTGCTGGGGTTGAAAGACCTGCTGGTGACAAAATTGTCAAGTCAAGCGGAACGCGACCTGTCAACATCTCCTCCTTCACATTCTCCCGCAACTGGGGGTGCGAGGAAAAGGCTCAGAATTCCGAGCCCACCCGCTGGCGGTGATGCAGGGCAGTCTGGAGCGACTGCTGATGCTGACATCTGGTCCGGACTGAAGGACCTGACAACGATTACGGACATGTCGTCTACTGTCACTGCATATGATTCTCTCAACATTGATAGAATGGTGGAGGATTATATGAGTGACCGCATCCAAGTAGGCACGTCACACAGTCCGTACTTATACTGGCAGGAAAAAGAGGCAATTTGGAGGCCCTTGCACAAACTGGCTTTATTCTACCTAAGTTGCCCTCCCACAAGTGTGTACTCCGAAAGAGTGTTTAGTGCCGCCGCTCACCTTGTCAGCAATCGGCGTACGAGGTTACATCCAGAAAATGTGGAGAAGATGATGTTCATTAAAATGAATTATAATCAATTCCTCCGCGGAGACATTGACCAGCAGCAATTGCCTCCACAAAGTACACAGGGAGCTGAGATGGTGGATTCCAGTGGGGACGAATTGATAATCTGTGAGGAGGGGGATGTACACGGTGATATATCGGAGGGTGAAGATGAGGTGGACATCTTGCCTCTGTAGAGCCAGTTTGTGCAAGGAGAGATTAATTGCTTCTTTTTTGGGGGGGGTCCAAACCAACCCGTCATATCAGTCACAGTCGTGTGGCAGACCCTGTCACTGAAATGATGGGTTGGTTAAAGTGTGCATGTCCTGTTTTGTTTATACAACATAAGGGTGGGTGGGAGGGCCCAAGGATAATTCCATCTTGCACCTCTTTTTTCTTTTCTTTTTCTTTGCATCATGTGCTGATTGGGGAGGGTTTTTTGGAAGGGACATCCTGCGTGACACTGCAGTGCCACTCCTAGATGGGCCCGGTGTTTGTGTCGGCCACTAGGGTCGCTAATCTTACTCACACAGCTACCTCATTGCGCCTCTTTTTTTCTTTGCGTCATGTGCTGTTTGGGGAGGGTTTTTTGGAAGGGACATCCTGCGTGACACTGCAGTGCCACTCCTAGATGTGCCCGGTGTTTGTGTCGGCCACTAGGGTCGCTAATCTTACTCACACAGCTACCTCATTGCGCCTCTTTTTTTCTTTGCGTCATGTGCTGTTTGGGGAGGGTTTTTTGGAAGGGACATCCTGCGTGACACTGCAGTGCCACTCCTAGATGTGCCCGGTGTTTGTGTCGGCCACTAGGGTCGCTAATCTTACTCACACAGTCAGCTACCTCATTGCGCCTCTTTTTTTCTTTGCGTCATGTGCTGTTTGGGGAGGGTTTTTTGGAAGGGCCATCCTGCGTGACACTGCAGTGCCACTCCTAGATGGGCCCGGTGTTTGTGTCGGCCACTAGGGTCGCTAATCTTACTCACACAGCTACCTCATTGCGCCTCTTTTTTTCTTTGCGTCATGTGCTGTTTGGGGAGGGTTTTTTGGAAGGGACATCCTGCGTGACACTGCAGTGCCACTCCTAGATGGGCCCGGTGTTTGTGTCGGCCACTAGGGTCGCTTATCTTACTCACACAGCGACCTCGGTGCAAATTTTAGGACTAAAAATAATATTGTGAGGTGTGAGGTATTCAGAATAGACTGAAAATGAGTGTAAATTATGGTTTTTGAGGTTAATAATACTTTGGGATCAAAATGACCCCCAAATTCTATGATTTAAGCTGTTTTTTAGTGTTTTTGGAAAAAAACACCCGAATCCAAAACACACCCGAATCCGACAAAAATAATTCGGTGAGGTTTTGCCAAAACGCGTTCGAACCCAAAACACGGCCGCGGAACCGAACCCAAAACCAAAACACAAAACCCGAAAAATTTCAGGCGCTCATCTCTAGTTCCTGTTGGCCCATTACATCCACTCTCTATCCCATCTAAGCCATGGACCCACATTTCAATGGATTTTGTGGTGGACTTGCCCAAATCCTCGGGGATGACAGCCATCTGGGTTGTCGTTGACAGGTTTTCGAAGATGGCGCACTTCGTTCCACTGGTTGGGCTGCCATCGGCCAGACGCCTGTCTGAATTATTTATGCTGCATGTTGTGCGTCTCCACGGGTTGCCACTTGATGTGGTCTCTGACCGCGGATCCCAGTTTGTGGCCAAATTCTGGAGGGCATTTTGTTCCGATCTCCAGATTTCTGTCAGCTTGTCGTCAGGCTACCATCCGCAGTCTAATGGGCAGACTGAAAGGGTGAACCAGTCCTTGGAGCAGTTCCTCAGGTGTTATGTCTCCAAGTGTCAGACTGACTGGGTTGCTCATCTGTCCATGGCGGAGTTTGCCTATAACAACGCGGCTCACTCTGCTACAGGGATCTCTCCCTTCCTTTGTGTGTATGGGCATCATCCTAAGGCCAATTCTTTTGACCCCCTGGACTCCACGCCTGGTGGTTCCTCTGTGGTTTCGGTCCTTAGAGGTATTTGGCGGAAAGTGAAGAAAGCCCTTGTGTCTGTGTCATTAGTGACCAAAAGGGTTTTTGATAAGCGGAAAAGACCCTGCAGCTTCAAATTAGGAGACTTCGTCTGGTTGTCTACCAAGAATTTGAAGTTGAGACAGCCATCTCATAAGTTAGGCCCCCGGTTCATTGGCCCTTATAAGATCACCAGGGTTATCAATCCGGTGGCATTTCAGTTAGATCTGCCCCGTTCTTTGGGTATCAATAAAACATTTCATTGTTCCCTTTTAAAACGGGCGATTAGTAATCCTTCTTCCAGTGGAAGACCTTCCCCTCTTCTGATACGTGGCCAGAGGGAGTTTGCTGTTGAAAGGATTCTTGACTCCAAGGTGGTTCGGGGTCGGCTGTCATTTTTGGTGCACTGGAAGGGGTATGGCCCGGAGGAGCGGTCATGGGTGCGCAGTTGTGATCTTCATGCCCCCAGACTGATACGCTCTTTCTTCTCGCAGTTCCCCGATAAACCCGGTGGTAGGGGTTCTTTGACCCCTCGTCAGAGGGGGGGTACTGTTAGGGTCTCCTGCCCTGTGCTGCCACGTCGTCATGGCAACCGGGAGACAAGTGCTAGCGGAGTAACCTGAGCGCAGCTGATACTCCGGTTCGGGTCTTTTGCTGTGCAGTGGTTATAGGCTCTGTGCACGGCAGGGGATCCGGTGCAGGTTTTTGTGCTCACAGTCTGTGAGGTCTGAGTGGGGCGTGGACAGCACCTGCTTTATAAGGCCTCTTCTCAGGGTAAGCAGATGCTGCTGAATCTTTGTTGGTTAGTCAGTTCCTGAAAGTTAACCAGTACTGTGTAGCTTTGTATTTGTTTGTTGCTTACTGCAAATAGGCCTGGGGATTTGGTATTACACTCTGCCAATCCAGACCTAGCAGTAAGACTGGAGTCAGTCGTTTAGCTTGCTGGGGTTCTGTTACTACTCTGTGAACTTAGCAAGTTTGCGGCTGTATTCTAAGACTTGCCTGTCTAATCCTGTCTCACTGTGCTAGGTGTCAGGGGTCAGTTTAGTGGCAGTAAGCTGAACCTGTGCACTGCAAGTGAGAATTAGGATTGTGGAGACTCTCCTTGTGTCTATCATTCCATCTCTGACCAAGGAGTTTACTGCCACACCCGTTGGTAACCCTTTAGGGTTTTGCTGTTGCCCTTAGCAACAGCATTTCGGGTTCTCTACGTATTAAAACACAACATCTTGCTTTTCCCATCTGAGCAGTTCTAATACAAGGGAGATACCCAGTTCCTTAGCCTCTGGGCTTCTCTGTTCACCTTGTGTGTATTTTGTTACCCTATCACCTTCTGTGTACGTTATGTCATATTCTCCAGTCTGTCTGTGAGTCCATTTGTTTTGCATAACAGTTCAAACACCAGTACATTCCTGCAGGCACTGGAGTGCATAACAGTTCTGACACCAGTACTTTCCTGCAGGCACTGGTGTGCATAACAGTTGTGCATTATTGTGTGTGGAATAATGTCTAAGGGCCATTGCAGTATGTGGAATAATGTATACTGGGCATTACTATAAGGAGGAAAAATGACAAATAATGTAAGGGGCATGAATCAGGATTATTTTTCTTTCCTGTGGTGGCCAACGTATGGGCGTGCAGGTTGCAGAACTGGGGTATAAGGTAGTCTTTTCCTGCAATGCCACGCCCCTTTATGCGAAACCACGCCCATTCCAATGAAACCACACCCCTTATTTTGCCGCGCGCGCCGAAGGCGCGCGCATATTTATCCCTTTCTTGCTCCCAATTATGTAGCATGAAGGAAGGGGGGGGGGGGGGGGGGCGCCGAAGAATTTTTTGGCTTGGGGGAGAAAAATTTCTAGTTACGCCACTGATTCAGCGGATGAGAATTTCCTGGACATAAAGGCACAAGGATGTAGTTCTAGAGAGTCCGGATCCTTCTGAGATAGGATAGCCCCCACTCCAACCTCCGAGGCATCAACCTCAACAATGAAGGGCAATTCAGGGTTGGGATGTCTGAGGACTGGGGCTGAGACAAAAGCTTGTTTCAAGGCCTGAAAGGATAACTCAGCTTCACGTGACCAGTTGGTAGGATCCGCTCCCTTCTTAGTCAGTGCCACAATGGGAGCAACCAGGTCGGAAAAAGCATGAATAAATCTTCTATAATAATTCGCAAACCCTAAAAAGCGCTGAATTGCTTTTAAGTTGGTGGGTTGCGCCCAACTAAGGATGGCTTGGAGCTTCTTAGGTTCCATACAGAATCCCCGAGGGGAAATAATGTACCCTAAAAAGGATACCTCCGTGACATGAAACTCACACTTCTCCAGCTTGGCATATAGGTGATTTTCACGTAATTTTTGAAGAACCTGACGCACCTGGGTAACATGTTGTTCAATAGAGTCAGAATAGATCAGGATGTCGTCTAAGTAAACGACCACGAATCTTCCTAGAAAATCACAGAGCACATCGTTAATGAGATCCTGGAAAACTGCCGGAGCGTTAGACAAGCCGAACGGCATCACCAGATACTCGTAGTGACCCGACTGAGTACTGAACGCCGTCTTCCATTCATCTCCCGACTTGATTCGGATGAGGTTATACGCTCCCCTCAGGTCAATTTTAGAAAAAATCACAGCCGAACGCAGCTGATCAAAGAGGACAGAAATCAGTGGCAGAGGGTAAGTATTTTTAACTGAGATCTTATTCAGGGCTCTAAAGTCAATGCAAGGTCTGAGTGATCCATCTTTCTTCTCCACAAAGAAGAAGCCTGCACTTAAAGGGGATTTAGATGGCCTGATAAATCCTTTCCCTAGGCTCTCCTCATTCATGGCCGCAGTTTCTGGCCCGGACAATGCATATAACCTTCCCTTTGGCAATGTGGCACCAGGAATTAGCTCAATAGCACAATCATAAGGCCGATGGGGAGGCAGAATGTCCGCATTGCCCTTGGAAAATACATCAACAAAGTCCTGGTATTCCACGGGAATGGGTTCGGGAATGGCAGCAGCTATTCTGACGGGAAATGTAATACATTCCTTATTACAGATGGTACCCCATTGTGAGATCTCCCCCGACTACCAATCAATGATGGGATTATGAAAGGCCAGCCAAGGGTGACCCAGAACCACTGGAACTGCTGGGCAATGGGTAAGGAAAAACTCAATTTTTTCGGAATGAAGAGCTCCTACCGTAAGTAGTACAGGGGGTGTACAGAGGGAAATAACCCCATTGGACAAGGGACTCCCATCTAAACCATGCATGGTGATACACCTACCCAAAGCTAACTGAGGAATACCCAAGGCCTTGGCCCACGTTAAGTCCATAAAGTTCCCTGCAGCTCCACTGTCAACAAAAGCCGACACCGAAGAACTGAGGCTGCCAAAGGAAACTTTAGCTGGGACTAAAAGGGAGTTATTCGAGGAGATAAGCTGCAGACCAAAGTGAACCCCCTCACAATTCACTTGGTCGAGGCGTTTCCCGACTGATTCGGACAATTACGGGCAAAATGTCCCTTACCCCCACAGTACAAACAAAGACCAGAGTTTTGCCTTCTGGCTCTTTCTTCTGGAGACAGCCGGGAGAGACCCATCTGCATGGGCTCCTCTATGTCCTCAGGAATGGAAAATACACATGGAGTAGACCTGACAGGTGCTCCTTTTTCAGCCCTCCGCTCTCTGAGACGACGATCAATGTTAATAGAAAGCTCCATGAGTTTATCGAGAGTCTCAGGAGCGGGATACTGAAGGAGACTGTCTTTTATAGACTCAGATAAGCCGAGGCGAAACTGACTGCGCAGGGCTGGGTCATTCCAGCCACAGTCGTTCGACCAACGGCAAAACTCCGTAGAATAAACCTCTGCAGGATTTCTACCCTGTCTGAGAGCGCGTAACTGACTCTCAGCGGATGCCTCTCTATCAGGGTCATCATACAAAAGCCCTAAAGACCCCAGAAAGGCGTCTACTGACAACAATGCCGGATCCTCTGCTTTTAAACCAAAAGCCCAGGTCTGAGGATCCCCCTGGAGCAAAGAAATAATAATTCCGACCCGCTGAGATTCAGTACCTGAGGAGATTGGTCTTAAACGAAAATAAAGTTTACAGGACTCTTTAAAATTAGAAACTCCTTCCTATCACCAGAAAAGCGGTCAGGCAAGTGCATTTTTGGTTCAGGGACTACCCTCGGGGAAGTTCGTAAAAGATCTTCCTGCGACTTCACCCGAAGGGAAAGATCCTGAACCATCTGAGTAAGTTCTTGAATCTGGCTAACTAGGAGCTGGCCAGGATTTGGCCCTAAACCAGTGGGATTCATGAGGCCGATAAATCTTACAAAACTGAATAAGGAAAAAATCAAACCCTGTTTAATTTTAAGTTTGGGTGTGGGCCGGTAATAATGTTATGATTCCAGCACTCTGGTCTGAGGAGGTCCTATTGCAAGGACCGGAGCACTGGAACGTAATGCTGGGGAAGGAAGCGGGAATAGAAAGTAGCCCCTGGCGCCCTAACTCCGTTGTCTCGCCCGTGCTGTCAGAAATCCCCTGCGAGACTATGGTTGCTTGAGCCCATGGCAGCCGCGTTTGAAGGGCGGATTATGTCTGCCCAACTCCGATGCCCCCTCAGGTCTTAATGGGAGACAAAGGGAAATCCGAGACAGGGTGATAACAAGGGGCCCTCTGACTAAACAACCAGGCCAGGGGCTACAAGCTAACTGACAAAAGCTGAGGTATGTGCGGAAACCCGCCAGGGAAAAGGACAACCAAAATCCACTAGTCCGTTACTCCTACCCAGCACCGCTGGATACCAGAGTGGATCTGTGGGAGCGGAATCCTCCGCAAAAGCTCCGAAACACAAATAATAAATAATAAATGATAAAGCGGCCAAGCCGCAACACACGGCTACGCCGTGACTCACGAACACCACTGGATGTTCAAAGGTGCTCAGTCAGGACTCCAGGAACAGATGACGACTTCCGAGTACAGGACAACTGAGAACAGGAACGACCGGATACAGCAGGACTGGAAACACTCTCAGCAAACAGATACAGCATGCAAGAAGCTATTACCGGCGTCTGTGAGAAGCCCAGGAAGTGTATTTAACAGGGAGTCCTCCAATCAGCTGTTTAGAGGCAGATTGGATTAGATGCCATACAGCTGCCTAGCTGCATGGCCAGGAAACAGGTGTCCTATTAATTAAAATGGACCCAGCAACGGGGAACGCGGTCCGTCAGTGGCGTCCCCGTTGCTAGGGTCCGTGCGGCTCCGTGCGCCCGGCGTCCAGCGTTGCCAGGGAGCCGGCGGCTGTACGCGCACGGCGTCCCTGGTTGCTAGGCGCCGGGCCGCACCGACGAGCGGACCCCGGCGCCTAACACTCACGAGTATAAACAGTAATTGAAGCAGATGATAACTTGAGATGGATGGTACAAGAAATGCTGACAACGATGAATAAACAGTCACAGGTATTTAGCTGGTCTGGAAACCAGTGCAGTAATTAGGCAATGAAATACAGGGAATGAACTAGTCTGGAAACCAGTATAGCAATCAGATGGTGATGACTCCCACAGTTGGTCTGGGAACCAGCAACGATACTTCACACAGTCAGTTTGTTATGCAAAGTCCACAACCAAGCAAGGTTAAGCAGGAGACAACTTGAAATACATATAGAGTGATTGTATTAAGTGCCAGATGCCATAGTACAATGCAGAATGCAAGTTAACCATACACAGGTGAAGATGATGAATAACACCTGAAGAAAGTTTCTTACTGCAATAGGTGGAAGCTGACTGTGGCCGGAGTTGAAGCTGAAGTAATAGCTGGGACTTGTAGTTCCACAAGGATACTGGAACCGGGAGATCACTGAAAATGCCAGAAATAGGAAATAGCTGGAAACAGGAGATTGAAGACTGGAGATTGGAGATTGGAACTGGAAACTGGAGACTGGAACCAGGAGACGCAATGCAACACGTTGTCCAAGGTGATGAGACTGAGCCGATGCTCTGGACTTATACCCCCTGGTCGGCAGTCATTGGATACTTGGATCATGTGAGCAATCACAGCGCAGGATTGGGTGCTCTCCGGTCAGCTGACCGCAAGTGTCATGGCAGCGCCCATGCTGTACAGATGGCCGGTACACAGGAGGGCACCCACAGAATGGACTTCAGGGGTTCACCACAATAGTGGGTACTGCGCTCCGCAGACAGGATGCTCATACAGCCGCAGACTGGGGCCGTGACCTCCGGAGGCCTGCACACCAGCGCGCCAGTAAGTGAGACATCACTGAATGCTGATTCCTGACACTAAGGATGACATAGAAACACAATTTACTTAATTTAAGATTTATTTCTACATTTCTCAATAAGAAACGTTTGGCCTAGGGGTGCCGTGAAAGAAGTGATGATACTCTAGGGCGCCGTAATTCACAAACAGAACCACTGCCATAATCTATTTAGGGGTTTCTTCCTATTTAAGTTTTAAAAAAACGTGAACTTATGCAGAAAAATTTAATTTGGCTCGTAAGTGATCTTACTGATGCTCTATGTTGTTTCCTTTCACATGTTTTGTCAGCTATCTTTTCTTACAAGTGGATGATCTCACAAAGAAGATTGCAATCAGTATTTGTTTGACACTGCAAGTCTCACCTTGCTTTTGCTCATTTGTACTTGTTCTGTCCAAAACATAATTTACAAGATACAGTAGTTTACTAATCTTTCACATTTTTGACATATGCGACCTTGGTGTCCGCCCTTGTTACTGGAAAAAGTTGCCCTTTGACCTATGCTGGAATCATCTACTCAAAAAGAGAACTGAACAAGAGTACGTCAGTAAGATTGCAGTCATTGTGAAAGACCAATGTCAAACATGTTTAATAGAATGGCCCTACAGCACAATCACCAGCAACCATTTTTTGGGGCTCATGCAAATAAGCATAGCACAGATTTCTCATTGACAACCTAATTTTGCAGACAAGCAAATGCAATCAGAGTGGAAAGTATATACTTTGCAATAAAAAAAGGTGACATTCATTCATATAGTTGTTAGCATGCCAGGTTTTACTGAGAACTTATGAACACTGAACTACTGTTGAGGCAGGCTGCAGCCCATCAATTTGATAGGCCTTATATTCATGAGGCCAGACATCCTTGTAAAATGATACAGTATATTATATTCTCATTAATATTAGATTAACCCACCATTAATAAACAAAAATGCTGCCTCTACAGAACCACATTTATTAAGTGCACATGCCTAGTCTTTGCTCTCAGGAGATGACTCCACCACTCAGAGGAGCAATTAGCTTTACAGGGAGGCATAACACACAAACACCAGGGGCAAAATGTAATAGTCTGCGAGATACAGGCTGTTCAGGAATTTCTGTGAGACTGCCCTTATTTCTGAAAGTGACAATCATTTACAAGGCAAATAAATGATTGCCAGTTTTAAAAATACAGGCACACTCGCAGAAATTTTCAAATAGCCTGCATCTCGCAGGCTATTACATATTGCCCCAGGAGTGAAGGGACATCACACTTAGGGGTCTATTCATGAAGCAGTGAAAAGAGTGGAGAAGTTAGACAGTGCTCCGTAAAATTGTATAGTATGCAAATTATAAATGTTACTTCAATGTTGATTGGTTCTTCTCCACTGGCTCATTTCTCCACAGTTTTCATGGCTTCATGAATAGACCCCTTAATTTTACTTCCACTTCATTTTATGGTTACTTTTTCTTTACATTGGGCAACAGCGCACATGCAAATGTCCTCTTCCTTCAATGTGCAGAAGGAAGGTGTAAAAGGTGTCACATTAAAGTATAGGAAAAGTACTGACAACTTACAGTGATGACAGCCATGAGCCCTTTTGCAAAGCCAGGAGCTCTACTCCACTAAAGATATACATTCAACTAATTTTAATAACATTGCGCACAATCATGCAAAAAACCAAGCTCAGAAATGTGCCTAGCTCATTCTACAGTATGCAAGGAATGCTCGACTCCACCCATATCTTCCCATTACCCAGAAAAAACTTACTCTCTGCCGCCATCTTGCTCTTTAGATCCATGTGCCTGTTACGATCTGGGAGTATATCTGGACAGAGTGTTGATTGAAATGAAATGATCTGAGGAATGTATCTGGATGGAGTGTTAAGCAAGCCCAGCAATCCTCAAGTCTCCTGCGTTTTAAAGCTTCACTTTTAGCGCCACCTTTCCTAGGTGGATTAAGTCCACCCAGTACTCAGAAGCTCCAAGGTCTTAATGTGGACCAAGAAACAATTGGAGGCTGGGCAAGTGCAAGGAAATATGCTGGAGTAGAACTCACCTGACACGGAGTGGGTTTAGGCTGGACAGACTGGCACACGCTAGGCAAGGACAAGACCAAGAACACCAAAAGACAAGAACAAGACAAGAGAATGTTGAATTAATAACAAGGTATGGAAATAATGTAAAGGTACTAATGAGACATCTGGGTATTGAGAGACACAGAAGGAGTGATGCACTAATGGTAATAGCAACAGGGAAGTGGCCAGGAGAGAAGGCAATAACAGACTAACAGGCTAGGTGATCTAATTAAAGAGACAGGCAAGAAACACAAATCAAATAGTACATAAATGGCAGGGAATGCTCTGTCTGTATATTCTTAGTTATAATATGGGGGAGATATAATATGGTGAGCAATAAAGTTTAGAGAAATAAGGTACCAGCCAATCAGATTTTAACTGCTATGTTACTGGATTTGTTTTAAAAAATGGCAGGAGCTTATTGGTTGCTACTTTGGGGCAGATGTATTAAGCCTGTAGAGGTGATAAAGTGGAAGATAATAACGCACCAGCCAGTCAGTTTCTAACTATCAGTTTTATAAAACTATAATTTTTTATTTTCTAACTATATTTTTTTATGGTCAGGAGCTGATTGGCTGGTGCATTATCACCTTCCACTATATCACTTCTACCGGATTAATACATCTGCCCCATTATCTCTGTCCAAGGTCTCATACATCTGCCCCCACAGACACTCCTTCCATATGTTGTAAATGTTAAAAGAAACCTGGAAAAATGAAGAAAAACAAATCGGCATTTAAAAGGCAAAATCTTCACTCAATTAGTTCTTATCAATCTTGCCTACCGTTCTGGAACGGCTGGGAGGCTTCTGAAAATTGGGTGGTGCTCTCGGCCCCCCAGAAGAATGGTAAAGTCTCCTGGATCATGCCCTACTCGCCACCCAGCTGCCCAATTGGTCAGACTGGGATCCCGATGAATTGCATCATCATAGCCATGCCCCCGCTCTACAATTCCATTAATATTGGCATTGTATAGCAGGGGGCTTGGCCACAATGACACAATCATGCCCCCTGTGCCACGCCTTCACCACGATCCCACACCACTGTCCACTGTGCCAACCCAGATACCCCTTGCCGGCACTGGCGTGCGCAGCACATTTTATTAGGGGGTGCACCGTCGGAGGGGTGTGTCTAGCACCGCCTTTGGGCGTGTCTAGCACCATCAATTAATGGTCAACGCATATAAAATATCCACCTTTGTACCAATCCTAATAAAGCAGATACATTGTCAGATGTTGCGGTGTGCACCAAACAAACACCCCTGATGGCACTCACTGCAATTACAGTGCTCCTACTCAGTCTGGTCTGGCTCCCCCTCTCTTTCCCCTGCAAGCTGCAATAGCTTACTTACAAGTCAGTCACTCACTGACAATGACAGTCGCAAACTAGTATTGCCGCTGCTGGAAAAACAAGTGACCTGTCAATGTTGCTGCCGACTGCCTGCCAGTATTGAATTTGTCTTCCTAAGAGGAACGCTGGCTGTATGCTGCTCCTCATCAGTGGCTGGCATTGGCACAGCATAGAAAGAGAGAGGTGTGTATGTGGTGGGTATGCGAGCAGCATGACGTAATAACGTTACATCACACTGTTTTTGTACATGGAGGTGGAGCTGGGAATTTGAAAGCCGGTGTAAGTGGCACCCTTGATTAACCCAGGCGTCCGGTCGGTAATGAGGTCCTGACAGGGTGCAGCGCAGAGGGGACAGTAATCAGCCTGCTCGGCGATCGCTGCATCAGGCATGTGAGATCGGGGTGCCAGACATTAGGGGGTGCCTGTGCGCACCAGGCACCCCCCCTGCGCACACCTATGCTTGCCAGAGGGTTCAGTCAGAAAGTCACCAACTATGCTTATTATTTTTCTATTATTTTTTTTCTTTACTGTTTTCTAAGAAACAAGTTACTGTCTAAACTTTGTTGGTTACTTTCATAAACCATACAATTACATTTATCTATGTTATTTACTTTAAATTGTGAAACTAAAGTGTATGTTGAATTGTCATAATGTAACTTTAAAGCATGATGTTGCCATATATATATTATGTTTTTTGGCAAAGACTGTTCTGAAAAATTTGAAAGGTGTGGAGTTTCTTCCTTTGATAAACTTTAACTGTGCCTCTGGCATTGATGCTAGTAAAAGAAGACAGCAAATAAATGTAAGAAATATCTCTCTTCATTAACACTGCAGAAATGATGCTCTTTATACTGTATATTTGGCACAAGCACAAAGCAGGACATGTATGGTTATACTTTTTTTTCTATTAAACAATTGACATCTGTCTTTCATATTCTGTGTCAAATAACTTTTCCCTATGAACACGGTCTTTACAACAATCTGTATGTAAATGGAAGCATGATACAGGTACACCACAGATAATCCTGCACCCTCAGTTCTGGCACTATGATTATCAGATTTGCCTGATTATTGGTGGAATCGTTTAGGTGTCAGCTGCATCCTGATCCCCCCTCCCCTGCAGCCTAGTTCTACCCAGATTTCCTCCCACAGCCTAACTCCTACCCTGCAGCCCGACTCCCCGCTCCTCAGCCTGACTCGCTGCCGCAGTCTGACTACCCGCCCGCAACCCGACTCTCTCCCCCATCCACCCCCCACAGCCTACCTAAGCATCCTGTGGCCTATTTAAACCATCACGCAGCCTAACTACCACCGACTGCCTAACTTTTCCTGGCACCTGATGTGTTGGAAAATCGAGGGTATACATGTATCACAACCATATAAACAGCAATAAAATCTAATTTCTTCCTTTTATCCTACTGTAGGAAAGCTGTATTGGACAGCCCTACCCACTGTATTGTATTACTCACATATTTTTCTTGGTATCATAGCAAGCTTATGAAGTGAGGGAGACCAAAGGGTAACAACAAGTGCTGTGGTGCCATGGTGTCATCAACGACGGAGGGGGGGGGGGGAGGTGGCATTCCCTCAAGACCCCAAAAATCCACTACCTCCTCCAGGCAGTGAAGGCAGTTTCCACTGCTGCATGCAACAGAGTACTACCTCCCCCAACCACCCAAATCTGGGCTAACATCTCCCATACCATGGTGTGGGAGGGAAGTAAGTAGAAAGAAGTGGGAGGTGTGTTGCAAGTGCATATTGGGTTGTGAGAGCAGATGGGAGAAAGAGAAGGAGTAACAGAATAGAGAGACAATGAGAAAAAATGCCTAAACAGAGGGAAGGCCCACATGTGGAGATAGAGAGAGGGTACATATTATTATTATTATTACTACCTTTACTACCTTATTTATTATACAGAGTTGGTATATTTTGTTGACAATCATCATGTTGACATTGACCAGTTTGACATTCATCATGATGTGATTAGAATGTTGATAAAATGTCCCTGATGGTCTAGTGGTGGCTTATCTGGTGAAGCGGGTCTGGCAGCTCCAGCAATGTCCTCTGGGTCTGGCGGTAATATGATGTTGACTTATAATAATAATAATAATAATAATAATAATAATAACAACTTTATTTATATAGCGCTCTTTCACCTATAGAACTCAAAGCAATTTACAGACATAAAAAGCATAGAACATGGTACAGAGGATTTGTTCTACAGCATTTTGAAAAACCACACAGAAATTAAAAAGCAAAAATCTAGAGAGTAGGCATAATGCAGCTCCCATAGAATCAAAAAGCCCTGCGGAGAGAGCTGCAGGTTCTTAGTCCGTTGTATTCCAACACAATGCCACTGCCTCCTGTGCTGCTTGCTCTGGCTGGTGTGGACTTTATTCCCAAGATGGCCATGCAGGGGAGAGGGTGGCAAGATGTTGAGCTGCAATCATTCCTCCTAGGCCCGGCACAATCACAGCTGGATCCAGCAACAGACGCAAGGGGAAGGCGGTGACAAAGCTGTGCTGGTGACCTCTCAGCAGCAGGAGGGCAGCGTGCAGGCGGCAAGATTGTGCCCATGACCCTGACCCAGCACCTTCCCTGTTGACTTACAGTGGATCCAGTAGGGCTTCTGGCAGGGAGTATGCCTAATCCCTAATTCTAACCCTCCACCAAGTGCCTAACACTAACCTACTCTCCTGTAGTCTATCCATAACCTCCCTTATCATAGCCTGACCCTAACCTTCTCTACTGTAGCCTAACCCTATAACCCTAACCTCCTCTCCTGTAGTCTAACCTCCCCTCCTGTATCCTAACCATAACCTACCTTACCGCAACCTAACCCTAAACTTCCCTCCTAAAGTCTAACCATAACCTCCTCTACCTCAACCTAACCCTAACCTGCCCTCCTGTAGCCTAACCCTAACCTCACATACTGGAACGTGATCCTAACCTCTCCTATAGCCTAACTTTAACCTCCCTACTGCAACCTAACCCTAGGCTCCCCTCCTAAAATCTAACATAATCTTCCCTATGGCAACCTAACCCTAATCTATCCTAATGTTGTCTAACCCTAACCTCCTCTCCTGTAGCCTAACCTCCCCTACCGCAGCCTAACCCTAACCTCTCCTCCAAAAGTGTAACCATAACCTCCCTTACCGCAACCTAATCCTAATCTCCCCTCCTGTAGCCTAACCCTAACCTCCACTACCATAACCTAACCTCCCCTCCTGTAGCCTAACCCTAACCTCCCCTACCGTAACCTAACCTCCCCTTCTGTAGCCTAATTCTAACCTCCCCTATTGTAACCTAACCTCCCCTTCTGTAGCCTAACCCTAACCTCCCCTACTGCAACCTAACCCTAACAGTCTCTCCTGTAGCCTATCTCTAAATTCCCCTACTGCAACTTAACCCTAACCTACTTAACCCCAACCTTTCCTACTGTAGTCTAACCCTAACCACCCCTCCCGTAGCCTAACCTAACCCTCTGCATCCGGTCCATGCAGAATATCAACATTTCACATGTTGACATTGTGAACATGTTGACATTCTGTAACTAACAACATGATCACTGTTGACATTTTAACAAATCATTGCTATGTCGACATTATGAATGCTGACATTGTAAATATCAACATTTTGACTATATTCCATACAAAGATACAGGCATACATACTGGTTTGAGACAGAGAGACTAACACAAAGATGTGAACAGAGACAGAGGGGGGACAGAAACACAGACAGAGGAAGGAATTTAAATCAGGGTGGGCAGAAGTCTGTATGTTATTTACATAGCAGTTCTTCAAAGTGCTTGGGACTCCGTTTTAGAGCCACGCAGAGGTGAATGAAGGGAAATTGAAAGAAAGGGGATGGACAGCAGTGAAAAATATTTAAATGGCCGCTAGCTGCCTCTTTAAGACTACAGGCAGTGCACGGCTTAGACGTGAAAGATGCTACACAAAATCATCTGATTTGGGTCTGGACCACTTGCAGCACCCTAGAGATTATGCAGTGGTGCTCAGTTTGGAAACACTGCACTCCTCTGGCTATGCCACTGATCTCCCTCTAATATCACCAAACACATTATATCACCAATCATTTCTCTAATTACTGACATAAGAGGATTTTGGTACCTACCGATAAATCCTTTTCTTGGATGCCGCTTGGAGACACTGGCAGATGAAGATGACACTGGGGATATAGACGGTGGCTATAGGGAGCAAGAAATAAGATAAAGATATCACCAGGCGCCCTAGGAAATATTTCTTTACAGTATTAATAACCAATAAAAAGTGAACAAGTAAATATCAACAGATATACATCCCTTGCAGTGGAGTATTCAATCCTCAAAATGCAGACCTCCTCCTCATTAAATAGGGCAATATGGATCAGCCTATATGCAAAACAGAGGAGAGAAGCACATGTGTAGTATAATCAATTTAATATCATACACCACACATATAGAAAGCACATAACATAAAATGATGAAATGATAAGAAATCCTTTTGTCATCAGCCACATTGGACCTGTAGGACAATTACCAGAGGGTCTGAGAACTGGTGGTAAACAGTTCTCAAAAAAGCTCTTACAGTCACCAAGTGCCCGCCCGGGTCTGGAAACTGGGAATCCCCTGGTCCTTGATAACACAGATCATCTGCTTTTTGCTGAAGTCAGATAACAATATCCAACGCATTTCGACTCCTATTTCCTGGAGCATTCTGGCGGGCTTACATTACGCAATGTGCGATTCCTCCTTTCGGTTGCCATGGCGACCGGACACGCGGATTCATCACTTACGAGGGCGACGTCCAGGCGCCCGCCGCCATAACAATCGGACACACTGATACGTCATTCCCGGCGACGACGTCCAGGCACCGGTCACCATAGCAACCTGACACATTGACATGCCATCCCCGGCGGTGACGTCCACATGCCCTGTCACATCTGTTTCCTCTCATTCCAATTGCTATGGAGACAAAGGTTGTTGATTCCTCATAAATGGTAGTGACGCTCAACGGTCCCGTCAAGTCATTTCCCTTTAATCTTCCTTTGTTGTAATGGCAATACTTAACACTTTATTTCCTCATTGTTGCCATGGTGACGCTGTCTGGTGTCAAACATTTAATCTCAAATCAGTCCTTCAAGGTTTCCATAAAAAGCCAGAGTCCATCTTAAATCGTCCATAAATATTCCCATACAAGCAGTGTATCTAAAAATATATATAAAATATACATAGAAATTTATAAAAAAAATGTATAAATATAAAATTTCACAGTCAATAAATAGTTAAAGTAAATAAACCACTTTAATTAAAAATCATTATTTAATCCCATGGGATGCAGTGTATTGCACTCATAAATATATTGCATCTCGCTTTTTGCTAAAGCTGTGGTAATATCTCTCTGTCGTGAACCACATTTAATCAACTTAATGGCTGCAAACCTCAATATCCCCCCTATGGAACTATTGTGATATGTTTTAAAATGGTTGGACAATGCATGAGTCTCTAGTCCTTTTTTAATATTCCTACAATGTTCACTGACACGTATTTTTAAAGGTCTGGTGGTACGACCTATGTAGAAAAGATGACATTTACATTCAATAAAATAGACTACATTCTTTACATTACATGTGATAAAATCTCTAATTTTAATGGTTCTCCCATTTATGCACACAAATTCTAATTTTTTTGATCCGTCACTAGGCACTTCCCGGCAGCATATACATAAACCACAGCGGTGAAAACCCTGCGTTAAAATGCTTCCTTCTTATTTCTTTGGCTGAAGATAACTTCTAACTAAGGATTTCTTCAAATTTGGAGCTTTCTTGTAAATAAATACCGGAAGGTCTGGAATAGATTTGCCCAAAACCGGATCCTTTTTCAAAATATTACAGTAACGTTTGACTGATCTCTCAATTACTTTATGTTGGGAGTTAAAACTCGTTATAAAGGCCCATTCAAATTTCTCCTTGTTAGTATGTTTGTGGGGTTTATCCATTAATAAATCTCTCCTATCAATTTTATCTACTTCTTACATTGCATGTGTGATAGTAATTGGTTTGTAACCACTCCTTTCAAACCTATCTCTTAATTCACATGCTTGGTCCTGTTAAACATCTGTTTTAGTACAATTCCTTTTAAGCTGTTTTAACTGACCATATGGAAGGGAGTCCAACCAATTAAAATGGTGGCAACTGTTGGCATGGATATTAGTCAAAGAATCAGTATCTTTTGTTTATGTCTAGGTGTATAAATAATTATCCTCTACAATTAGAGTCAAATCTAAAAAGTTCACAGTACTTTTACTTGTAGTAATCGAAAGTTCTATATTCAAATTATTGGAATTCAAATATGAACAAAAGGATTCCAAAGACAAAATGTCTCCCCTCCATATAAATAAAATATCATCGCTATAGCGCTTCAAGGATACCAGGTTCGCTCCAAATGGATGGTCCCAACGAACGCTCTCTGGAGCATAATAATCAAGGTGTAAAAATATTTAATATTAGTTCACACATTTTGACCAAATATGAAAGGAGTGTTTTAGAGAAGGGCCTAAAATATGCTCCCTCAGTTCTGATTAATACATTTTAGACATTTGTGTATATACACAAGTTTATCCGCAAGCTATGTATAATTTTTTTTTAATTAAAAATCTATGTTGGGTGAATTAGGAGAAGCAGAAATTATTAGTTCCACTCCATTCAAACCAAAGTCAGTCTTTTTTCCTGCCAATATAAAGAGGAATTTCCTAGATACCTTCTGCGGATTAGTACAGGAAGATTTGAGGAACATAAAACCGACAGGCATTAAGTTTAATCTTTCATTTAAAGAAAGGGCAGCTCTCAATGATTTAAGATCCAATTCAGAAGTGATCATTAAACCCGCCGACAAAGGTGGTGGTAGTGGTGGTGGTGGAGGGGGGGGGGGGGGTTGTGATTATGGATAGGGACTGGTACATTAAGGAATTGGAGACACATGTGAAGGATCAGGAAACTTATTTAAAATTCAGATCAGATCCGACTAATAAAATTATTTCCAATTTACAGACCCTTTTAAAAAAATACAGTGAGTTAGGGGTGTTGGAGGATAGAGAAAAGAAGTTCCTCCTTAATTTAAATCCTGCTATACCAGCACTCTATCTTTTACCTAAAGTACACAAAAATGCCTCACCCCCTCCGGCCTTCCGATAGTGTTGGGCACTGATTCAGTTACAGCCAATCTTTCGGAGTATATTTACTTTTTTCTACAACCTTTAGTGTTAAATAATCCCTCCCACCTTAAAGATACCAAGGACCTATTAATTGTTTTGTCAACAGTATCATTATTATTATTATTATTATCCTTTATTTATATGGCGCCACAAGGGATCCGCAGCGCCCAATTACAGAGTACATAAACAAATAATCAAGCAGGAAAACAGCAACTTACAGTTGACGACAATATAGGACAAGTACAGGATAAATAAACATAGCTACATCAGCAGATGACACTGGAATAAGTATCAGGTGGCAGAAGACTGCTGGATTTGGTGCAGTTGAATATTATTAAAGTAAGAAAAGGATAAGCACATGAGGGAAGAGAGCCCTGCTTGTGAGAGCTTACATTCTAAAAGGGGAGGGGTAGACAGACAGGGGTGAGACAGATGGGGTACATAGGGAGCGTGGAACAGAGTTTTTTAGGATGAGATTTGGCTGGGTTTGGTGAAGAAGTGGGTCTTGAGCGCCCGTTTGAAGTTTTGTAGAGAGGTGAAGAGTCTGAGGGGGAGAGGTAGGGAATTCCAGAGAAGTGGTGCAGCATATGAAAAATCTTGGAGGTAGGAGTGGGAGGAAGTAATCCATAGGCAGGAGAGTCGGCGTGCATTAGCAGAGCGAAGAGGACGGGTGGGAGTGTAAAGGGAGATAAGGTCAGAGATGTAGATGGGAGAGGAGTGGGTGAGGGCTTTGTAAGCAAGTGTGAGAAGCTTGAAATGGATTCTGAAAGGGAAGGGGAGCCAGTGAAGGTCTAGTAAGAGAGGAGAGGTGGACGTAGTGCGTTTGGTGAGGAAGATAAGCCGGGCAGCAGCATTGAGGATAGATTGGAGTGGAGATAGGTATTTTTCAGGAATGCCAGTCAGGAGTAGATTACAGTAGTCCAGTCTGGAGATGACCAGTGAGTGGATAAGAGTCTTAGTAGCATCCTGGGTCAGAAAGGGTCTGATCCTGGAAATATTTTTTAGATGAAAACAGCAGGTTTGTGAGAGGTGCTGAATGTGTGGTTTGAAGGAGAGGGAGGAGCCAAGGATTACTCCAAGACAGCGCACTTGGGGGCTAGAGGAGATAGTAGAGCCATCAATAGATAATGAGATTGTAGGAGGTGAGGTTATGCGGGAGGGAGGGAAGATGATCAGCTCGGTCTTAGACATGTTAAGTTTAAGAAAGCGCTGGGACATCCAGGAAGAGGTAGCAGAGAGACAGTTGGAGATACGAGTGAGGAGAGCAGGGGAGCGGTCTGGAGAGGAAAGATAGATTTGAGTGTCATCAGCATAGAGATGATATTGGAAACCAAAAGAACTAATGAGCTTACCTAGTGAGGACGTATAGAGAAAGAAGAGGACCTAGGACAGAACCTTGGGGAACCCCTACAGTTAGTGGAAGTGAGGGGGAGGTGGAGTCATGAGAGGAGACAGAGAATGAACGGTCATAAAGGTAGGAGGACAGACAAGAAAGGGCAGTGTCACGCAGGCCAATGGAGTGAAGGATTTGCAGTAGAAGAGGATGGTCCAAAGTGTCAAAAGCAGCAGAGAGATCCAGTAGAATAAGTAGAGAGTAGTGTCCCTTAGATTTAGCAGCATGGAGGTCATTGCATACTTTTGTAAGGGCAGTTTCAGTGGAATGGAGAGGACGGAAGCCAGACTGGAATGTGTCAAGCAGTGAGTGTGAGGAAAGAAAGTAAGTAAGGTGGTTGTAGACAATACGCTCAAGGAGTTTGGAGGCAAAAGGGAGGAGAGAGATGGGTCGGTAGTTGGAGAGAGTGTTTGGATCAAGGGTAGGTTTTTTAAGAATAGGAGAGATGAGTGCATGCTTGAAGGCAGAGGGGACAGTGCCTGATGAGAGGGAGAGATTGAGAAGTTGGGAAATATGGGAACAAGCAGAAGGAGAGAGGTAGCGGAGGAGGCGGGAGGGGATAGGGTAAAGTGGGGAGGTGGTGAGGGGACAGGAATGAATGAGGGCCATGACTTCCTCTCCAGATGCATGGGAGAAAGATGTCAGAGTTGGTGCGAGGGATGTGGAGGGTTGGTAAGGGATGGGAGAAGGCTGGTTACTGATGGTCTGGTGTGATGTGATGTCCTGACATATGGAGTCAATTTTGAATGTGAAGTAAGTGGCAAAGTCAAGAGCAGAGAGTGAGGAAGGGAGACGAGGTGGAGGTGGGTAGAGGAGTGAGTTGAGAGTGGTAAAGAGGCGCCGGGGGTTGGAAGACTGGGAGGAGATGAGGTTCTTGATGTATGACTGTTTAGCAAGAGAAAGGGCAGCACTGAAGGATGAGAGCATAAGTTTGAAATGGAGAAAGTCTGCCTTAGAGCGTGATTTCCTCCAGTGTTGCTCAGCAGTACGTGAGCATTTTTGCAGATATCTGGTGCATTTGGTGTGCCAGGGTTGAGGTGTTAATTTGCGAGGGTGAATAGTGGTTGGCGGAGCAACATAGTCAAGAGTAGAAATAAGGGATGCATTGTATGTGAAAGTGGCTTGTTCAGGGCATGAGAGAGAGAGAATAGGAGAGAGAAGTGAGTCAAACAAGGAGGAAAGGAATGTGGTGTCAATAGCTTCAATGTTACGCTTAGTGATGGTAGCTTTAGGAGGTAGAGATGGGGAAGTCGAGAGAAATAGGTTAAAGGAGAGCAGGTGGTGGTCAGAGATGGGAAATGGGGAGTTGGAAAAATCAGAAATATCACAGCGGTGAGTGAAGACCAGATCCAGTGAGCTCCCATTCACATGGGAGGGTGAGGAGGTCCACTGGGAGAGACCAAGTGAAGAGGTGAGGTTAAGGAGTTTAGAGGCAGGGGATTGTGTGGGGATGTCAATAGGGATGTTGAAATTGCCTAGGATAATGGAGGGAATGTCAGAAGAGAGGAAGTGAGGAAGCCAGGAAGCAAAGTTGTCGATGAATTTGGAAGCAGTGCCAGGGGGGCGGTAAATGACAGCTACTCTAAGATGTACTGGTTGGAAGAGGCGTATAGTATGGACCTCAAATGTAGAGAATGTAAGGGATGGTTCTGGTGGTATGAGTTGGTAGGAGTAGCTAGAAGGTAAAAGGACCCCAACACCACCCCCATGGCGACCCCCAGGTTGGGGTGTGTGTGTGAATGTGGGGCCCCCAGCAGAGAGAGCAGCAGGAGAAGTAGTGTCAGAGGGTGCAATCCAAGTTTCAGTAATGGCTAGTAGGTGTAAGGAGATGGAAATGAAAAGGTCATGAGTGGGGACCAGTTTGTTACAAACAGATCTGGCATTCCAGAGGGCACATGATAGGGGGTATGAGTTTATGGGAAAGATGTGAATGAGATTATCAGGGTTCACCTAGCGATGAGGTGAGATTAACTTTGAGGGCAGGGATGATGAGAGAGTGGTAATGGTGCGGGTGCCTGAGCTAGGAGGGGAAACTGCAGGAGGTGGGCAGGGAGGGAGGTCAGTGTGATGTGGATGGGGGTGTGGGGAGGTGACAGGGAAGGGAGAGAGGGAGCAGGGCTGAGTTGTGGGGTAGCAGGACCATGGGGCAGAGGTGAATGAAAGTGGGGTAACAGGAAAGGAGGGGGAAGGAAACAGAGGGATGGAGGGGAGACAGAGGAGGGGAGAGAGGAGGAGATGTAGGAGACTAGGGGGGAAGGATAAAGATACATTATTAGGTAGACACTGAGTGATGTGGGGACTATAAGAAAGCCTTGACATAGTGTTAAGTAGGTAAATAGGTTGAGGGAAAGTGGAAGTAGGAGAGGAGAGTGTAAGGAAATCCGAGCAGAAGAATTGCAGAAATGCAGGTGAGAAAAGCAGTGTAGGCTTAATGGGTGTAGATTTAGTATGAAATGAGTCAAAAGCGTAGATAAAGTGGGTGCAGAAATGTATCTGGAGTGTAAGAAATGAAAGGATTGTCAGAGGTTTAAGAAGCGATGGTAATTATGTTAGATGTTTTAAGTGTTTGCAGGTAAAATTGCATTGGTGCAGCTGTGCTTTAAAAAACAAATTTACAATAATACAGATACAAGCATTTGTAGGTGAAATGGATGGTTTTTGAATTGTCCAAGTAAGGTAGGTCCGTGCTATTTAATCAGATGGAACAATCAGGAGGTGAGTGATCTGAGAAGTGACTCACATTTGTTATTAGTTCTTCAGTTTTCTTTGTTTTGTTAGATTGGTGTGCTTCTGTTTTCCTTCATTTTCACTTTGATTGAACGCTGATGGAACGCTGCTGTTATGTGGCAATTTTATCACGCTTTGATAAAATCCACGCTTAGATAGTAAATGCACAGCCAAACGGCTTTGCACAGCCTACACCATTGAACTTAACTAGAGGACTACTACAAGTGAAACCAATAATTGAAATCTGTAGCCACACCCCACCCCCTCAAATGCCAAGCAGTAAATTACCTTACAAAAACAACCATGCATTCCACAAACATTAAACTGGGTCTATATCATTCATACCTAGCAGAATTAGCTTTGCATATACTGATATACTGCAGCAGAATATGTTGGTGGTTGTAGTCAATTGTAATTACCTAGCAGAATTAGCTTTGCATATACAGATATAGTGCAGCAGAATATGTTGGTGGTTGTAGTCAATTGTAATTACCTAGCAGAATTAGCTTTGCATATACAGATATAGTGCAGCAGAATATGTTGGTGGTTGTAGTCAATTGTAATTACCTAGCAGAATTAGCTTTGCATATACAGACATAGTGCAGCAGAATATGTTGGTGGTTGTAGTCAATTGTAATTACCTGTAGGTGACAAGAAGAGAAGAAACGTCAATTCACAATCGATATCAGCTGAAGATAAATTAACGCTGATGGAACGCTGCTGTTATGTGGCAATTTTATCACGCTTTGATAAAATGCACGCTTAGATAGTAAATGCACAGTGAAACGGCTTTGCACAGCCTACACCATTGAACTTAACTAGAGGACTACAGTATAGGAGGAGGACTGATGTCAGGTCCTTATATTAGATTATTGATCATGAAGCAGGCATTCTTGCCATTACCTCCTATCTTAATGAAAGAAACATTTTATCTTAGAGGGGATTCGTTTTATTCTCACCAATAATTATTTTAGATTATTATGTTCAGAAAGTCGGTACGGCGATGGGCACCAGGTTCACTCCAAGTTACGCCAATATTTTCATGGGACAGTGGGAGTCCAATATTGGTTTTGGCAACCATCCATTTGGAGCGAACCTGGTGTCTGGAAGCACTATATCAACGATATTTTACTTATATGGAGGGGAGACCGTTTGTCTTTGGAATCCTTTTGTTCATATTTGAATTCCAATAATTTGAATACTTTTGTTTACTACAAGTAAAAGTACTGTGAACTTTTTAGATTTGACTCTAATTGTAGAGGATAATTATTTATACACCAAGACATATACGAAAGATACTGATTCTTTGACTTATATCCATGCCAACAGTTGCCACCATTTTAATTGGTTGGACTTCATTCCATATGGTCAGTTAAAATGGCTTAAAAGGAATTGTACTAAAACAGATGTTTATCAGGACCAAGCATGTGAATTAAGAGATAGGTTTAAAAGGAGTGATTACAAACCAATTACTATCACACATGCAATGCAAGAAGTAGATAAAATTGATAGGAGAGATTTATTAATGGATAAACCCCATAAGCATACTAACAAGGAGAAATTTGAATGGGCCTTTATAACGAGTTTTAACTCCCAACGTAAAGTAATTGAGAGATCAGTCAAACGTTACTGTAATATTTTGAAAAAGGATCCGGTTTTGGGCAAATCTATTCCAGACCTTCCGGTATTTATTTACAAGAAAGCTCCAAATTTGAAGAAATCCTTAGTTAGAAGTTATCTTCAGCCAAAGAAATAAGAAGGAAGCATTTTAACGCAGGGTTTTCACCGCTGTGGTTTATGTATATGCTGCCGGGAAGTGCCTAGTGACGGATCAAAAAAATTAGAATTTGTGTGCATAAATGGGAGAACCATTAAAATTAGAGATTTTATCACATGTAATGTAAAGAATGTAGTCTATTTTATTGAATGTAAATGTCATCTTTTCTACATAGGTCGTACTACCAGACCTTTAAAAATACGTGTCAGTGAACATTATAGGAATATTAAAAAAGGACTAGAGACTCATGCATTGTCCAACCATTTTAAAACATATCACAATAGTTCCACAGAGGGGATAGTGAGGTTTTTAGCCATTAAGTTGATTAAATGTGGTTCACGACAGAGAGATATTACCACAGCTTTAGCAAAAAGCGAGATGCAATATATTTATGAGTGCAATACACTGCATCCCATGGGATTAAATAATGATTTTTAATTAAAGTGGTTTATTTAGTTTAACTTTTTATTGACTGTGAAATTTTATATTTGTAATTTTTTTTATAAATTTCTATGTATATTTTATATATATTTTTAGATGCACTGATTGTATGGGAATATTTATGGACGATTTAAGATGGACTCTGGCTTTTTATGGAAACCTTGAAGGACTGATTTGAGATTAAATGTTTGACACCAGACAGCGTCACCATGGCAACAATGAGGACATAAAGTGTTAGGTATTGCCATGACAACCAAAGGAAGATAAAAGGGAAATGACTTGACGGGACCGTTGAGCGCCACTACCATTTATGAGGAATCAACAACCTTCGTCTCTATAGCAATTGGAGTGAGAGTAAATGGATGTGACACGACGGGGCATGTGGACGTCACCGCCTGAGACGGCACGTCAATGTGTCAGGTTGCCATGGTGACCGGCACCTGGACGGCGCCGCCAGAGATGACATATCAGTGTGTCCAATTGCTATGGCGGCGGGTGCCTGGACGTCGCCCTCGGAGGTGACGAATCGGCGTGTCCGGTCACCATGGCAACTAAAAGGAGGGATCGCAAATTGCGTAATGTAAGCCTACCAGAATGCTAGCATTCCGTTTGTTTAACAGGTATTTAAATAGTTTTTAGGGATTTTATGTGCTTTATTCATCCTTGAGAAAGACTCCAGGAAATAGGAGTCGAAACGCGTTGGCTATTGTTATCTGACTTCAGCAAAAAGCAGACGATCCGTGTTATCAAGGACCAGGGGATTCCCAGTTTTACGGCCCCTGGCAGACACTTGGTGACTGTAAGAGCTTTTTTGAGAACTGTTTACCACCGATTCTCAGACCCTACACGTCCAATGTGGCTGATGCCAAAAGGATTTCTTATCATTTCATCATTTTATGTTATGTGCTTTCTATATGTGTGTGTATGATATTAAATTGACTATACTACATATGTGCTTCTCTCCTCTGTTTTATATATATGCTGTTCCATATTGCCCTATTTAATGAGGAGGAGGTCTGCATTTTGAGGATTGAATACTCCACTGCAAGGGATGTATATCTGTTGATATTTACTTGTTCACTTTTTATTGGTTATCAATACTGTAAAGAAATATCTCTCAGGGCGCCTGGTGATATCTTTATCCTATTTCTTGCTTCCAATATTAATGTACTAGTGTTTTGGAGAGACACTTTTTGGATATAGTGATTATACGGCAGCCCTTTCAACATAGTTGCGCAATACGTGGGACTACAGGGAATTTTTATATTTTGGTGGCTATAGGGAGTTGGCACTTTAAAATAATAAAGAATTGAAACAGGCTCCTCCCCTGTCATCCCTCAGTTTAAAAATGAGCGGAGAGACAGGAGCCAAGAGAAAGAACTAGAACATATGGAGAGTACAACAAAAATAAATTAGTAACGATCAATCTGAACAACAACCAAGGCAGAAGAACAGCACTGGGTGTGTGTCCAGTGTCCCCTGTGGTATCCAAGAAAATAATTTATCTGTAAGTACCAAAATACCTTTTCTCATTCAGCCACTAGGGGTCACTGGCAGATGAAGATGACACTGGGGACGTCCCAAACTGCAGCGATCGATCAGGTCAGAATGACCCCCATAGTCTTTTCTTCAAGTTTTGGGTCTTGGTGATGAGCAACTGCTGGTTGTTTGCCTCGGACTCTACCTCGTTGAGGTGCAGCTCTTCCTCTTCATCTTTGCACTGTACAAAAGGAGCGAAAGGAAGTTCCCGTATAGGAGCGTTTTGGTGACGGAGTAAGTGTTGGCAGTAAAGTAGATGTTCCCTCGTGGATTGAGAAATCCACTAATCCAATTCCTTTCAAAAGAGAATTTCTTCTGTAAATGTAATTGCTTCAACTGCCCTCTTAGACTCCACATCTACTTGCCATTAACGTAGCCAAAGCAATTTCCTGGCCGCAATAGCAGATGCTGAGATCCTAGAATTTACTTGACCAATATCCCTAGCAGTTTCTCCTAAATACATGGCCGATTCTTTAATGTGTTCCGCTAGAATTATTGCATCATCAACCGGAACCCCATCTTGCAAATCCTTAATCAACTTAGTGACCCAGTGTTCCACTGCCTTGTTAACCCATGGACTGACCAAAGTTGGTCTAAGTGATAAACCTGCCGCCATATAAATAGATTTTAACATGGTGTCGATTTACGGTCCGACGGGTCTTCTAGACAGGTTGCAAAAGAGAAAATAACCAACAAGTTGGAATTGCGCACTAGATAGGTTTGTGTTTCTAATAGTTGATGATCTGCTGCCTAAAATAGTTTAGTCAGACCTAAAAAAAACTTGTGTAAGACAAAGAACCATCAACGCTATCTTTTTTGACAGCCTGGAGAGTGAGTAATCCACCTGGGGAGATTTTTCCCATTTATCCATCTGTCAGAGCTCTGGCATTTTGTGTATCCAAGTTAGAATCTATATGTGATTCTATGGTGGGCACACAGTGCAGGAAACTTGGTGGTCATAGATAAGACTTGTGCATGAGGTACACAGGAAGATGAGGTTAATACTGATAGGCTTTATTGTAGATTACATGAAAAATACTGGAGAAAGAATCAGTTCAATATCGGGCTTGCTTGAACTGGACTGTAATCCAGAGAGACAACTGGAACTGAAGTCAGTTAAATATCTGACTTCCTTGAACCGGACTGGAATCCAGAGAGACAACTGGAACCGGAGTCAGTTAAATATCTGACTTGCTTGAACTGGCCTGGAAACCGGTGAGACAACTGGAACTGCAGTACACACAAATTCACACTGATTAGCTTGCACTTGGACTGAGCTGTTTCAGGAATTCTTGCAGCAGCACACACAAGAACACACTGGAAGGTTATTTATCTTCAGGAAAGTCAGCACAGGTGTTACTACTTGGAGCTGGAATCACAGTGCTAGTATTGCTGCAGTGAGTTGAGATCACAGTGCTGGTAATGCGAGCTTTAGAGCTGAAATCAGAGTGCTTGTAATGCTGCTATGAGCTGAAGTCTCTGCGCTGATTGTATACAATGAGCTGGAATCACAGTGCTGGTAGTAGTGCTGGAACTGAAGAAACACACGTAGTTTAAAGAATGTCAGGGAACAAGGAGTGAACACTGAAGTCTGAGTCTAGACGCAGCTAAGATGCGACGTTGTTCTGGACGATTTGCTAGGGCCCTGTCCAGCTCTTTTATCCCCCTTGCTGGACAGTGATTGGGCAGCGGAATCATGTGACTGAACCGACAGCTGTGGTTGGTAGAGTTGTGGTCAGCTGATCATCGGTAACATGGTGGCCCCTAGTACCCCCGGCCGGCGGGGAGGATAGAGGTCAGCTGGAACGAGGTACAGGGCTACCGGAGCCAGAACAGTGGGAAGCAGAACAAGGGGCAACATGACACCTGCATGACCACCAGAGCTGAACTAGGCTGCGCACTAGAAAGCTCTGTGATGCTAAGTCCCAATTCCTGACACCGTCATTGAAGCTGGAAAGGGATAATTTATTAGAAACCTTTTAGGCATCCGAAAGCGCTTATTCGGGTTTTTCAAGCCTTGGGAAGTTGATCATCAAGCTTTTCAGAAAAGGCATAAGTGACTGATGATCGTTGTATCCACCAATTTGGCAAGCCCCTCCACCTAAGGTGGTTCTGTAGAAAGAGAAGGAGAGACTGAACCGTGCTGAGGGTCCTCTCTAACTGACTCACGATTCTTGCATAATGCAACTAACTCAGTATCTAACTGCGACATTGTTTCTGTGAGAGCTACCGCCCAGGGGAAAAACTGGTGTCCTGTGATGGACCAACTGAGATAACATCTGTAGCACATGCTTCACAAAGGGAGGAATCATCAGTGTATGCTTTCTTATTACATTTTGCACACACAAAAAGCTTTTGTGACGACTTAGCTGCCGGTCCCTTGCTGCTCAAGACACACACACACACACACACACACACACACACACACACACACACACACACACACACACACACACACACACACACACTTCACTTGCTCACCCTACTAGCAATAAAGAGAGAAAGTGAGTGTAACCTTAACAGAGAGGCAGGAGGATACAGGGAGATATCTTACAATATTATTAATTCCCATATATATTACTCCCTTAGCTTCCAGCCTGTACCCTTGTATGCTCCAAATATGCAGGACTTGAAGATTTATGGCAGTGTGCACAAAATGGTGCCCACTCCTATCTCTATGGAGAGAGAGAAGTTTATGAGCCAATAGCTGCGCTGCCTGTAGCTTAGGGAGCCCGTCTAATGTGATTGACAGGCAAAAGCCCTCTCATCTAACTCGCCCCCCCCCCCCCCCCCCCCCCCCCCGCCTAGCACTTAAAACCAGGGAACCGTTCGTGAGTCCGTGCTGACCGTGGCCCACAAGCAGCAGCTACCGCTATAGCGGTTTCCTTCCCTGCTGTTGGCGCCCAGCGTGGGAGCGAGGAAATGGAAGATGGGAGGGGGAGATGACCGCCACGATCCCACTGCTCGTGGGTGGGAATGAGGGTGATTACACTCTCCCAGTGACTTGGAGCCTCAGGATTGCGGCCGCTCGGTGGGAAGACAGTGCTTCTCAGCTAAGCAATGAATCACTTCTGCACAGTATGACACACTGCATGTCACGGCAAGAGCTGACAGGAACCCGGACCCCACTTCTCTTTATAAGTGGCGAAGGGTATCCTGAGGCTGTTATACAGAAGTTGAAAACAAATAAAGTAAAGAAAATAACAGTGAAAAAGCTGGAGCTCAGCCAGCGGGACCGGCTCTCTCGGCACAATTCTAAAAACTGAGGGATGATGGGGGATAGAGGGGGAGGTGCATGTTTCACTTCTTAATTAAAGTGCCAGCTCCCTATAGCCACCACCTATATCCCCAGTGTCATCTTCATCTGCCAGTGTCCCCTAATTGCTGAATGAGAAAAGGAGATTTATGGTAAGAACTAACCTTTGTTAAATCTCTTTCTGCAAGGTTCACTGGATTCCACAGGGATAACATCGGGGTGTAGAGTTGGATCTTGATCCGAGGCACCAACAGGCTAAAAGCTTTGACTGTTCCCAGGATGCTTAGCGCCGCCTCCTCTATATCCCCGCCCCCAGGCACTGGAGCTCAGTTTTGTTAACCAGTCCAATGCAGTAGCAGGTAAGAGAGACGACAACAGTTAGTAGCCACATATACTACATTCTCACGACAGGAGAAGGTACCAGCGGCTAATGCCATACAAACCCAAAAAAGCTAAGTGCGTCAGGGTGGGCTCCCTGTGGAACCCAGTGCACCTCGCAGAAAGAGATTTAACAAAGGTAAGTTCTTACCATAAATCTCCTTTTCTGCAGTGGGGTACACTGGGGTTCCACAGGGATAACATTGGGGATGTCCTAAAGCAGTTCCTCATGGGAGGGGACGCCCTGTAGCAGGCACAAGAACTCGGGGTCCAAAGGAGGCATCCTGGGAGGCAGACGTATCGAAGGCAGAGAACCTTATGAACGTGTTCACTGAGGACCACGTAACCGCCTTGCACAATTGTTCAAGGGTCGCACCATGGCGGGCTGCCCAAGAAGGTCCAATAGACCGAGTAGAATGGGCTTTGATGGTAGCAGGAGCTGGAAGGCCAGCCTGTACATAAGCATGTGCAATCACCATTCTAATCCATCTGGTTAAGGTCTGCTTAGTAGCAGGCCAGCCATGTTTAATAAAAACAAAAAGGACAACGAGGGAATCAGATCTCCTAAGAGAAGCTGTTCTCTTCACATAAATATGGATAGCCCGTACCATGTCCAAAGACCGCTATTTGGAGGACAAACCTGGAGAGGTAAATGCCAGAACCACAATCTTCTGGTTAAAATGGAAAGACGACACCACCTTAGGCAAATAACCAGGTCGAGTTCTAAGAACCGCCCGGTCATGGTGAAAAATCAGAAAGGGTGAACGACAGGACAAGGTACCCAAGTCTGAAACCCGTCTAGCAGAGGCAATAGCCAGCAAGAACAAGACCTTAAGAGTAAGCCACTTAAGGTCCACAGACTCAAGAGGTTCAAACGGAAACTCTTGTAAGGCGTCCAGAACAACCAACAAATCCCAAGGAGCCACAGGCAGGACATAGGGAGGTGGAATCCGAAAAACACCCTGAATGAATGTATGAACATCAGGCGGAGTTGCATTTTTTTCTCTGAAACCATATCGACAAGGCATAAATATGAACCTTGAGGGAGGCAAGACAAAGGCCTAAGTCCAGGCCCTGTTGCAGGAAAGCCAAACGCTTGGCAGTACTGAACTTGTATGCATCATAATGGTTAGTCGCACTCCAGGTGAAGTAAGATTTCCAGACCCTATGATAAATCCGAGCAGACGCCGGTTTACGGGCCTTTAACATAGTTTGAATGACCGCCTCAGAAAATCCTTTGGCCCTCAGTACGGAAGCTTCAAGAGCCACGCCATCAAAACCAGCCGGTCCAAATCCTGGTAGACACAAGGGCCCTGAATGAGGAGGTCTGGGCGTTGCGGAAGTAGAAGAGGACGCTCCATCGAGAGACCCTGCAGGTCTGAGAACCAATGTCGTCTGGGCCACGCTGGAGCGAGTAGAAGTAGTCTTCCTCCTTCTTGCTTGAACTTCCTTATCACCCTGGGCAGAAGTGACACCGGAGGGAACACATAATGCAGTCGAAAGTTCCATGGAATTGCCAGGGTGTCCACGAACGCTGCTTGAGGATCCCTTGTTCTTGCTCCGAAGACCGGAACCTTGTGATTGTGTTGAGACGCCATTAGGTCTACATCTGGTAGGCCCCACTTGTCCAGTAGGAGTTGAAAGACTTCCGGATGAAGACTCCACTCTCCGGCGTGTACGTCCTGACGACTGAGGAAGTCCGCTTCCCAGTTGGGGACTCCCGGAATGAACACTGCCGATATGGCTGGCAGATGGCGTTACACCCAACAAAGGATTCTTGATACTTCCAGCATTGCCATGCGGCTTCGAGTGCCACCTTGATGGTTTATGTACGCCACCGTGGTGGCGTTTTCTGACTGAACTTGAACAGGCCTGTTCTGTACCAAAGGCAGGGCTAGAGTCAACGCTTTGAACACTGCCCGCAATTCTAGAGTGTTTATCGGGAGGAGAGATTCCTCCCTGTTCCACCGACCCTGAAGAGAGTGTTGCTCCAACACCGCGCCCAAGCCCCGCAGACTGGCATCCGTCATCAGAAGGACCCAGTTGGAGATCCAGAAGGGACGACCCCTGCTCAATTGCTGGTCCTTTAGCCACCAGCTCAGTGACAGGCAGATCTCTGGAGTCAAGGAGACCATGTGAATCCTGATACAGTGAGGCAGGCCATCCCACCTGGAGAGTATCAACTTCCGCAGAGGGCGGGAATGAAATTGAGCATACTCCACCATGTTGAAAGCCGACACCATGAGGCCTAGTACTTGCATCGCCAAGTGTATCAACACACGTGGGCAAGAGAGGAAGCATCTTATCTTGTCCAGAAGTTTCAGTACCTTCTCCTTGGACAAAAACAACAGCTGATTGTGGGTGTTCAATAGTGCTCCCAGGTGCACCATACTCTGAGCAGGGACCAAGTTTCTTGCAGTTGATGAGCCACCCGTGGGCTTGCAGGAATTGGACCGTCAGTTCCAGATGACGGAGGAGAACCTCTGGAGAGTTCACCAGCATCAACAAGTCATCCAGATATGGCAGGATCCTGATACCTTGACGGTGGAGTAGAGCCGTCATGATCGCCATGACCTTGGTGAAAATTCTTGGAGCCGTGGTCAGACCAAAAAGCAAGGCCTGGAATTGAAAATGGAGGTTGCCAATAGCAAACCACAGGTATTGCTGATGCAACACTGCAATAGCTATATGCAGGTAAGCATCATGTATGTCCAGGGATACCATATAATCCTTGGGCTCCAAAGCCAGAAAAATAGAGCAAAGAGTTTCCATACGGATTTGGAGACTTTCACAAACTTGTTCAAAGACTTGAGGTTGAGAATGGGCCGGGAAGAACCATTCGGCTTCGGAAGTAGGAACAGCATTGAATAGTACCCCCTGCCTCTCTGAGCCAGAGGCACTGGCACTATCACTCCTGTATCCAAGAGAGATTGTACCACCAAATGGAAAGTTTTTGATTTTACCTGATCTGTAGGGACATTTGAGCCCAGGCACGTTTTGGTTGTGCTTAGTGGGTTTGCGAGCCTGTTTCGGGTACGCCTGACCCTTTGCTTTACCTGGAGGTCAAAAGGAATGAACGGAAGTACTCTTAGCCTTCAGGGCTGAAGGTGTAGTACTAGGTAGACATGCAGTCTTAGCCGATGCTAACTCAGCAACAATCCTATTGAGGTCTTCCCCAAAAAGTATGTTTCCCTTAAAAAGCATCACCTCCAAGGACTTTTTAGAGTACAGATCTACAGACCAGGACCGCAACCAGGGGATCCTGCGAGCCAGAATAGACATAGTAGACGCTTTGGCCACCCGGATACCTGCATCAGATGCCACCTCCTGAATATAATGAGATGCTGTAATAATGTACTAAAGATACTGTCTAGCATTATCAGGAAATTAGACAATAGTTCCTCTTCAACTTCCTGAACCCAGGCCTCAATAGTTTTAGCAGCCCAAGAGGCCACAATAGTAGGCCTATGTACAGCTCCAGCAAGAGTGCAAATAGACTTCAAGCAACTCTCCACACGCTTATTCGTCGGTTCCTTCAGAGAGGTGACGGTAGTGACGGGCAGAGCAGAGGACATCACCAGACGCACGACTTGTGAGTCCACCGGCGGCGGTGTTTCCCAATTTTTACTTAACTCTGCAGCGTGGGGATAACGAGCTAGCATCTTTTAAGTTTTAAGACAGGGAGAATTTATTTCCTGGAGACTCCCAGGATTCCTGACTTATGTCAACTAAGTGGTCAGAGTGGGGCAAAACGAATTTATTAACCTTCTGATGCTTGAACTTATCTGGTTTCTTAGAGGTAGCTGGTGGATTGTGAGGAAGTAATAGCCCGCTCAGACGACCCCTTGGTCTTAGGCGAGCGAGGGTTAGGATTTTGCTTAGCCAAAGACTGATTTAATTGCTGTAACTGAGAGGACAGAGTATCTGCCCATGGCGGATTAACTGCAGGGACAATATGTGGCAGTAATGGCACAGGAGGTCCCATAGGGGGAGCAAGTCTAGTTACCAGCATAATCAGTAAATTAGAAAAAGTAGCCCACGGCGGGTCATGATTCGCCCCCGGTGCTGTAGACTGACTGAGGGGTATAAAACCCCCAGTGCCTGAACCCTCAGCTGCAATATTCTCCTCAGAGACATCCATGGCATTAGCACTGTAGGGTGTAGTATGGTATGCCGGCGCTCGGGCTCCCGGCGACCAGCATACCGGCGCCGGGAGTCCGACCGCCGGCATACCGACAGCGTGGCGAGTGCAAAGGAGCCCCTTGCGGGCTCGCTGCGCTCGCCACGCAATGGGCACGGTGGCGCGCTAAGCGCGACACACTATTTTATTGTCCCTCCAGGGGGTCATGGACCCCCACGAGGGAGAATAGTTGTCGGTATGCCGGGTGTCGGGATTCCGGCGCCGATATACTGTGCGCCGGGATCCTGACATTCGGCATACAGAAGACCACCCGCACTGTATGTTGCAGGATCATTCATAGAATTATCACCCTGTTTAGCTGACATAATATGAAAGCGTAACCGTAGGACAAAATAGTACAATATAAGCAGACAAAGTACCTGACAGAAATCCCCCTGTATAGTGTGACTGCAAGCAGAGCACATACGGAGGATTTAAGAGGTATATGGTGACTGTAATACACAGAGAAAAATACCACAAGAGTATATCCTGTGAAACACTATGGCCCTCATTCCGAGTTGTTCGCTAGCAAGCTGCTTTTAGCAGCTTTGCACACGCTAAGCCGCCGCCTACTGGGAGTGAATCTTAGCTTATCAAAATTGCGAACGAAAGATTCGCAATATTGCGAAAAGACTTCTCTGTGCAGTTTCTGAGTAGCTCGAGACTTACTCTTCCAGTGCGATCAGTTCAGTGCTTGTCGTTCCTGGTTTGACGTCACAAACACACCCAGCGTTCGCCCAGACACTCCTCCGTTTCTCCAGCCACTCCCGCGTTTTTCCCAGAAACGGTAGCGTTTTTTCTCACACTCCCATAAAACGGCCAGTTTCCGCCCAGAAACACCCACTTCCTGTCAATCACATTACGATCACCAGAACGAAGAAAAAACCTCGTAATGCCGTGAGTAAAATTCCTAACTGCATAGCAAATTTACTTGGCGCAGTCGCACTGCGGACATTGCGCATGCGCATTAGCGACTATTCGCTCCGTTGCGAGAAAAAAAATAACGAGCGAACAACTCAGAATGACCCCCTATATTATATGAGAACCCTGATGCACTTAGCCCCCTTTAGGGTACAGAATGCAGGGATAGCAGTATATGTGAGATACACGGAATGGAAATCACAGAGCAGCTACTGGAACACACACAGTCACATGTACAATGCAGAAATTATCACAAACAACAATAAAACTGCACTGGACTAGCAACACTAAGTCTAGAGATGTGCACTTGAAATTTTTCGGGTTTTGTGTTTTGGTTTTGGGTTTGGTTCCGCGGCCGTGTTTTGGGTTCGACCGCGTTTTGGCAAAACCTCACCGAATTTTTTTTGTCGGATTCGGGTGTGTTTTGGATTCGGGTGTTTTTTTCAAAAAACACTAAAAAACAGCTTAAATCATAGAATTTGGGGGTCATTTTGATCCCAAAGTATTATTAACCTCAAAAACCATAATTTCCACTCATTTTCAGTCTATTCTGAATACCTCACACCTCACAATATTATTTTTAGTCCTAAAATTTGCACCGAGGTCGCTGGATGACTAAGCTAAGCGACCCTAGTGGCCGACACAAACACCGGGCCCATCTAGGAGTGGCACTGCAGTGTCACGCAGGATGGCCCTTCCAAAAAACACTCCCCAAACAGCACATGACGCAAAGAAAAAAAGAGGCGCAATGAGGTAGCTGTGTGAGTAAGATAAGCGACCCTAGTGGCCGACACAAACACCGGGCCCATCTAGGAGTGGCACTGCAGTGTCACGCAGGATGGCCCTTCCAAAAAACACTCCCCAAACAGCACATGACGCAAAGAAAAAAAGAGGCGCAATGAGGTAGCTGTGTGAGTAAGCTAAGCGACCCTAGTGGCCGACACAAACACCTGGCCCATCTAGGAGTGGCACTGCAGTGTCACGCAGGATGGCCCTTCCAAAAAACACTCCCCAAACAGCACATGACGCAAAGAAAAAAAGAGGCGCAATGAGGTAGCTGTGTGAGTAAGATAAGCGACCCTAGTGGCCGACACAAACACCGGGCCCATCTAGGAGTGGCACTGCAGTGTCACGCAGGATGGCCCTTCCAAAAAACACTCCCCAAACAGCACATGACGCAAAGAAAAAAAGAGGCGCAATGAGGTAGCTGTGTGAGTAAGATAAGCGACCCTAGTGGCCGACACAAACACCGGGCCCATCTAGGAGTGGCACTGCAGTGTCACGCAGGATGGCCCTTCCAAAAAACACTCCCCAAACAGCACATGACGCAAAGAAAAAAAGAGGCGCAATGAGGTAGCTGTGTGAGTAAGATAAGCGACCCTAGTGGCCGACACAAACACCTGGCCCATCTAGGAGTGGCACTGCAGTGTCACGCAGGATGGCCCTTCCAAAAAACACTCCCCAAACAGCACATGACGCAAAGAAAAATTAAAGAAAAAAGAGGTGCAAGATGGAATTGTCCTTGGGCCCTCCCACCCACCCTTATGTTGTATAAACAGGACATGCACACTTTAACCAACCCATCATTTCAGTGACAGGGTCTGCCACACGACTGTGACTGAAATGACGGGTTGGTTTGGACCCCCACCAAAAAAGAAGCAATTAATCTCTCCTTGCACAAACTGGCTCTATAGAGGCAAGATGTCCACCTCATCATCATCCTCCGATATATCACCGTGTACATCCCCCTCCTCACAGATTATCAATTCGTCCCCACTGGAATCCACCATCTCAGCTCCCTGTGTACTTTGTGGAGGCAATTGCTGCTGGTCAATGTCTCAACGGAGGAATTGATTATAATTCATTTTAATGAACATCATCTTCTCCACATTTTCTGGAAGTAACCTTGTACGCCGATTGCTGACAAGGTGAGCGGCGGCACTAAACACTCTTTCGGAGTACACACTTGTGGGAGGGCAACTTAGGTAGAATAAAGCCAGTTTGTGCAAGGGCCTCCAAATTGCCTTTTTTTCCTGCCAGTATAAGTACGGACTGTGTGACGTGCCTACTTGGATGCGGTCACTCATATAATCCTCCACCATTCTTTCAATGGGGAGAGAATCATATGCAGTGACAGTAGACGACATGTCCGTAATCGTTGACAGGTCCTTCAGTCCGGACCAGATGTCAGCATCAGCAGTCGCTCCAGACTGCCCTGCATCACCGCCAGCGGGTGGGCTCGGAATTCTGAGCCTTTTCCTCGCACCCCCAGTTGCGGGAGAATGTGAAGGAGGAGATGTTGACAGGTCGCGTTCCGCTTGACTTGACAATTTTCTCACCAGCAGGTCTTTGAACCCCAGCAGACTTGTGTCTGCCGGAAAGAGAGATCCAAGGTAGGTTTTAAATCTAGGATCGAGCACGGTGGCCAAAATGTAGTGCTCTGATTTCAACAGATTGACCACCCGTGAATCCTTGTTAAGCGAATTAAGGGCTCCATCCACAAGTCCCACATGCCTAGCGGAATCGCTCCGTGTTAGCTCCTCCTTCAATGTCTCCAGCTTCTTCTGCAAAAGCCTGATGAGGGGAATGACCTGACTCAGGCTTGCAGTGTCTGAACTGACTTCACGTGTGGCAAGTTCAAAGGGCAGCAGAACCTTGCACAACGTTGAAATTATTCTCCACTGCGCTTGAGACAGGTGCATTCCACCTCCTATATCGTGCTGAATTGTATAGGCTTGAATGGCCTTTTGCTGCTCCTCCAACCTCTGAAGCATATATAGGGTTGAATTCCACCTCGTTACCACTTCTTGCTTCAGATGATGGCAGGGCAGGTTCAGGCGTTTTTGGTGTTGCTCCAGTCTTCTGTACGTGGTGCCTGTACGCCGAAAGTGTCCCGCAATTCTTCTGGCCACCGACAGCATCTCTTGCACGCCCCTGTCGTTTTTTAAAAAATTCTGCACCACCAAATTCAAGGTATGTGCAAAACATGGGACGTGCTGGAATTTGCCCAGATTTAATGCACACACAATATTGCTGGCGTTGTCCGATGCCACAAATCCACAGGAGAGTCCAATTGGGGTAAGCCATTCCGCGATGATCTTCCTCAGTTGCCGTAAGAGGTTTTCAGCTGTGTGCGTATTCTGGAAACCGGTGATACAAAGCGTAGCCTGCCTAGGAAAGAGTTGGCGTTTGCGAGATGCTGCTACTGGTGCCGCCGCTGCTGTTCTTGCGGCGGGAGTCCATACATCTACCCAGTGGGCTGTCACAGTCATATAGTCCTGACCCTGCCCTGCTCCACTTGTCCACATGTCCGTGGTTAAGTGGACATTGGGTACAGCTGCATTTTTTAGGACACTGGTGACTCTTTTTCTGAGGTCTGTGTACATTTTCGGTATCGCCTGCCTAGAGAAATGGAACCTAGATGGTATTTGGTACCGGGGACACAGTACCTCCAACAAGTCTCTAGTTGGCTCTGCAGTAATGATGGATACCGGAACCACGTTTCTCACCACCCAGGATGCCAAGGCCTCAGTTATCCGCTTTGCAGCAGGATGACTGCTGTGATATTTCATCTTCCTCGCAAAGGACTGTTGGACAGTCAATTGCTTGGTGGAAGTAGTAAAAGTGGTCTTACGATTTCCCCTCTGGGATGACCATCGACTCCCAGCAGCAACAACAGCAGCGCCAGCAGCAGTAGGCGTTACACGCAAGGATGCATCGGAGGAATCCCAGGCAGGAGAAGAATCGTCAGAATTGCCAGTGACATGGCCTGCAGGACTATTGGCATTCCTGGGGAAGGAGGAAATTGACACTGAGGGAGTTGGTGGGGTGGTTTGCGTGAGCTTGGTTACAAGAGGAAGGGATTTACTGGTCAGTGGACTGCTTCCGCTGTCGCCCAAAGTTTTTGAACTTGTCACTGACTTATTATGAATGCGCTGCAGGTGACGTATAAGGGAGGATGTTCCGAGGTGGTTAACGTCCTTACCCCTACTTATTACAGCTTGACAAAGGCAACACACGGCTTGACAAATGTTGTCCGCATTTCTGTTGAAATACTTCCACACCGAAGAGCTGATTTTTTTGGTATTTTTACCAGGCATGTCAACGGCCATATTCCTCCCACGGACAACAGGTGTCTCCCCGGGTGCCTGACTTAAACAAACCACCTCACCATCAGAATCCTCCTTGTCAATTTCCTCCCCAGCGCCAGCAACACCCATATCCTCCTCATCCTGGTGTACTTCAACACTGACATCTTCAATCTGACTATCAGGAACTGGACTGCGGGTGCTCCTTCCAGCACTTGCAGGGGGCGTGCAAATGGTGGAAGGCGCATGCTCTTCACGTCCAGTGTTGGGAAGGTCAGGCATCGCAACCGACACAATTGGACTCTCCTTGTGGATTTGGGATTTCGAAGAACGCACAGTTCTTTGCGGTGCTTTTGCCAGCTTGAGTCTTTTCATTTTTCTAGCGAGAGGCTGAGTGCTTCCATCCTCATGTGAAGCTGAACCACTAGCCATGAACATAGGCCAGGGCCTCAGCCGTTCCTTGCCACTCCGTGTGGTAAATGGCATATTGGCAAGTTTACGCTTCTCCTCCGACAATTTTATTTTAGATTTTGGAGTCCTTTTTTTACTGATATTTGGTGTTTTGGATTTGACATGCTCTGTACTATGACATTGGGCATCGGCCTTGGCAGACGACGTTGCTGGCATTTCATCGTCTCGGCCATGACTAGTGGCAGCAGCTTCAGCACGAGGTGGAAGTGGATCTTGATCTTTCCCTAATTTTGGAACCTCAACATTTTTGTTCTCCATATTTTAATAGGCACAACTAAAAGGCACCTCAGGTAAACAATGGAGATGGATGGATACTAGTATACTTATGGATGGACGAGCGACTGCCGACACAGAGGTAGCTACAGCCGTGGACTACCGTACTGTGTCTGCTGCTAATATAGACTGGATGATAATGAGATGAAATCAATATATATATATATAATATCACACTAGTACTGCAGCTGGACAGGTAGATATATTTATTATGTAATGACTGATGACGGACCTGCTGGACACTGTCAGCTCAGCAGCACCGCAGACTGCTACAGTAAGCTACTATAGTAGTATGTATAAAGAAGAAAGAAAAAAAAAAACCACGGGTAGGTGGTATACAATTATGGATGGACGAGCGACTGCCGACACAGAGGTAGCTACAGCCGTGGACTACCGTACTGTGTCTGCTGCTAATATAGACTGGATGATAATGAGATGAAATCAATATATATATATATATATATATATAATATCACACTAGTACTGCAGCCGGACAGGTAGATATATTTATTATGTAATGACTGATGACGGACCTGCTGGACACTGTCAGCTCAGCAGCACCGCAGACTGCTACAGTAAGCTACTATAGTAGTATGTATAAAGAAGAAAAAAAAAAAACCCACGGGTAGGTGGTATACAATTATGGATGGACGAGCGACTGCCGACACAGAGGTAGCTACAGCCGTGGACTACCGTACTGTGTCTGCTGCTAATATAGACTGGATGATAATGAGATGAAATCAATATATATATATATATAATATCACTAGTACTGCAGCCGGACAGGTATATATATTTATTATGTAATGACTGATGACGGACCTGCTGGACACTGTCAGCTCAGCAGCACCGCAGACTGCTACAGTAAGCTACTATAGTAGTATGTATAAAGAAGAAGAAAGAAAGAAAAAAAACGGGTAGGTGGTATACAATATTATATATATATTATATACAATTATATATATATATATATATATATTAAACTGGTGGTGATTATTAAACTGGTGGTCAGGTCACTGGTCACACTATCAGCAACTTGCAAGTAGTACTCCTAAGCAGACAATCACAATATATATTATACTGGTGGTCAGTGTGGTCACAATGGCAGTGTGGCACTCTGGCAGCAAAAGTGTGCACTGTACGTTATATGTAATCCTGAGTCCTGCTCTCAGACTCTAACTGCTCCCCACTGTCAGTGTCTCCCCCACAAGTCAGATATACATTATACAGTCACACTATCTATCTATCACTTCAGCAAGTAGTAGTACTCCTCCTAATGCTCCCCAAAATTACTACTGTGTCTCTCTCTACTCTAGTCTCACTCTCTTCTCTATAAACGGAGAGGACGCCAGCCACGTCCTCTCCCTATGAATCTCAATGCACGTGTGAAAATGGCGGCGACGCGCGGCTCCTTATATAGAATCCGAGTCTCGCGATAGAATCCGAGCCTCGCGAGAATCCGACAGCGGGATGATGACGTTCGGGCGCGCTCGGGTTAACCGAGCAAGGCGGGAAGATCCGAGTCGCTCGGACCCGTGTAAAAAAAAATGAAGTTCAGGCGGGTTCGGATTCCGAGGAACCGAACCCGCTCATCTCTAAACTGCACTACAAAGTAATGCTATATAAGTATATAGATATAACAATGCACAGTAAAGACTGGATGTATATCCCAGGGTACTTGTACTAAATAACCCTGAATGTATGCACTTGTTCTTAACTAACGCTGTCTAAAAGACATGTAGAATACTTAAGTGTCCTGTAAATGCTCAGCGCTGATGATGCAGGCGGCTTTACAGAGGAGACATTGCCCAGCAGTCCCAAAGTCAGCGCAGCTGTGTGTGTAATGGCGCCCAAACGCTGACAGGGAGTGAGGGAGACAGAGAGATGCAGCTCCAGGGCGGGAACATTTGCAGTAAATGGCGCCTGGGGCTGAAGGAGGGGCTACAGGTCAGAGCCTTATCCCAAATGCCTTATGCGGAGTTAGTGCATGTGCCTATGTTTGCTTTGAAGAATAAGTGATCTAAGGGACAAGACAATACCTTAATTTTATGATGGGGCTGCCAGAAGTCTTTTTTTTTAGCTGTTTATATTTAATTAAACCTATCTTTTTTCTTCCAGTCTTAGGATGGGCACACATCAGAGCGCTATCGGCACAATTTGGAACATCCCATGGGTCATATGCAACATCTTCTAGTCAGCCCTGCTGCACAGCCAACTGACAGATATTGCATGCGAGCCAGTGCAGTGTAATAAAGGACGGAACAGTGATCATTCCATTGTTCATTACATCTTCCTGGTGTGTGCCGCCAATCTGGCACGGGGCAAAATTGCCCTGACCATCGACCCTACTGCTGGTTGTTCTAATGTGTAGCCAGCCTAGGAGTTTATGTACTAAGCCTTGGAAAGAGATAAAGTGGAGAGAGAGAGAGAGAGAGAGAGAGAGAGAGAGAGAGAGAGAGAGAGAGAGAGAGAGTGCCAACCAACCAGCTCCTAACTGTCATTTTTAAAACATAGCCTGTGGAAACATGGTAGTTAGGGGCTGATTGGTTAGTACTTTATCTCTCACCACTATCTCTCTCTCTCTCCAAGGTTTATTCAATAGACCCCTTAATTTGTAGTGGCTTTTTTCAAAGACAATGGGCTTAATTCAGTCCTGGTCACAATCAGGCGTTATTTGCACTGCTGCGACCAGGTAGTCGACGCCTACAGGGGGAGGGGGTAATCGCTGTGCAGGGGTGCGATCGGATGTGCAGAGAGCTGCACAAACAAAAGTTTGTGCATTTTCTGCACAGCCCAGGACTTACTCTTCCAGTACTGATGATCGGGGCCGGAGCTGACGTCAGAATCCCTCCCTCCAAACGGCTGGACATTCCTGCATTTCTCCGGACACTCCCTGGAAGCGGTCAGTTGCCACCCACAAATGGCCTCTTCCTGTCAATCTTCTTGCGATCGCTGGTGCTGTCCGTCGCTGTCCGGTGCTGGGGGAGGACGTGTCTGCGCATTGCGGTGCATACGCATGCGCAGTTCAGACGAAAACGCAGCCTAACGATCAGGTCTGAATTAGGCCAAGTGACCATGGTGTAAGAACAGTGCATGGTGCAGCCCATCCTGGTGTTGACATCTACTGTTGATGTATTACATTAATTTATTCTATTATACTGGGATACATTGAGATTTAGTCCCATACACTTTGTAGTTCTAATATATATGTCACATACTGTATGAAGCACAGACTGTTTTACTTGACTAATCTTTGGATTTTATTTAACAAAGAACTGACTATTTCAGTCTTTATTATGCAGTTTCTAATACCTGCTTAGCCTGAGAAATAGCAAACGTTATTACAATTCTAGGATATCACGGAGACATTGTAAATAACATTTTTACATAAGTGTTCTAGACTTGATATGATTGCTGACATTATTGAATTATGTATTTGAATTTTCTGCCATGGTTACTGTTTAGATGTTTATGTGTTCGGGTAACTCAGATATGTTTATGTGTTCGGGTAACTCAGTCTTTAGTATGACTGATATTATGGACCCTATTCAGGCTAAGTAACTTTTATAGAAAAACCCATCTCTGAATGAGGCCTATGACAATTCTAGACTATGCAAAGTGGGGCACTTTCCTGTGGTATGCAAATCGCCACCTCACTGAAGACACCCGGGAGGCAGAATTAGAGGAACCACATCAACTTCTTGCATGTGATAAGTTGTGTCCAATAAAAAATTGGTGGTAGTCAAGTTTTGGATGATTTTAGCAGATTTAGGTATATTTTAAAAATCAATCTAAAAATCAATATTTAGTAAATACACCCCCTTAAGGCAAATGGTTGGTTTCATGTTCTGTTCTGTGTGTGATACAGTGAATGCTCTTCCAACATGTACCTGCCTCTAGCTCAAATCGTTTTGCTGTGTGGTATGGTAGGGATAGGGATAAGAACACTTAAGATCAAATTCCACTGACTAAATACATGAAATCTAGTGGCCAAATAACTAATTACTATATCACTGAATAGTTTAATTTTGTTCCTCTCTATATATGTGGTACATTTTGGATAAATGACAACTAGCAATCACATATTAGGACATAAAATAACAATTAACTAGTCCTCACATTCTCTCTTTATTGAGTTAAGAACAACTTTATCTGGTAAAAGTGTTTGTTTTTTCCAAAAATAATAATTAATCTAATAAATGCTAATATTACATTTTCTCAGGCAAAATCATCCCTATGCAAAAATGGGTAGTACTATTTGATCGCGGTGGCACAATTAGGGGGGCTTGTGCCGATAAGCTTGTGTCCATTAATTCAAAGGACATTATTCAAAGGATAGCTACAATTTTAAACATAATTATGACGTTACACCAACGTAATTAGATATATTAGTCACATCTTCAACTGATATCGATTTGGGAAGTGACTCCTCCTTCATCCTTCTCTTCAACAGGTAATTGCATCTACTACCCTCCTGCAGAACATTTCAACCAAATGACTCCTTGTGAAAATATACTTGCTTAGGTAATTTCATCTACTACCCTCCTGCTGAACATTTCAACCAAATGACTGCTTGTAAAAATATATCTGCTTACGTATATTGAAAATGAGAGCTGCAGATTATCACTACTGATTGCACTGAAATACTAGTTAGCAAATTGGGTGATAAGAAAAAAAGCATTGTTATTGGCATAAGGCACCTGCTGTTGTATTAGATTGCTTATGCACAATGGGTTGCTATTGATAAATTGAAATGTTATCTCCTGAGTATAGGTATGAGGGCATGACTCTGTTAAATCTTAGATGGTTGGTATGTTAACTTGTTTTTCTGAAAACTGTTTTATTGCTGGCTATTTTGAGAACCGAGTAAAACCGAGTAAAACCGAATCCGCTCATCTCTAATTTCTAGGGGAGGGTTCATTGGCGTTTGGGTGTAATCAGTGTATTTACATGCTTGGCCCATTACTTACAGAGCATTAGGGAGGCTTATGCCGATAGGCTTGTGTCCATTAATTCAAAGACATGGGCCCTCATTCTGAGTTGATCGCTCGCTATTTTTTGCAGAGCAGCGATCAGTCGCTGCCCACGGGGGAGTGTATTTTTGCTTTGCAAGTGTGCGATCGCATGTGCAGCCGAGCGGGACGAAAATGTTTTTTTGCAGTTTCTGAGTAGGTCTGAACTTACTCAGCCCTTGCGATCACTTCAGCCTGTCCGGTCCCGGAATTAACGTCAGACACCCGCCTTCAAACGCCTGGACATGCCTGGGTTTTCCCTACCACTCCCTGAAAACGGTCTGTTGCCACCCATAGACGCTTTCTTCCTGTCAATCTCCTTGCGATCGGTTGTGCGAATGGATTCATCGCCAGAAGCATTTCACAGCAATGATGCTGTTTGCACCCGTATGATGCACGTGCGCATTGCGGTGCATATGCATGCGCAGTAGTAACCTGATCGCTGCGCTGCGAAAAAATGGCAGTGAGCGATCAACTCGGAATGAGGGCCATTATTCAAAGGATAGCTACAATTTTAAACATAATTATGACGTTACACCAATGTTAAACCGAAGGAAACCTGAAGGAGAACAATCAACCCACAATCTGGACCACTGAAGGACTGCTTTCAAACAAATGTGTGTCCACTTACTCTACACATCAAACTACTCCAGTCTGAGTAACCTGGATACTTATAACTTAAATCTGCGTTAGGAACGCTGCAAGACCTTTCCACTTTATCTGCAACTACTCAAATTTATGTTTATAGCTTACCAAAAACATCGGAATTCTCACCTGTACCAATGTAATTTTGCTTTAACATATTCTTGTAAGTCCGGTCTGAATTACCATTGCTTTTTCCCCACCCTCACAATCACTCTCAATTTTAGCAGTCTATTTTAAAACTGAATTTATGCAATCTTATAATCTTTACTGTAAGTTTCACTTTTAACTCAATTACTTTCGATTATAATACACATTTACCAACACTGTACTTTCACCTGAATTCCTGCAATTCTACTGCTCTGTCTCTATTAAACAGTCTCCACTCCTTTATCCAATCTATAGTTATATTTTAGGTGTTTTTTTTTTGTTTTTTTTTACACCCATTTACCTCACCCATACTAAGTCCAGGTTTAAATCTACCCTCCCCATCACCCCATTCTACCTAATTCTTTCTTCTGCGCCTTCCTTCCACATCTATCCCTCCCCCCTAGTCTCCTACATCTCCTACTCTCTCCCTTCCTCTGTTTCCCATCAACCCCTCTTCCTCCCTTCCCCTCCTCTCTTCCTGTCACCCCACTCTCAGTCACTTTTGCCCCACTACTACCCCACCACTCAGACCAGTTCCCTCCCTCCATTCTCTGTCAATTCACCTCATCTCCACTGCATTCCCTACCTGCCCTCCTCCTGCAGTTTCCCTTCCTAGTTCAGAAGCCCGCACTAATGCTTCGCCTGTTTATCCCTTCCATCCAAATTAATAACACCTCAACGCTACAACGCTGATAATCTCATATGCCTCTCTCCCTCAAACTCATACCCCCTATCCTGTGCCCTATGGAATGCCAGATCTGTTTGTAACAAACTGGCCCACACCCATGACCTTTTCATCTTCAACTCCCTGCACCTCCTGGCCATCACATAAACCTGGATTACTCCCTATGACACCACTTCTCCTGCTGCTCTCTCTGCTGGGGGCCCCACATTCACACACACACCCCGACCTGGGGGTCGCCATGGGGGTGGTGTTGGGATCCTTTTACCCTCTAGCAACTCCTACCAACTCATCCCCCAGAACCATCCCTTACATTCTCTACATTTGAGGTCAATGCTATATACCTCTTTCAACGTGTCCATCTACGAGTAGTTGTCATTTACTGCCCTCCTGGTATGCCCTTCAAATTCCTTGACAACTTTCCCCCGTGTCTTCCTCACTTCCTCTCTTCTGACATTCCCTCCATTATCTTAAGCGACTTCAACATCCCAATTGATATCCCCACAAAATCCTCTGCCTCTAAACTCCTTAACCTTACATCTTCACTCGGTCTTTCCCAGTGTACCTCTTCCTTCCCCCTATGTAAATGTGAGCTCACTGGATCTGGTCTTCACTCACCGCTGTGATATTTCTGATTTCTCTAACTCCCCATTTCCCCTCTCAGACCACCACCTGCTCTCCTTTAACTTATCTCTCTCTGTTACTCCATCTCTTCCTCCTAAGGCTACCATCACTAAATGCAACATTGAGGCTATCGACACCACTTCCCTACTCAATTCCCTACTCTCTGCTATACTGTCTCTCTTATGCCCTCAACAAGCCACATTCCTATACAATGCTTCCCTTACTTCTGCTCTTGACTCTGTCCCTCCACCAACTACTATTCACCCTCGCAGATCAACACCTTAACCCTGGCACACCAAATGCACCAGATATTTGCAAAAATGCTCACGTACTGCCGAGCGACAGTGGAGTAAATCACACTCTAAGGCAGACTTCCTTCATTTCAAACTTATGCTCTCATTATTCAGTGCTGCCCTTTCCCTCGCTAAACAGTCATACTTCAAGAACCTCATATCCTTCCAGTCTTCCAACCCCTGGCACCTCTTCGCCACTCTCAACTCCCTCCCCTGCCCACCCCCACCTCATCTCCCCCCTCACTCTCTGCTCTTGACTTTGCCACTTACTTCACATTCAGAATTGACTCCATACGTCAGGACATCACATTCCACCAAAAAATCATCAACCAGCCACCTCCTATCCCTTACCACTCCTCCTCTTCCCTCTTACCAACTCTGACATCTTTCTCCAATGTATCTGGTGAGGACGTTATTGCCCTCATTTGTTCTTTACCCCCCTCCACCTCCTCACTTGACCCTATCCCCTCCCGTCTCCTCCACTACCTCTTTCCCTCTGCATGCTCCTATCTTGCCCACCTCTTCAATCTCTCCCTATCATCAGGCACTGTCTCATCTGCCTTCAAGCATGCACTCGTCTCCCATATTCTTAAAAAAACCTACCCTTGATCCACACACACTCTCCAACTATCGACCCATCTCTCCTTTTTGCCTCCAAACTCCTTGAGCGTATTGTCTATAATCGCCTGACTGCCTTTCTTTCCTCCCACTCACTACTTGACCCATTCCAGTCTGGCTTCCTTCTTCTCCTCTTCACTGAAACTGCCCTTACAAAAGTCTGCAATGACCTCCTATATGCTAAATCCACTCTTTGCTTATTCTCTTTGACCTCTCTGCTGCTTTTGACACTGTGGACCACCCTCTCCTTCTGCAAATCCTTCACACCCTTGGTCTGCATAATACTGCCCTCTCCTGGCTGTCCTCCTACCTCTCTGACCATTCCTTCTCTGTCTCCTCTCATGGCTCTACCTCCCCCCCGTCCACTTCCACTAACTGTAGGTGTCCCCCAAGGCTCTGTTCTTGGTCCTCTCCTCTTCTCTCTCTCTATGCATCCTCTTTGGGAGAACACATTAGCTTTTTTGACCTACATTATCAACTCTATGCTGTTGACACTCAAATCTAGCTTTCCTCCCCTGACCTCTCTCCTGCTCTCCTAACTCATGTATCCAACTGTCTCTCTGCTATCTCTTCTTAGATATCCTAGCGCTTTCTTAAACTTAACATGTCTAAGACTGAGCTGATCATCTTCCCACACTCCCGCACAACCTCACCTTCCACAATTTCATTATCTATTGATGGCACTACTATCTCCTCTAGCCCCCAAGTGCACTGTCTTGGAGTAATCCTTGACTCCTCCCTCTACTTCAAAGCACACTTTCAGCACCTATCATAAACCTGTCATTTACATCTCAAAAATATTTCCAGGATCAGACCCTTTCTCACCCAGGATGCCACCAAGACCCTTATCCACTCACTGGTCATCTCCAGACTGGACTATTGTAATCTTCTCCTGACTGGCATCCCTAACACATACATCTCTCCACTTCAATCTATCCTGAATGCTGCTGCCTGGATCATCTTCATCACTAAACAGTGAACACCCTACATCCACCTCCCTTCTCTTACTAGCCCTTCACTGGCTCCCCTTCCCCTTTTTAATCCATTTCAAGCTTCTCACACTTACTTACAAAGCCCTTACCCTCTCCTCTCCCAGTTACATCTCGAACCTTATCTCCCTTTACACTCCCGCCCGTTCTCTTCGCTCTGCTAATGCTCGCCGCCTCTTCTGCCTTCTGATTGCCTCCTCTCCTACCTTCACTCCTACCTTCAAGATTTTTCACGTGCTGCTCCCTTTTTCTGGAACTCTCTATCTCATCCCCTCAGACTCTCCACCTCTCTACAAAACTTCAAACGGGCTCTCAAGACACACTTCTTCACCAAACCCAGTCATCTGTCATTCTAAGACTTCTGTGGCACACGCTCACTTTCTACCCCATCTGTGTCACCCCTGTCTGTGTGCCCCTCCCCTTTAGAATGTAAGCTCTCATGAGCAGGTTCCTCTTTCCTCATGTGCTTTTATGTCTCTTACTTAACCTTTCATCTTTTCAATACTCCCTTTGATGGCACCAAATCCTTCAGTTTTCTGCCACCCTGATACTTATTTCAGTGCTGTTTACTGATGCAGCTATGTTTATATACCCTGTACTTGTCCTATATTGTATTGAATTGTAAGTCACTGTCTTCACGTTTTGTTTATTTGTTAACTCTGTAATTGGGTGCTGCGGATCCCATGTGGGGCCATATAAATAAAGGATAATAATAATTACCAATCCGCCTTTCTCTATTGTGATCTCAGGTTGGCTATAGCATGAAATGGTTATTGAAAATTTGATTAAAAGCACTTTTTTAATGCTGGAATGCTTACACATGTACAATCTGATGGTCACAAATGCACATAACTTATTTCAGGTCTCGAAACTGGAAGTATATAATTCACAGAGTAGTATTAGTATTAATAATGCATCTACATCCTAGGTGTGTACACTGGAGTCACTAAGGAGGTGTGGACAGCACCCGGGTGTCATCCTTCCAGGGGAACACACCAAAATGCTGCCTCCTCCTCAGTAACAGGTAGCCATGTGCTGCACTGTGACATTATTGTGCAACGCCCACCACTGGTCATTGAGGAGCAGCCGGAAGTGCAGAAGGTATCTCCAGGGGCAGTCCAGCATATCTGTGAATGCCGGGCTCGCCCCACAGAGTGATGACAATGGTGTGAGGCCATGCCCTAATCATTGAGGTCACGTTATCCTTCTAATGTCATGCTACCTTTTTCATATGTTCCCACTTTCAGGTTTATGCAGCGTACCGGGTGTCTCTGACCCGAGTGATGCCGCTAGGTGTGCACATGCACAACTCCATTGTTGAAAGAGTGCGCTACTGCGAATAATCCAGTCTTCCTGTTTTCCATGGAAGCTTCATGCCCTATCCCAAGATGGACACCAAGTTCTTTACTGAGTATGTGCAGGGGCCTTCTTGTCTTTTCACTGTGAATAGTGAGATGGTGGGAGATAGAAGTTTCCCGCTTAGCTCCTATGGGAGACCTGGATAGTACCTGCAATAAATCGCATCCCTGCGGTGATAACCGTTTGCAGCATACACTCACCGGCTACTGAGCTTCATGAACCCCACTACACTCAAGGTCTTCTCCATCACCTATGTACATGTAACAGGTGCACCTGCTATCAATAAACCAACACCACTGTTTAAGTAACTATGCTGCTCATAGCTTCAGTCATCTGCTGGTGTGCACCTACATAACTCTGCAATATCAACACCTGCACACACATCATTTCCAGCATGCATCACCTCTTTTATGTGTTGAGGGGGACTTTGAATAGAGGCAATAGAGTGATGCTCATCACTTAAATTGTGTAACAACATTGCACATGCTTTTTATGTGTTTCTTGTGTGCTGTACATGAATTCAGCATAACAAACAAAAATCCATGTACCGTTAGTACACTGTGATGTGCTTTTTATCCACTGGGAGGACTCTAATATGTATGATTCAAAATTTGGGACAAATTAGGTTATATTGTTATACCCCTAAATGATGCAGCAATCTGCCCAGGTCATGGTCATTTTATGCCAAGTGACACCCTTCTACAGCAGCTACGCTCTTTTTAGCATACCCTATTTATTGAATATACAGGTTACCATGTCTCCATATGTAACACAGTTTATACATCTACTCTAACTTGAGTTACCTGTGATTTGACTCAAAATTAACTAGACAGTTATGGGGTCAACAAAATTACAGGTTGTGAGATTTTGTCAGAAACTTCTATAAAATGAATGGTATATTCACTATAAATCTGGCTGCCTCTGACAGATGTGAAGGAAAGATAAACTTATTTGGGACTCCTTCATATGTCAACTTGTGTGACGGTTCCTATAAATCCTGTACTTTACCAATTACGATTTGGCCTGTGGCCTATATGAATAAATTAAATCTCTCTTCTTAGCCAGCACAGAAACACCAACCTATTAACTATTAATATCACAGAATTCTTAGGATTACTTTGTGCATTGATGGAAGAAACACTAGGTTGACCAAGCGATGAACTCCTACTAGTGAATAAAAAAAATAAAAAAAGCTGAGTTAAGAAAGCATAACATTATTGCACAGTTTATCCAAATTCTGGACTTAATAACATTAAATATATTAATTAGAAGTTTCATATTTTTTGATAATATTTAGGTTTCGTAAATTAATATCTTTCCCTGGGGATCTGGTCTCTAGGTTGACAGTAAATAGGTCGACAGTGTCTAGGTCGACCACTATTGATCGACAGGGTTTCTAGGTTGACAGGGTCTCTAGGTCTCTAGGTCAAAAGGTTGACATGAGTTTTTCACAATTTTTTCCTTTTTTTGAACCTTTTCATACTTAACGATCTACGTGGACTACGATTGGAATGGTGATCTGTGCCGAGCAAAGCGAGGCACCTTGCCCGAAGCATGGCGAGCAAAGCGAGCCATGCGAGGGTACACGGAGCACTAATTGGGGTTCCCGGTCACTCTATGAAGAAAATGACACCAAAAAAACATAAAAAACACTTTTGACCAGTCGACCTAGACCCTGTCGACCTAAAGACCCTGTCGACCTAGAGACCCTGTCGACCTAGTTACTGTCGACCAATAGTGGCTGACCTAGACACTGTCGACCTAGTTACTATCTACCTTCCATACCACACCCCTTTCCCTGGCTACATTCATTAATATATTTTGGACTTCAGCAGGAACTATTTTAGCTGGTAAATATTACCTTCAATTTTGTTCCATTCCTCTATCTTCCCTTTCACTGTTATCCCTTCACCTTCTTTTTCCACCTGCTCTGTACTTTTATATAGTTGGGATTCAATGCAGGACAAAGAATATAAAGAATTGTAGGTTTGATGGCCTCAAACTTATTTGCAGTATTATTATAATCATAATTATGATTCCTAGGCTGATTTGATTTAGGTTAGAGTGCTGTGGCTTAATGCTTGGTTCCAATTTTGAGAGCAGAGCCGGATTAAGGGGAGAGGCCCAGGGGGCGAGTGCCTCAGGTCATCCTCTCCCAGCTCCCCTTCCTCTCACAAGAGCACATTTTACCTGTCCAGTACCATTGGCTGCTATATAGCTTTGCAGTGTCCGTAGGACATCACGCAGGGAGAGGGCTCATCTGTAGCATCTTACCTGAACCCTTCACAGCCCAGCACACTCCTGAGCTGGGAAGGAAGGGATCTGCCATTGAGCAGCAGCAGTCTCCTCTCTCTCTACCCGATGTGCCTCTGCTATACACCAGTCAGCATTAGTGGAAAGGTAAGAAGTGTTCTGGGGGCACTGGTCTCCCTTCTCTGGATCCACCCCTGGGGGTGGTGCTGACAGCAGGGGGAGGGCCGGAGGAGTGGGTGTGGCCCCCCATCTAAAGTGCACTGCTTTTTGCACTTTTTCTTTTTTCAGAAATTGTCATTGTAAGAACTATACCTATATGATCACCAGACAAAGACTACTAAGGAGGCATAAAATTAAAATGAAGGCGCTCACAAATGTGTCTAGATGCAAGGAATAGGGAGATAGAACAATTTATGTGCCCTCTTACTCATTCCCTTGCTTTTACATTTTTCTGTTGTATAATGGCTGTCAAGAGTGGGGTCTAATACTTAACAGCGACCCCATTGTAACAACGTTATCTGGTCCCATCTCCTCACCTTGTTCCCGATGGTCAAAACTAGCAGTGGACAAATTTTTCTTCTGTTACTCCTTTGAGCTCTTGCAATAGCAATATTTATGCATATGCTGAATGTTACATTGTGCGAACTGCCATGTGATTCCTTCATGCTCATTTACTGTAAAGAGTGTTTTCTCTAAGAGACTGGATAGCGATATGGATCCCAAAAAATTGACAGCATTGACACTGAATTGCCACTGAAGATCCAGCTCCCAACATTATGATCTGCAAAGCACTCATACAGAATAAAGAGACCTGTCTGGACCTTTCAAAGAGGGAACTCACTTGACACTAAGTGCTAGGTGATTAAGGGTCCAATTCAGCATGACACGCAGAAGTGTGGAAATTGCAATTCGGCAATTTCCACAATTATGTGCACGCAATTGCAATCTAAGTCCCAGTGAGGTGGGGATGGGGCAGCTGTGCAGTGTTTTCTGGGCATCGCTGCGGTGTTGGGGGGGAGGTGGCGCATTTCAGATATTGGAGGCGTGTCTGGACCATTTGCAGGTTGGGCCGCTGCGACTCAAAACATGGAGGCCCAGCAACTTAATGTGGAAAAAGGGGGACGCTGTCTGCCGTAATGTGTAAAAAGCGGACGTTGTCTGCCGTAATGTGTAAAAAGGGGGACGCTGTCTGCCGTAATGTGTAAAAAGCGGACGCTGTCTGCAGTAATGTATAAAAAGGGGGACGCTGTCTGCCGTAATGTGTAAAAAGTGGACGCTGTCTGCCGTAATGTGTAAAAAGGGCACGCTGTCTGCCTTAATGTGTAAAAAAGGGTACGCTGTCTGCCGTAATGTGTAAAAAGGTGGACGCTGTCTGCAGTAATGTGTAAAAAAGGGCACGCTGTCTGCCGTAATGTGTAAAAAGGGCACGCTGTCTGCCGTAATGTGTAAAAAGGGGGACGCTGTCTGCCGTAATGTGTAAAAAGGGCACGCTGTCTGCCTTAATGTGTAAAAAAGGGGACTCTTTTTGAGTATTTTGTGTGTGGCCCTCGAATATTCGCTGGAAGTGTTAAGCGGCCCCCCAGCTGAAATAATTGCCCACCCCTGCAATAGAAGTTCAATTTAAGGCGGGATAAAATAAATAGTTATACATTAACGAGTAACTATCCGATTTTAAAAGCAGATTACTATAATATTTTGTTTAAAGTGTACTACCTCTGGGACAAGCTATCAATCAAAGGGAGTGATTTTTTTTTTCTGTACAGAAACATTGTGTATTAGTGAGTTGAAAGTAGGTGTGGATGCATTGAACCCCGGAAACCGGGATCCTGTGGGAGACACTGAGTTAGCAGAGGCTTGGCAGCGTGAAGGATAGCAACCTTGCGTATTGACTAGTATTGAGGCACGTAGTGTGTGTGTTTTTTTTTTCAGGAAAAACGTGCGGAGTGTGATAGATTGTGATAGATTGATTTAAGGTTTTAGTGTTACGCTCCGGCTGTGGAGCGCAGCTTGTGAATTCAACTCCTGTGATCGTAGGGCGTATAGATAACAAGTATCTATAAGCTGTGCAATTGGACCGCACGTCTGTGTGTGAGATACGTGGCGCAATGTGATACCATTTGCGTTCTTTGTTCGCAATTGCGTCATCATACGCGCTGTGTAGAGCATACGCAGACGTGATTTGTGTAAAGTAGAAGGAATTTTTGCTGACTCTCTCTCAAGAAATCTTCCTGGTGGACATTCACTCGATAGGGTGATCGATAAGTTGTTTCTCACCCAAGAAAATTCCAGTGGATAGAAACCAAAAAGCGCGGGCCTGTAACCTCCACTGAAAAAGGTACCGTATTAATTCTGTTAATACTTCATACTTACAGTGCTGAGGGGTCTGGTAGGGGCCTCACTGGGTACGCGGGGGTCACTATTGAAGTGAGTCGTGGTACATTCCAGCGGAGGAGTTGGTGAGAGAACTCGGAGGACTTTCACCGTTTGCTCGTATTGTCCTTTTGGGGATCGTGTCAAAAAGTCCACGATGGGAGCCAAGTGCACAAGCGAGAAACGTTCGGCAGCCAAGGTTCAGGCTGGAGAGCAGAGGCCAAGAGGGTCCACTCGATTTATAATGTATGGTCCACGCGGTGAGGCTTTTTGTAATGTTTGGGTAAAAATGACGATGAATGAATGAATATCATTTCCAGTGATTGGTGGTTTTGATCCTGAAGTATTGCATGTAGTATGTTTAACCAAAGTCATATAAGACAAGAACGAAAACATAATAACTGTTTGAACTCGTAACAACAATAAAAAAGAAAAAAGAGAGAAAGCTAATACACTGCCATATGTGGATGTGGAAGCAGTTACAGCCAGCATACAAATTATAGAAAATAATAAAAATAAAAATGTGAAAAATTTGAATGTAACCTATATATGTACTAATTAATGTCAAAGTTTTATTTAGGAGGAGAAGGTGACTGGTTTCAGCCATTTCTCATGCACTAAGAGGAGTGGTATCCAACCGGTAAGAGAGGAGCTGAAGCCTGCGGGCGAAGTGGCTGAGATCAGTGGAACTGGTAAGTATGGAGCCATTCAAGTACATATATAGTAAAACCCAAAAATAAAATAAAAATCAAGAAAGTAACGTCATAAATGGAGAATATCCTGTCCACACATTAGTATTTCCCAGTGGGAAAGCAGAGAGAGATGGGGTAACCCCCGGGTATTTCTTTTTAATTACCACATAAGAAGTATTCATTTCTAGGAATGCCCTTGTCTAGATAAGCTCGGAAATGTTTGTTGGACCATGTACAGACCCTTAATATGGGATGAGAAGGATTGAATGAATACTTCGCATGACCTAGAAGCTTGTTTTTTTTGCAGTACTAAAAAATTCTCCATCAGGACAAGACCACTGGTAAACACTAATTCAGCAAATGGGAGGAACGAGAGAAGTGCAACATTACCCTTTGACAAAATCTGCTGAAGTTACGAGTGGGCCTCTATGATGCTAAACCCTTTTCTTTTTTTCCTAGCAGCAGTGGCCACTGACTAACTTAATCGACAGAGATTTTGTTATGTAAATTGAAATGTGAAATACATATATTGTACACCCGCTCAGGAAGTACAAGGTATGTCAGATACTCCTCAAAGACTAATGTTGCATTCCACTGTTCTAGATTCATGTCCATCACAGGTAGAGGAAATTATCTCACAGATACCGGGTTCCCTATGAACTTAGGAAGGACAGGACATTGGATTGATGGCTGAGGTAGTCCCAGTAGTGACACAGCAAGCACAAGCTTTAAGGGGGGTAGACCAAGTAGTTAATCAATTCCCTGTAGTGCCCAATCCAGCTGTCATTTTAATAAAATCCTCTCCACCTCTACAAACTTATCTGTCACCAACCTCTATTCTGTTTTTCTTCACAGTTTCCTCTTCATCTTTTGCGTTCACAAAGGGGGTACAATACATGGACCCGATTCTCCTAAGGTTTCAAGTGACAGCCTGAGTATTTTCTCCCAAGCCCTACATGACTGTTTACAGTCCTTTCAGCCTGAGAATGGGTTGGTGCTGATACAACATGTTGATGACTTGTTGTTGTGCGCCGATTCATTTGAGTCGTCCTGGCAGATACGAAGCAGTTTCTGTTTCGTCTCTTCCAAACAGGACACCAGGTCTCAAGGGATAAATCGCAGTTGTGTAGGACAAGGGTCAAATACCTGGGACGTAGTACTGATACATGATTTCCATACACCCCATGTCATATTGGTCCTTCAAAGTTCTGCTCGAACCCGGTATGTCTCACCAGCATGGTGGCACCAGTATATTACTGCAGTCATGCACAAAGGGTGGAGGATGAGAATACTGGTGAAGGGAAATTTTTTATAGACACTGATATGCATGATGGTATGGAATATCTGAATCAGACCTTTACTACGAGACCAGACATAAGTGACAGCCCGTTGGTGAACGCAGACCTGATATTTTTATTTTTTTTAGTTTTTCCCTCTAGAGATGGCTTATTTCTTTTTTTTGTTATGCTCATGGTACTCTACATTGCAAACACACTACAATTAAATTGAGATGCAAATTTGTGTTCCCTACAGGAAAAGGAGGTCTGGAAGGAGAATAGGTATGGTCAGGAGTCCTCAGGACTCTGGAGAGATGGACAAGGTAAGCCAGTGGCCTCCAGGACGTATCTCCCAAGCCTTGCTGAGGCGTCACATGGTCTGACTCACCTAGGGTAAGTAAGGTATGTGCAAATTGGTAAGAGCCTACTGGAGTGTACCAGAGTTCCCTTCTCAGGCAAGCAGGAAAGCAATGTCTTACTTGCATGAGGAAGAACATTTGGTAAGGTAGTACCAACAGAGCCATCCCATACTCCTCCTGCAGACGGACCTTTTCAGGTAATACAAATCGACTTCGTACAGTTAACACCCTGTAGGAATTTGAAATATGTATTGATGTGCACTGATGTTTTCTCAAACTGGGTAGAGGCATTTCCTGCCGTTACAAATACTGCTGTTTACCGCAAAGAAAATTGTGCAGAAATTTGTGTGTAGATATGGTATCCTTAAGAGTAGGAGCAAAGTGATAGCTTGAAACTGGACTATTGTGGTCATAGACACTGCCACTAGTGTTACGTAGCATCGGAACCACTCCCAGATACCCACTTCACGAATCACCCTCTTTGAAATGTTTGTTTTGTTTTTAGTTTTTTTTAGTTTTGGAAGACAACCTCATGTCATGATTGATCCGCACCATGATCAGAAATACACCAATGAGGTGACAGTACAGTACCTTATCGAGATGAGCCAGCATTTGAGAACTTATCAAAAACACTTGAAACTGTTGATTCCTGATATGCCAACTACTAACTGTCTTGATTGTGAACCAAGAGACTGTCTGATTGTTCTTACGCTCAGGTTGCCTAATAGACAGGTGAGAAGGACCGTACCAAGTTTTGTTGACAGCACGATCCCAGTGAAAGTAGCAGAGAGAGAGACTTGGGTCCACAATTCCCATCGCAGGAAAGTCGGAAGTCCGGAAGGAACTCGTAAAGGGAGTGAGATTGCAGAAGTATCACCCGAGAGTCTGTTCCGTTAAGACTGAGAGGCGGCACTGTTGAACACTACCTGAGCGTACTAAAGGATTGCAAAAAGACCAGTCATTGTAATGGATTTGCTATGGGCAAGATTTGTTTTGTTCTATCTTTTTTTTTCTCCCGTTGACAAACATTTTTTTTTCAGGACATTCTATTTTTGTGAGGTTTTCATGAGGTTTTCATGAGGAGTCGAGTGTGGGACTGGAACTGGTTCTGGAGAAAAGAGTGATGTCTTTATAGGATCCCAGGATCTGCCTGTCACTTTGTCAAAGCCAGAGAAAATCAAAGGTCTAGTAGTTACGGAGTTCGGAGGTAACGTGATAGGCTATTGTATGAGGAATACTGTATTTTGTAGTTATTGTGACCCTATAATTGAAGATGAGTGCATCCAGAGATGTCAGTCTAGCAATAAGGCAGCATTTGACAGACATCCCTTGAGTGATTACAACTCACTAGTGGGTAAGGTCTTAAACCGAACGGAATGTTGGATGTGCTCACAGGTACCTCAAAGACAAAATAATGCAGGACTAGTGCCATATTCTTTAGAGTTAGCTGAGGTACTTGAATTACACGGGGGGGGGGGACGGGGGGGGACCGGTGGACAGGGAATATAATATAACTAGACCCCCTAGTCTTAAGATCCACCAGTACCATAGATAAATCCCTGGTATGTTTAAATCTCACCAATTTCAGGAAATCAGGAAACTGGGAGGTAATCAGGAACAATCAGACAATGGTTATTCACACATAGCAGATAAATAGCTCATTAATATATGTGGAAGAAAAGTTTTAGTGGCTCTCCCTGAACTCCGAAGGTTTATGTTATCTAGGAAGAACACTACCTGAAATAATAACCCTTGTTCAATGATGAAACAGACCTAGCATACGATCCAGAAATGGAAACAATGTTCAGGGAGTCCACATGAAAAAACCTTTGAAAATCTTCACAGCGCCGTTAAAATCAGCTCCACATTACCACACCAGAAAACCTCCAATGAGACAAATTATTTAAAATAATTCTGTTGTCAAATCGAGCCAGATACCTCTTAGTTTCATAAATATTTTCAGGAATAAATACTCAAAGTTTCCACATTGTCCTCCAAAGGAACCTCACGTAAGACGGATCACACAGTCATAGACACGGTATCACCTTGTGTTTTAGTTCCAATGAATCAAGTTCCCATCCTTCCAAATCCAAAAGAAATTAAAAGTTTATTTATAATCCAAAGATAAAAACATATAAAACTTTCTCCGAATCGCAGGCAGTAATAAGAGCTTACAGTTCGGTAATAACCTTATGATCTCACCAGACCTCCAGGACACCAGCGTTTTTCGTATAGGTACTCCCCTTCTGTCTGGATTTAGCAACCAGACGTTCTTGCAATTTTGGGTTACTTTTCCTACTGGTCGTCCCCCGAACTCCGTCCCGGCATGAGAATCTTACTTAACCGCTGTAATTGCCCGTATCACCGCAGCTCCTGCTCCCGGCTCACTCCTCTCATATATTGCTATTCAGTTAGAGCTATTGCTCTATTAATGCTATTCAGTTACTTTAGCTCTGCCAGATCCAGATTGCCTAACATGGGATTTTTTATACAGCCTCTGAAATAATTGAGCAATACATCTAATGCAGGCTATATATCTAAGGGGCGATTTCCTGATGCCGGTCCACCATACGGCATTCCGAATTGCCGATCAGCGGACTCTAAAGAGCTGCAATATTTTTATGGGGTCAGCACAATCCCTGACTCACCATTCAGATCATTTTTGGGGCGGAATTCACAAATTAAGATTGTCCAACTTGTTGGATTTTGCTTATCACATGACCCTGGCATCAGCAGAACGGGGGTTCGACCCCGATAGATGCCTGATATATGAGCCCTGTACTTTTATTGATCATACTTTGTAATAAATTATTCCTTACACTTGGTACGTTCAGGATGCTGGAGGACGGGATTGAAATCCCAGCATCCTGACACAAGGCCAGTAGACTGGCACCGGAATACCGACATCAGTCCAAAAGCCGACACTGGAATCCCGACAGCTGGCATCCCGGTTGTAAGTATGCTGGGGACTGTTAGGGTTAGGCTGCGCGGGGTGTAGAGGCTAGGTATAGGCACCACCAGGAAGATTAGGGTTAGGCTGCGGAGAAGGGAGGGTTAGGTTTAGGCACTGTCGGGGATGGTTAGGCTGTGTGTGTGTTGTTGGGGGGCTAGGGTTAGGCTGCAGGAAGGGAGGATTAGGGTTAGGAGGGTAGGGGGCGGAGGGTAAAAATACTTACCTAACCCGTTAGGATTTCCTCTATCGGGATGCCGCTGTTGGTCTCATGACTGCCATCATCCCAAATGCTGGGTACGTATATCACACCCCCTTCCTCTGTGGTTGTATTTGGCAATAGTAGGACATTATTATTTTCACCTGACTGTGACACTGAGGATAAGTCACACTCATCCTTAGAAGTGAAGGGGTTATAAATTATGTTTCTCATGTTGCCTGAGGGAGATAAGGATGTGCATTCCTGTCTGAGAGAGAGAGAGAGAGAGAGAGAGAGAGAGAGAGAGACTGCTGAATTGGGATACTAACAAACAACATTAGTTTTGTGTGGACTGTACACTGGACCTACAGATGATAGAAATGGAGCCTCAATCACAATAATTAGAGCCAGATAGACACAGGATTTTATTTTGATGTTAATTTGTTTTGCAAACTGTAACATCAAAAATAAAAGTAGATGTATGCTAGTTGCACCCCACTGCTAGATTGGGACTCTCTTATTAGCTGTGCATTGATACAGTTTGAGGCTCCCATATGCGAAATCTTGAGACCAGAAATATGTTGGATATCGTATTTTTTTTATTTTTTGGGCTTTTAGTATACCATAATGAGATATCTTGTGGATGGGACCTAAGTCTGAACACGAAATGCATTTATGTTTCATGTATACCATATACACATACAGTAGTCTGATGGTAATTTTATATAATATGTAAATATTTTTGTGCATGAAACTAACTTTGTGTACAATTAACCATCAGAGACCAAAGGTGTCACTGTCTCAGTCGTGTTCCAAAAATGTTGGATTTCAGAATATTTCTGATATTGGATTATTGGATATGAAAGACTCACCCTGTATACTATCTCCCTGAAATGGGCAATCATACATACATACATACTACATACATACATACATAACGGCAACCTTTTTTTTATGGTATAAGCAGTGGTGGTACCAGTGTCGATGACACCTAGTGCAGCCAAGAGACTGGCACTGCTTCCACACTTCCACTTTGCAGCTACCGCCACCACCGGATTGACCCCCTCGTCGGGACTACTCCCGCCCCCCACTGGTAATCATGCTCGCCAACATCCGGGGATCGGTGATCGGGGCTCCCTGGTGGTGTAACATGAGGTGTTGCTTTGCAACATCACTTTACTGCACCGTAGGTCACAGGAGCTCCAAAAGGGGTGGTCTTCAGTTTGCCGGCGGCCGGGTTCCCGATGACCAGCATACCGAAGCTGGCATCCCGACCGCCGGCATACCGACCGCCGGCATACCGACCGCCGGCATACCGACAGCTTTTCTCCATCTTGGGGGTCCCCACCCCCCCGGAGTGAGAATAGACAGCGTGGCGTGCGCTGCGAGCCTGCAAGGGGCTCATTTGCGTTTGCCCAGCTATCGGTATGCCGGCGGTTGGGATTCAGGCGCCGGTATGCTGGCCGCCGGGAGCCCGACCGCCGGCATCACATACTACACCACTCCAAAAGACCTTTAATACATTTAGGTGATACTAAATTAAGTTGAAAAGGGTGTGAAAACACCCTTTTCACATTATTTTAGTAAAAAAAAAAGTTAATAAATAGGCCCCTTAATATTAATGAATACAGTAGAAGTACATGAGCTAGCATGTCAGTATAGGTATGTTTGTACATTTCTGTGCACAGAGAAACAAAACAAAGATGTTACGTCATATAGCACTGTGAAGTCTTCATGCCTGAAGCTTACTTACATGGCTCCATGGAAAAGTTATTAACACTGACAGATCTCATTAGCTTTATTATATCTGATGGAAATTAATTATGAGATTTCCTTTGCTTGACAATCATAAATAAAAAATAAATATTTCAATGATTATGAACATTGGGCAATTTGGGTCCATTAGCAAATACACTCAAAACATGCCATTTGCCAAGTGTAATTGGAGCTTTATAATCCTCTAGGTATGTTAGAGATGTATCCATTGTAAGGTAGTACTGGAAAATCATTTCTGCACCTAAATAACATTGAGAGACAGGATTAATATACTACAATCTCAGGGCCTAATTTAGCATGGAGCGCTGCTGTGGCAGCATTCGGATGCTGATGTCCTGTGAAGTGTTCGCATGCGTAGAAGCCGCACTGCACGAGCGCAACTGTGAGATGCGACGGCATCTCACATCTGCGAAAGCTTCTGTCTGATTGACAGGCAGAGGTGTTCGCGGGCGGGAGGGGGCGTGGCCTCAGCGTTGGGGTTATGCCATCCAGACAACGCAGGCGTGTCCGGACTGTTTGAGGGGCGGGCCGTGGAGGCTACGTTATGTCACACACAGCCGCAGTGGCTCAAAACATGGCGGCTACATGCGAAAGCTGGGCGCCCCCCCACATGGCAGCGTAATGGATCGCAGATGTGCGATTTTTCGCACGTCTACAATCCATGCTAAATTAGGCCCTCAGTTCCACTGCTTATCCCGTTTTTTTTTCTACTCTGTGCGCACACACATAGCCTAGTTCTGCCCCCAGTCCACCCCCAGATTCTGATTGGCCTGCGGCCCAGGGAGTTATTGAGTACGGATGATCATCAGTGGGTAAAACCATCAATGGCTCCCCTGTGAATGATTTTTTTAACATTGAGTTTAACCACCAATGGTGCAATCGATGGTGACCATCAATAGTTAACCCACTGATGGCCATCCCTAAGTTCTTGTACTTATCAGCAGGAATTTGTATATAGGGCCTAATTCAGACCTGATTGCTGGGCAGCGATTTTTGCTGTCCTGCGATCAGATAGTCGCCGCCTACAAGGCGAGAGTATTTGAGCTGTGCAAGTGTGTGAACGCATGTGTAGCAGAGCTGCACAAACTGATTTTGTGCAGTCTCTGCGCAGCCCAGGACTCACTTAGCCGCTGTGATCACTTCAGACTGTTCGGGACCCGGATTTGACATCAGACTATCTCCCTGAAAACGCTTGGACACGCCTGCGTTTTTCCGGATACTCCCTGAAAACGGTCAGTTGCCACCCACAAATGCCCTCTTCCTGTCAATCTCCTTGCGATCACCCGTGCGATCATTTTTTTCTCACCATCCCGTCGCTATGCGCCAATGCCCATGCACAGTTCGGACCTGATCGCAGGCTGTAAGAAAACATAGCCTAGCAATCAGGTCTGAATTGCCCCCATAGTTACCACAAATTCAGAGTGACTCTGTGTCCGGGCGCGTGGACGGAGACGCTCTCCATTCAAATGAATGGGTCGTGCGCCCGGCCAGACGGAGGCACTCACAGTGACTAGGTGCGCCCAGGCGGGCGTGCCTAGTCACAGAAACGACCAAGATAGCAGAGGCTCTATCTGTATATTAGTTAAATTCATTTCTGATAGCACAGCTTTGGTTATTAATACAAAGTATACAATCTTAATTCATATCTAATGTTCAATGTATGTACATTAACTAATACCTCTTTTACCCCAAAATCCTGGGTCTGACCTGGTATTTTGAACACAGGTTAATCTTGGGTCGGACACAGCTTCAGACCCCATTTACACTGCACTTTGACCTAGGTTATTCCAAAATCGGCCCCATCTACACTGAACCAGGCACTGTAAATCCCTATGGATGTCATTAAAAATGGCTGCGGATCAGGCTGAGGGTCAGGCAGTGTTTCTGGCTGAAGTTCAGGGTGAGGCTCAAGCTGAAGGTCAGACTGTGGTGCAGGCAGTTGGCCAGACTGTGCATCAGGCTGTGGGTCAGGCTGCAAGCTGCAGGTCAGGCTGTGGATGAGACTGCAGGTGGTTAAGCAGGCTGTGTCTGTCAGCGTTTACCAGCGATGGCTGCATATGCTGTCTCTCTCTGTGGGGCAGTGACAGATTACATAATCTGCCAGCGCCCCAGAAGCTCCCATCACCGTATTTTGCCGTTACCCAAATCAAATAACTTGTGTCGCGTCCGTCTACACTGCCACGGGACCCAGGACCTACCCGTGTTCAACCCTTGTTGATTCCCAGGTTGGATTGCCGGATCACAGGACCCGGGTTATTTTTTTGTAGCCGTTTACACTGAGGTCCAAGTCGGTTAACCTGGCAATGACTCGGTTAAACTGTTTGTGTAAAAGGGATATAATAGATTAGATACTGGGCAGACAAATCAAATATACTGTACATAGAGCCACCTTTTTTCACAAACAGTATTGGCAAACATGTTATAAAAACTTGGCACTTGCTTTAAGAATATTATAGCGCCTCAAGTCTTTTTCAAGTGCAGATATGTCAAACAGTTAATTGCCAGGCTCACAGACTGATGTCTGCTAATCACCTGGTTTACTTATTATAGAACAAAATCGCTTGCCCGTTTACAAAACAGCCACCTTCTGTACTTCAAATCGACAAACTGGTGTAATAATGCCACAAAGGGTAAGGTTTTGATAGATCTGGAAGTGAATTGCACCTGAGGACGGCAAATGGGATTTGTGTTTGTTTTGTTTATTTTTGGGTTTTTTTAGGTGTATTTTGACACCTAAAGTAAAAACAAAAGATCGTGAGCAAGAAATACAGAATGGATGGGCCTAGAACACCAGATAGCCAATCAGAGCATTCAGATGTTAACATTAATATTTTACCCCGCTCATGAATATCTATGAGTAAGTAAGCAGATGATACTGTAGCTGAGGATTGGTTAGGACTATTGACAGAACCTCTGATGCTATTAGGTGTCTGCGTTGTGTGATGGAGGTAAGTCCACACGGTAGATCATTTAACCAGGGATTGGTTTATTAACCGGTAGAAAGCAGATGCAGAGAATCCCGAGGTTAATAAGTATGTAGCAGGTACACTATGCAGCATCTCTAGGCTTCCCCAGGAAAGTATGAGGTTAAGGCAGGCAGTGGCGGATTAAGGATGGGGCGGATGTCCCAGGGCCCCCACACATAAAGGGCTCCCACACACAGCTCCTCTAACCAAGCACATCAATATCTCTGTTCTCCTCATGCACCCAGCTATGAGTACTTCTGATGGCAGGAGCCTCTTTTCAGCCCTCCCCATCCCTCTGTTCCCAGCATGCAGCCCCACTCACCCACAGAGTGCATACTAATGAGCTGCTTGCTTATGATCAGCCAGGCTGACTCCGGCCACCAGAAGACCGCTTCCACTGGTCGTTTTGGATGCAACTTCTACCACTTTCCTGGCATAAACAGCCGCCGCTACTGGACACCTTAGAATGGGTCAAGGGTACTGACGGAAGGGATTGAAGCTGTCAATCACAGCATTGGGGTGGGCATGTCTGCTTCTTGGCACAGGTGCACAGGTGTGGCGGTTGTGCGTCAGCGGAGGGGAAATATTAAAAGGTTATGTGGGGGAAAGGGGTGCAGAGCTGAAAACTGTAGAGGTTACTGTATGTGCACTGTGTGTCTTCCCCCGCTTGGCACAATAACCTACTGTGCAGTGTACCTGGGTGCTGCTGCTGGGGCAGGATGAGGGTCTGTGCATGCACTCCATGAGTTCTAGCTAGGGCAAAGTGTTACCCTGCTGCAAGACCCTCCAGATCAAGCAGCACTCAATGATTCCCAGGCTGGCAGGGGAGGCGTCCACAGCTTGCATAAATTACTTCAGTGGGCCAAGCGTCCAAACAGTAAGTGTACAGTGTCTGGTGGGTTTGGGTGATGGTGGACAAGTGTTTTGGACGCTGTGGGGGCCCTCACAGGTTTATTGCCCTGGGCCCACACAAATCTTAATTGGCCGTGAATGCAGGTATGGTAGCACACACCTGTATGTGTATACACAGTGGTGGTAGCAGGGTATAGATAGTGAAGGAGGCACTTGATATGCTAGGTGACGGGGATCCCGGCGCACAGCACACCGGCGTCAGGATCCCGACAGCCGGCATACCGACAACTATTCTTTCTCTAGGGGGGGTCCACGACACCCCTGGAGGGAGAATAAATAGCGTGGCATGTGTAGTGTGCCACCGTGCCTGCAAGGGGCTCTTTTGCGCTCGCCCCGCTGCCGGTACACCAGTGGTCGAGATCCCAGCACCGGTATGCTGGGTGCCGGGATCCAGACAGCCGGCATAACGTAGTAGACCTGATAGTGATGGTGACACAGTGGTAGAAATAGAGTAATCAGCTGTAAAATATCGTCTCCAGGCAGGAGACCCTCGGGGATACTTCCTTCCCTATACAAGACAGAGGAGAAAAGAAGCAGGGAGAACGGCATATAGAAGGGCTGTAGGCTTTGTGAGCTGTATGTCAGCAGCAAGCCCTCTGGTTTCAGGTAGATCTCTTGCAATGACAGAGCTGGTGTAAGTGCGCTCTGCTATCGATGAAGGCTATTTACAAACAGATATGTACAAGAAACCTGATTCTAATTGCAACTGCATTATTATTTATTACCAGTTATTTATATAGCGCACACATATTTCGCAGCGCTTTACAGAGAATATTTTGCCCATTCACATCAGTTCTTGCCCCAGTGGAGCTTACAATCTATATTCCCTATCACATGTACACACAGACACATTCACGCTAGGGTTAATTTTGTTGGGAACCAATTAAACTACCAGTATTTTTTTGGATTGTTGGAGGAAACCGGAGTACCCGGAGTAAACCCACGCAAGTACAGGGTGAATATACAAACTCCACACAGTTAGGGCCATGGTGGGAATAGACCCCATGAGCTCAGTGCTGTGAGGCAGTAATGCTAACCAATACACCAGCCGATCAGGTCTGAACTGCGCATGCGCCGCAGTCAGAGCCAGATTAACAATGGGGCGGGTGGAGCTGCAGCTCCAGGCCCCCCCATTACAATAGGCCCACAGGGTCTGCTGTGCTGCTGTAGACAGGAAAAACTTATTTCCTGCTACAGCCTGTAGCCTGTGTCCCTGAGGCCGTTCCGAGTTCCCAGACACTGAGACCACGGTAGCCCAACAACCCCCAGTCACCGGCAGTTAAACTAGACACGGCAAGGACTCTTAAAGGGCCCATGGCCAATAACCCAATCCCCCGCGCTGGACATAGCCGCGCCAATTCCAGAACAGGGGGCGCCAAAGCAGGGCACAGAGCGTTTAAGAGGACCCTGCACCCAGGAATGCATGGCACATCATTACAAATTACAATCTCCGTTGCGCTGTTCACATTCCCCCTTCGCAATTTAAGGACAGCTGCCCAGGGAAGCAGCTGTCTGTTCTTCACTTTGGACCTAGCCCCACATGGATTTGTGTCATCATGGGACTCGGCTCACCTTTACATGATGTGCATGCCCCCACTCCCCCTCCAATACAGTGAAAGTCGGAGTCTGGAGAGAAGCTGTGAAGTGACTAGAAGGGGAGTGCTGATGCTGCTGCTCGGACAGCACGGCACTCTTATCAGTGTGTGAGGAATGTCAGTTGTTAGTGCAGTGCAGCCCACCCAGCTCTCACGAGACACAGGAGAGGTGAGTTTATGGCTGTATCTGGATTAAATAAATTACCTACATGTAAAATATATGTAATTTTCTTTTTATCTTTAAAGTGAAATGCATGCCTAAAGGGGTTTTAGTACTCCCATTGCAATGTACAAGATGCCCATATCGTGGTCTTCCTCCTTGTATAACACTAGGTTTTGGGGTCCATTTAGTAAACAAAAATATGGCTTGTCTCCAGCATTTTATCTGGTAAAGGCCATACTTTTGTTTTCTATGTATTTCATTTTCGTTACATGAAAAGTGTGGTGAAATCACAAATTTCTCCACCTTTTCATTTCTCCTGACACATTGCAGCAGCCCTGTCACATTCCAGGAGTCCCATTTGAAATAATGGGTACTGTGCAGGAATAGTATTTAAATAGATGAGAGAAGCTAAGATCTCATCTCTTTTGAGAAACATAACGCCATCTCTGGATGGCGTTATGTGTTTTCTTACATGCAGGAACTAAGAAAAGCAGTGAAGAGGCGTTCTCTTCTTCTCCGGAGACTCCTACTCCCTTGGATAGCTTCCTCTTCTCTGCAGTCCCCAGCTGTTTCTCCCATCTTCATAGGTCTGATGTCACAGACGCTCATCGACACATGTGCATCCCATGCAAATAGTTTTAGCAAATGTCTGCCAGCTTCACTGTCCTTCTTCAGTCTGTGACAGCTTCCCTGCCCTTCTCCTCTCTGCTCCAGTCTCTCTGTCCCATTTTTTCCTGTCTGCACCAGTCTCTCCGTTCTTCTACCTACACCAACTTCTCAGCCCTTCTCTCTGTGCAAGTCTCTCTGCCCTTTTGTTGTCTACTCCAGCAACTCTTCTATTCTCCTCTCTGTGCCAGTCTCTCTGTCATTTTCCTTTTTCAAGGGGTGCCATATTTATAATGGCTAGGGGCCCCAGTGCATTGATTTGCCGAAGGGCCTACACTGCCGTTTAGACGTCCCTGGACATGGCATTGCAGCAGCACAGTGGAAGGCTTCTCTAGCTTCCCCCTGCGCGATATACTGACGATTCTTGGTGTATTCTCCATGCCATGTTGTGCCGCCCCCACCATCGTGCTCAAATGCAGCCAATCCCGAGCTCAGCTCCGTGAAGGCGCGCGGCAGTCCAGCCAGGTGACTTCTTTTCCTGACACTGAGATGCGGTGAGAGTCCTGCTGGCTGCTGATCACTGATCAGAGTGTCTTGCCCTTCAGCCAGAGACAGTGCCCCTGTAGTAAAAGCAGGCACTTAAAAAAGATTTTAATAATATTTTTTAAACCAGTTTCACATATTTATGTATGTGTGTGTGTGTGTGTGTGTGTGTGTGTGTGTGTGTGTGTGTGTGTGTGTGTGTGTGTAGTATATATAGTATAAATATATATATTTTTTATTATTAACCTACCAGTATATTTTTGGATAGTGGGAGGAAACCCACGTAAGCACCGGGAGAATATACAAACTCCACACAGTTAGGGCCATGGTCGGAATCAAAGCCATGACAGTAATGCTAATCATTACAACATCTGTGCTGCCCCAATATATACATAAAATGTGTTTGTATACTGTATGTTTCTGCTATATAAAATGTATTATATTGTCATATATACTGTATATGGTGATATTATACATTATATATGAGTGGATAAATGGATTTTTTTGCATCTTTAGTAATTTGTTTTTGGTTCCGGTTGTAAGAGGTGGGTTCCATTCATTAACTGAATATTATGGTCCTCAACCTATACTTTGAGCAAAATTAATACTCAATACATTGGTTTTGGTTAAAATAGGGTAAACAACATACTTATATTAGTTTTAAGTTGCAGTTTCTCCCCTGGGGCTGCAGCGCAGACCACACACTTAGAGGGGTAGCTGGTAAGTATGTTTCCACAACTGCATCTATAATTAGGTTTTTAATAACTGCGGGTGACCGATGTGTCTGCCTGTGCCTGCGAAAGAGCGCTGTGTATCACAGACGTGCCCGGATCGTGGGCGGGACGGGCCGCGGTGCTGCGTGACATCACATGCAGCCACTGCAACCCTCACAGAGACGAGTAGCTCCTGCCAGCACGTGCTGGGGGCGGGGAGGGGGTAGGACTTGACATGCGGGACGGACTAGCCCTGTGCTGGGCGTCCCCCCGCATGTCTGTGTGATTGATCGTAGATGTGCTAAATTTAGCACATTTATTGGGGGTCATTCCGAGTTGTTCGCTCGCTAGCAGATTTTAGCAGCATTGCACACGCTAGGCCGCCGCCCTCTGGGAGTGTATCTTAGCTTAGCAGAATTGCGAACGAAAGATTAGCAGAATTGCGAATAGAAAATTCTTAGCAGTTTCTAAGTAGCTCGAGACTTACTCCTACACTGCGATCAGCTCAGCCCGTTTCATTCCTGGTTTGACGTCACAAACACGACCTGCGTTCGGCCAGCCACTCCCCCGTTTCTACAGACACTCCCGCGTTTTATCCTGGCACGCCTGCGTTTTTCCGCACACTCCCAGAAAACGGTCAGTTTCCGCCCAGAAACACCCACTTCCTGTCAATCACACTCCGATCACTTCAACGATGAAAATTCTTTGTTCGGACGTGAGTAAATCTACTAAGTTTTGTGCTAAAATTCTTAGCGCATGCGCACTGCGTACCATGCGCATGCGCATTTTCGCCTTAATCGCTCCGTTGCGAAAATCGGCAACGAGCGAACAACTCGGAATGACCCCCATGATCAGGTCTGAATTAGGCCCAATGGGTGAGATGTACACTAATGCATTTGCAGATGCAATCCTGTACGCAGCGTATGTGTGAAAATTTGCTAATGCTGTAGCTGCCTGGAAATGGATTGAGACACCCACCAGCAGCCTCGCAAATATCAGCATCTGCGTACTGACAAACACGCAGCAGATCCACCAATAATCTACCATCTGAGTGTCCCTGTGGTCATGCAGAATGGCTGCGGGAACTGAGACGCAGGCGCCATGCTTTCTGCGAGTGTGATCACAGATACAGGCAGACAAACTCCCCAAAAATGGTCGTGACACACCTGTGATTTTGCCACCACTCTCTGCAACCATGCTCAAACAGTCTCTGTCAATAAGTTTGTGAATAAATCCTCACTGTGGGCAACATCGCAATGATACCTTTTGTGCGTTTGCGACAGCCGGCCGATAATCGCTCAATCATGTAAACATCAACATTGCACACTTCTTAATCAGGATCTACTGTATGTGCAAATTCAGAATCAAGCCAATATCCGCAAAAAAGGGCCAAATTCAGATGTGGTTGGAGCTGCTATCTCTGTAGCTTCCTTGGAAGCAGCAGTGATCACGCTGTATGGAGATGCAGCAGGAGGCGTCTATTACATGCAGACACCTCCTGCTGCAGTAATGATCGGATCACTCAGTCTCCATTGGTGGGGGGCCTTACGGCACCTAAAGTATGTTGCTGGGCAAGCTTCCTGTCACAGAGGCCAGGAGATCCCTGACCTCTTCTCACCCCCTAAACCAGGCCTGGCCAACCTGTGGCTCTCCAGATGTTGTGAAACTACACATCCCAGCATGCCCTGCCACAGTTTAGCATTCCCTGATAGCAAAACTGTGGCAAAGCATGATGGGACTTGTAGTTTTACAACAGCTGGAGAGCCACAGGTTGGCCGGGCCTGCCCTAAACGGTGGTGAGGCGCATCTGTTTTCACTAACTGAAGCCATCATCGCTCTCTCCCCACCCCAAATGGCAGCAGACTGTCAGTCACTGACAGTCTGCTGCCATCCTGCTTCCAACATCGCAGGACCCATTCGCACATGCTCAGAACGGGATCTGCGCATGCGCAAAGTAGTGAACATCAGTACATGATAACGCAGGAACAACCGCACCTGAATGACCTCTTAAATTCTGCGAATGCAATACGAGTGTAATTGCTGCCGACATGCATGTAGCAACTAGTCAGGCTCCTATATTTACGTTTTCCTCAGATAATATTATTCTTCTTTATCATCAATACATACAGTATGGCTTTCCTTTACTGAAGTCAGAGGGAAAACAATGATATTAAAATGTCAAATAAAGAATTGGACACTGTGCTTCCAGAAAAAAAGTATTTAGTGAAGCTATTTTGGTTATAGTCAAGGCACTTGTCAAATGTGTAACCAGCTTTTGTTAACTGCTTGAAACCAAAATACATTAAGGGGCATATTCATCAGGAAAAAATTGTGCAATGAGAATTTTTAGTTTTTTAATTCTCATTGAATTCTCTCACAATTTTTTCAGTATTCATTATGCCCCCATAAGAAAATTATCACTTCTGAAAAACTGGGCTTTCTGAAAAGACAGTTTTTTTTTACAGTGACAATTTTCCCCTCTTCAGCACCTGAACAAGGAGGTGAATAATTACATATATGTATATAAAAATATATGTATATAATATATTCACATTGTTAAGTTCGTTTAACTTACAGGGAAATGCTATACCTTACAACACTATGGTTCGGGCCGCTGCGGCCGCTTAATGCAAACAATACCCCTACGACGTGAATGCACATAGCATATGCACGCCGACACGCTATGCGCACTATACAGTGACATATGTGGCTGAATACACTTCTATACCCAAACAAGAATGGAATGCGACACCGTACCACGTGTACACCATGCGTTCGCAACTTAATATACCACACTTATCGCGATCAATGTGAGCAAAATTCTACTGCCCACTACACAATACAGTTTTGTTCCTTACACCTGCCGGAAGTCGCCCACAAGGGTAATCCTCATTTGAGTGTTTACCTAAACTTTTAGTCCGGAACTGCGTGTTGTGTTTTTATAATTCTCCCTTAACAAAATATATCAAATATATAACAAATAAACATATCCGATTCTCTGCAGAGCTATAATGACTATTACAACCTATGGCAACAATATGTGAGAATGTATGCAAACTATCAGTATGCTTTGTGCGCGTTTTCGTGCCAAAAATTACACACAAAAGAAAGTAAATGGCTTTTCCCTGTTTTCCCTTGGTTCGCACCAGCACCTCTAAGACTATACAGAACAGACGTGGTCTAACAACATTAGCCAGTTTTAAACACAATACAAAATTACTTAAGACACATCACCACCCTTTGTTGGTAGACCAAAGTCTGTTAGGCTCTGCAAGTTGTGAGTATGTGGTGAACCGGACGAGCTCCCAACTGTTAAGTTCGTTTAACTTACAGGGAAATGATATACCTTACAACACTATGGTTCGGGCCGCTGCGGCCGCTGAATGTAAACAATACCCCTATGACGTGAATGCACGTAGCGTATGCACGCCGACACGCTATGCGCACTACACAGCGACACGTGTGGCTGAATACACTTCTATACCCAAACAAGAATGGAATGCGACACCAGTTGTATACGTTATGTTGTGGTCCAACGCAGCAACAAATATTTACTAAAAGGGATAAACACAGAAATACAACAATATCACAAGAGAAGAGCTACAACCAATAGTACATACGTTTGTTCGCCTGCGCCTCCCGGATCCGGTCCTCAGTCAGTCTTAGCAAGATGACCTTCAGAGAATTAGCCTGAGACCGGCCAGGAGGCCTTGCTTTTATACAATGGTCCAAAACACAATACAAAGGAAACTGTAAGCTCTTCTTCCATAGGTCAAGGGGCAGGTCATTTACAGTACATGAGGGGTCATAGATTGGTTTGAATAGGTGGGCAATGCTTGGTCCATGTGTACTTGCAGATGTCCTCCACTGGGTTCCCACCGAATATCACGAGTACAGTAATTACAGTAAATTATGAATATTGTATTCCTGCGCATATCTATGCACAGGAGCATGCTATAATCTGCAAACTACGATCGGAATGTTGCCCTTGAAATACTGTACATCTGGATACCAAACACTGTGTCCTAACCTAGTTCTGTCCCCTCACATCCTGTAAAGCTGGATATCTCTGTTGTTCTATTTCCTAAGTAAATGTAACTTGCTGGTGTGGTGTGTGTAGACTATGTGTAAATTATGCACTATGTGGATAAAATATTGAATATGTCTTTGTGGCTTTTCTATGCGAACGCGTAGGCTACCGTATTTCTTCATACCACACTCTAATACGCAGGGCTTCGTGAGCCAATGTACGCAGCGTGCGGGTATGCGCACGCACGGCAGAACACGTGCACGCACAGAGGCCACTCGGTGTGGTGTTTGCACGTGCTGAGTGTAGGTGCAATATTTTCGACTTCGACAACATATATAACATATATAATATTCACCTGTTTGCCTCACGGGCTGTCCAGCTGCTACACGGCCGCCCCGCACCCCTCCTGCTGCCGGCACCTACTGTATGTGTGACCCGGGGCTGGCCAGCTCCTGCACGACCGCCCCGCACCCCTTGCTACCGGCACCTATGTGTCTCCCAGGGCTGGTCAGCTGCTGCATGGCCGCCCCAAACCCCCCCCCCCCCCCCCCCGTTGCCATCACCCTGCGTACCCGGCTGCACCCCAAGGAGGATGAGGGATCTGAATAGATCCCGCCGCTACATGCTTTACACAAGCTGCCAGCAGCTTGCGCAGTGATTCGGGAAGCTGTTCGCCATCTCAGGGTGGCGAACAGTTTCCCATTCAAACTCCGAAAAAAATGATTTTTAGTTTGATGAATGTCACAATTTCTACATTCCCCGGGGAATGTAGAAATTGTAACATTTAAAGGAAGATGAATATGCCCCTAAACCTTAATAATATCACTGTTACACCACTGACAAAATATATGTAATTTACCCAGTACCTCTGTCTCTAGAAGGGAACTTGATTCTCAGCCCTGTAGGCATTTCCACTTCCAGTGCCCATGGCACATCAAGAAGATGCACAAGGTCAGACATTTCTCACACACATAAACATGCTTTCTTCTCATTGTTATCTGCAAAAATACTGCTCTGACATAGTACAATTCTTATATAATGCATAACTGTCAAATATATATGAACTATTTCTTAGATCAAAGCTTTCACTTTTACAATTTGTGGTACAACTCTCATTGTATGATATTAATTTACCACAATTTTATTTTTTAAAATTTTTATAAGATTATTTCAGAAATCAATAATGCAGATTTTGCCTTACTGTCACCTATAAGCAGAGTTTTCTTGCTAGGAAAAATGTTACCGGTATTCAGGATACAAGATTAAGAGGTAAGGGCGGGATTTAAAAATGAGGTCAAATCCCTGTTTTGGGGGTTTCTACCGCATTTTCAAATGTACAAAGTCGAATCCGGACGCTTATCAACGCAGCGCGTATCGCCAGCTTTTTACTCTATAGAATCCTATGGGCTTCTTTCCGCATCCCGCCACCACTGCCGTGCAGAGCTGCTCACACTGTCCCCGCATACCTGACTGCTGGCAGCCTCCCCCTCACAGTCCCAGATCCCAACCTCCTCCTGCCCCCGGAACACAGCCGGCTGTACTTCCGACGTGTATGGGTCATAGGGTCGACATGCATTAGGTCGACAGACATTAGATCGACCACTATTGGTCAACAGTGAGTAGGTCGACACAGTCATTAGGTCGACATAAACAAGGTCAGCATGGAAAAAGGTCGACATGCGTTTTTTAAAAACTTTTTTGGTGTCGTTTTCATCGTAAAGTGACAGGGAACCCCAATTAGTGCACCGTGTCCCCTCGCATGGCGCGCTTCTCTCGCCATGCTTCGGGCAAGGTGCTTCACTGCTACCACACTGCTCGGCACAGGTTACTATTCCCAATCGTAGTCCACGTGGATCGTAACGTATCAAAAAGTTCAAAAAAAGGAAAAAAAAGGTGAAAAACGCATGTCGACCTAATGACCATGTTACCCTAATGCATGTTGACCAAATGACTGACGACCTAAGTGTGGTCGATCTAATGACCGTATCCCCTTCCGGCTGCAAGGAGGAGGAGCCCGGGGCTGACTACAGACATCACCTCCTGGGGCTGGGAGGTGACAGAGACCCCAGCAAGCCCTCTCACTTGGCGGCACAGGTAACGCTGGGGGCAGCTCTTACTGCATAGTGATAGTAATCGCATATGTTAGTACATATGCGATAAGTATCAATGTGGCAGAATGTTACCGCCGTCTTAGTACATCAAGCCCTAAATTACTAAAGCTTCTAAAACAGAGAATTGGTGATGTTGCCCATAGCAACCAATCAGACACTATTATTTCTCTATTGCCTTTTAGAAAATGATAGACAGCATCTGATTGGTTGCTATGGGCAACATCACCAATTCTCTGTTTTAGAAGCTTTAGTAAATGAACCCCTTATAGTAGCTTCTATACTATGGAAAAGTGAGTGGATTCTTATTTTATTCATTTCTGAAATTATGTCACTGATTTCTAGTTATAAGATTAAAAATTAGACCAACAAAAAACAGATGCTGTTATTTCATACCACTGAGTGCCACCAGAAAGAAAAAGAACTGCAAGAGGTCAACACAGGACAGTGCAAAAGAACAAGAACATATTTCTTTCATCTATGCTGATTTGTTTTATCTGCCTTATTATAGATCTACATACTATATAACCCCTGGTGCCAGCCTTACTGGTGCCACATACTTTGTGTACTTTTATAGTAAACTCTTAACCTGCTCACGGTGCTGGGAAAGGGCTCATGGTTCTGTTTCTGGATATTACACCTAAATCCAGGTTGCCTTCATAGGGAACAGAGCATACTGCTGGTCCCAAGTATTCGTACGGTAGCTACTGTACAGAAAGAGAAGACCGCCAAGGGGAATTGCTTTATCAAATTGAATCTGAGATATGTTAATATTCCTGCAATGCACTTTGCTGATATTTTCCCCTCTAAATTCCATCCTATTAGTAACAAAGACGCCCTTGTCTGAAAAACATCAGGACATAAGGAAGTTGAATCCGCAACACACCCTGAGTGAACGTATGCACATCAGGTAAGGTGGCAATTTTTCTCTGAAACCAAACCGACAAAGCAGAAATATGAACCTTGATGGAGGCCAGACGAAGGCCCAAGTCCAGGCCTTGTTGTAGAAAGGCCAAAAGTTTGGCCGTACTAAACTTGTAAGCGTCATGATTGTTAGATGCGCACCAAGCAAAGTAAGTATTCCAGACCCTATGATAAATCCGAGCAGAAGCCGGTTTCCGGGCCTTCAACATGGTTTGAATGACCGCCTCAGAAAATCCTTTGGCCCTTAAGACGGAAGCTTCAAGAGCCACGCCGTCAAAGCCAATCAGGCTAAATCCTGATATACACAGGGGCCCTGATCGAGGAGATCTAGGCGCTGCGGAAGTAGAAGTGGATGCTCTATTGAGAGACCCTGAAGGTCTGAGAAGAAACGCCATCTGGGCCACGCTGGAGCGATCAGAAGTAGGATTCCTCCTTCTTGCTTGAACTTTCTTATTACTCTGGGCAGGAGTGACACCGGAGGGAACACGTATGCCAGCCGAAAGTTCCATTGAATTGCCAGTGTGTCCACGAACGCTGCTTGAGGATCCCTTGTCCTTGCTCCGAAGACCGGAACCTTGTGATTGTGTCGAGATGCCATCAGGTCCACATCTGGAAGGCCCCACTTGTCCACAAGGAGTTGAAACACTTCTGGATGGAGGCTCCACTCTCCGGCGTGTATGTCCAGATGACTGAGAAAGTCCGCTTCCCAGTTTAGCACCCCCGGAATGAACACTGCCAATATGGCTGGCAGATGGCGTACCGCCCACTGAAGAATCCGTGATACTTCCCTCATTGCCATGCGGCTTCGAGTGCCGCCTTGATGATTGATGTACACCACTGTGGTGGCGTTGTCCGACTGTACTTGAACAGGTCTGTTCTGTATTAAATGCTTGGCCAAGTTCAAAGAGTTTAACACCGCCCGCAATTCCAGAATGTGTATCGGGAGGAGAGACTCCTCCTTGGTCCACCGACCATGAAGGGAGTGTTGCTCCAACACCGCGCCCCAACACCTCAGACTGGTGTCCGTCGTCAGAAGGACCCAGTTGGAGATCCAGAAGGGATGACCCCTGCTCAATCGTTGGTCCTGAAGCCACCAGCTCAGTGACAGACGGACCTCCGGAGACAATGAGATCATTTGGGACCTGATCCGGTGAGGCAGGCCTTCCCACTTGGCAAGAATCAGCCTCTGGAGAGGGCGGGAATGGAATTGAGCATACTCCACCATGAGACCTAGCACTTGCATCGCCAAATGTATCGACACTTGTGGACGAGATAGGAAGCATTGAATCCTGTCCTGAAGCTTCAGAACTTTCTCCTGTGAGTGTCCAACAACGCCCCCAGGTGCACCATGCTCTGAGCAGGGACCAGGGAGCATTTCTTCCAGTTGATGAGCCACCCGTGGGCTTACTAGTCAGATCCAGATGGCGTAGGAAAATCTTTGGGGAATTTGCCAGGATCAACAAGTCGTCCAAGTACTGTAGGATCCTGACCCCTTGACGGCGGAGTACAGCCGTCATTACCGCCGTCATTACCGCCATGACCTTGGTGAAGACTCGCCTGAAATTGGTAATGGAGGTTGCCAACTGCAAACCTCAGGTACTGCTGATGTGACACTGCAATGGGAATATGCAGGTAAGCATCCTGTATGTCCAGTGAGACCATATAGTCCCCAGGCTCCATACGAAACTTGGAGACCTTCACAAATTTGTTCAAGGACTTGAGGTTTCGGGACTAGGAACAGCGGTGAATAGTACCCCTTGCCTCTCTGAGCCAGAGGCACCTGTACTACCACTCCTGTGTCCAGGAGGGACTGTACCACCGAATGAAGAGTCCTTGCCTTCACCTGATCCGAAGGGACGTCTGTCAGACAAAATCGATGAGGGGGATGATTCTTGAAGGATTCGGCGTAACCTCGAGTGACGACTTCCCTACCCAGGCATCTGAAATGGTCTTCAACCATTCCTGGGTAAACCCTAGAAGTCGGCCCCCCACTCTGGGATCCCCCAGAGGGAGGCCCGCCCCGTCATGCAGCAGGCTTGTCAGATTTGGAAGCAGGCTGACGGGCAGCCCAGGCCCGTTTTGGTTTGGGCTTATTGGGTTTGGAAGTGCAAACCTGTTTTGGGTACGCCTGACCTTTTTTTTCCCCTGAAGGACGAAAGGAGCCAAAGGAAGTACTCTTAGCCTTCGGCACCGAAGGAGCAGTACTAGGAAGACATGCTGTTTTAGCAGACGCTAAGTCAGCCACTATCTTGTTGAAGTCTTCTCCGAAAAAAATGTCTCCTTTAAAGGGGAGTACCTCCAGAGTTTTCTTAGAGTCCATGTCCACAGACCAGGACCGTAACCAGAGAATTTGACGAGCCAAAATGGACATAGTAGAAGCCTTGGCCGCCAGAATACCGGCATCAGAAACCACCTCTTTAATGTAATGAGACGCTGTAACAATATACGACAGGCATTGTCTAGCATGATCAGAAGCATTGGAAGGCAACTCTGCCTCCAGCTCCTGAGCCCACGCTTCCACAGCTTCTGCAGCCCATGTCGCTGCAATAGTGGGCCTATGCACCGCACCATTTAGGGTGTAGATTGCCTTCAAACAACCCTCCACACGCTTGTCCATCAGCTCTCTCAAGGACGTGACGGTAGTTACAGGCAGAGCTGAGGATACTACCAGCTGTGCCACTTGCGAATCCACTGGCGGGGGTGTTTCCCAATTTTTACTAAGCTCCACAGTGAGGGGGTAGCGAGCCAGCATCTTCTTGTGAGGCGTGAACTTCTTTCCTGGATTTTCCCAGGACTCCTGACGTATGTCAGCTAAATGTTCAGAGTGAGGTAAAACTTGTTTAACCACCTTCTGACGTTTAAACCTGTCCGGTTTATTAGGGGCAGTGTCAGGCTTTGGTTCATCATCAACCTGAAGAATGAGCCTGATAGCCTTTAACAAGTCAGGCACATCCACCTGCGAAACAACTTCCCCATCAGAAGCATCAGGATCAGAATCTGTGGGGTCCGTATAAATGCCATCCTCATCAGACGAGGTGTCTGGGACGTTGGTGGATTGTGAGGAAGTAATTGCCCGCTTAAAGGACCCCTTGATCTTAGGCGGGCGAGGGTTAGACTTTCGAGCAGTCAGTGATTGGTTCAATTGCTGTAACTGATTGGACAATTGATCTGCCCACGGCGGGTTAACCGGTGGGACCATAAGCGGTTGTACCGACACAGGAGGTCCCATAGAGGGCGTTAGTATAGTTACCAGCGTATTCAATAGCGTGGAGAAGGTAGCCCAAGGTGGGTCATTTGGCACCCCCGTTGCTACAGTCCCACTAGGGGGGTAAGGAACCCCCAGAACCTGTACCCTCAGCTGCTATGTTATCCTCAAATGTGTCTGCAGCATCAACACCACGCAATGTGGGATCAGCCCCAGCTCCGTTGCCCTTTGTAGCTGACATAATCAAAAGCTCAATGCAAGGCAACACAGTACAATATCAGAAGCACAATACCTGACAAGAACCCCCCTGTGTAGTGTATCAGCACAAACAGGGAATTCAAGAGGTGTATGGTGACTAAAAATCACAGAGAAAAATACACACTGAGTATATCCTGTGAACTGCCTATATTATGATAAACCTGACACACTTACCCCCCTCAGGTTATAGAATATAGTGATAGCAATCTGAGTGAGATACACGAAATGGAGGTCACACAGCAGCTATATGCACACACACAGAGTCACAGTTTGTACAATGCAGAAATTATGACATGCAATAAAACTGCACTGGACTAGCAATACAGAGTAGTACTATGTGTAGCTATACACTTAATAGATATAACAATGCACAGTAAAGACTGGATGTATATCACAGGATACTTGTACCAAATAACCCTGACTAAATGCACTTTTTCTTAACTAACACTGTCAGCAGACATGTAGAATACTTAAGTGTCCTGTAAAATGCACAGCGCTGACAGGCAGGTGGCTTTACAGAGGAGGATTTGCCCAAACAATCCCAGGATCAGCTCTGCTTGCTATATGCATATCTCTCTCTCCCTCACTCCCTGTCAGCGTTTGGGCGCCATGCTCAAACGCTGACAGGGAGTGAGGGAGAGGGATATGCAGCTCCAGGGCGGGAACATTTACTCTAAATGGCGCCCTGGGGCTGGGGGAGGGGCTACAGGTCAAAGCCTTATGCCCCTGCTGGACTTCACCACCGGGTACTGGGGGCTTAATAAAACGGTTTTGTGAGAGAAAACCGACCTGTGCCCATGCCCTGGTGGTCTACTGGGGTATCTGTATTACCACAGTGTCCACACCAGCGAGCGCGGCCCGCCTCCTACCAGCCGCGCGGGATCGCGATTTACAGCGGGTCCCGTCGAGGGGACCCCTTACCTCCTCCCTGAATGCAGCCACGCGATCCAGGAGAACAGCGGTCGTGTGTGTGACTAACTTGGAAGAAAACTGGAGCCTCTGCTGTAGGTACCCGGCAACCAGGGCGCTGGAGTGTACAGCGCCGCTGGGGGAGGTGATGGAGCTGCAGCAGGAGATGTCTGACTGACATCTAACACAGTCAGTATCTATGCTCCAGCCCTTGAAGTCTTCAATATTCTTTAAAAGCTTCTCTCAGGGCTGCTGGAGCAGCCCCCCTGCTATGTGCCTGCTTACTGCATGGCACCAACTACAAAACTGAGCTCCTGTGCACGGAGGCGGGGTTATAGAGTAGGTGGTGCTATGCATTCTGGGAACAGTCAAAGCTTTGAGCCTGTTGGTGCCTCGGATCAAGATCCTACTCTACACCCCAATGTCATTCCCTGTGGAGCCCAGTGTACCCCGCAGCAGAAAAATCATTAGGGATCCGGATCTAGACTGAATTATACATGATACTGCACAGAAGTTTGTTGTATTTTCTACTGTGCATTCCTGTTATTAATTTGTTATATTTTCATGCATGGACTTGCAGTATTTATTATATATACTGTATATTTGTAAAGGGGCCCAGGCCATGCACACTCTAATAGTTAGCCAAGCCTATGTGGAGGCTGACCACACCACCTCTGGAGGTTGGCCACACCCCTAAGTATGGGCCCCTATCACTGCATTCCTTGGTGGGCCCTTCATGCCCCAGTCCAACACTGCAAAGAAGATATTTATAACTTAGAAATATGTTCTTTGTATTATGCTAATCATTGTTATTGTAAAAACTTGCTGTAATTGCGGCACTCTGCTACTAAAACAGGGAGTGATGATAAGTGAGGCAGCAAAGAGCTGAACTTCCCCTAATGGCTAGAAACTACGTGACTGAAGCAGGACTGTCAGAGTCCAATGATACTGCAGTGAAAAAGGACAAAGCTGCCTCACTGTGAGAGGCTGGCTGCAGGAGTCTGAGGGATGGGCACAACACCAGTCTCCTCCCACCAAACTGGCAACCCCCTGGCCCTTGGTAGCCAACTGTTTTGGATACATGACCAGATCTCAGCAGCAACAGCAAGCATTGAGGAGCAGCACAGTGCAACCGAAGCAGAGAAATAAAGGCTGCTAATGATGCATGCTATTTACTGGAGCAGCAACACTAGGGCAGAGCTACCATTTTCCCAGAGACATGACCCCCCCCCCCCCCCCCTCACCCCCCAGCGGCCTTCACCCATCTCACTGACCTCTCCCAGTGTCTTCTCCTTCACCAACCCAGTATCCCCAACCATCTCACCCCACTCCAGTCCCAGTGTCTTTCACCTTCACTCCCTAACACACTGGCTCATCTCACCCCCGCAGCCAGCCCAGGCACATTGTCCCCCATTCAACACTGTGTCCCCCTTTTCCAGCCAACTGTTCACCCCTCCCACCCCCATCTCACTGCCCCTCCTTTCCATACAGCCCAGTGCCCCTCCATCACACTGTCCCCGCATCCAGCCCAGTGTCCCCTCATACAGATGTAGCCACACTCATCGTCGCACTTGTGGCAAGCTCATACTGTGCCATGGGTGCAACTTAATGGCGTAAGTCATGGTACATGAGTACATTAGCAGCGCCAGCTTTGCCATGACTAGGACACTTGGCAGCAAAGCTGAGCATGGCTACACTTGTATATCACTCACCCACCCCTAGCTGTCTACAGTCATTGGGTGTGATTCAAATGTTTGAAAAGTCGGTTGGATGTCTGTTTTTTCCTGTCTATTAGATAGGAAAAAACAGACTCCCAACTGACTTTTCAGACATTTGAATCTCCCCCACAACGTCTACAGTGAGAAAGCCATGCTTTAACTTATACTGTCCATGCAGTTAATATGCTTTCAGCAGCATCACACCCGCTTCAGGGTACCGGCATGTGCTTTCCCGTTTCTATATAGTTACTGTCAATATAGTGACTGTGGACATAATGAGGGATATTCAATTGTTTGAAAAGTCAGTTGGGTGTCTGATAGACAGTAAAAAACAGAAATCCAACCGACTTTTCAAAAATTTGAATTCCCCCGAATGATGTACAGTATCCTCCGTTCTCTGATAGACTATATTTTAAAGATGAATTTTTTGTGGTTTGTAATACATAATCCAATCCCAGAGTGCTAAAGCCTGGGTATCTAGTAGTCAATAAAAAACAAAACCTTTTCTGGTTGCCAGTTCACATGTACAATAAAACATGCAGTCCATGGTTGACCATATACAAATCACAGAATCCATTGTCTGGCTGCTAGTATAATATAGATATAGATGCTAAGGATTAGCATATATATTATACTAGCAGTTGATAACAAGCATATTTTTATGTTGAGATCTTTGAAATTGAGTGGTTTTTATTTTGCTTGGTTTATGCTCGCTATGGGTGGCTATGCTACACTATATATTTTGCATTACATAAAAATGTAAAATTTTTATGTGGATAAGTACTATAGCTAAACAAACGGTAAGAATATGTTTTTGGAGACTCAGAATAAACATTCAGTATGTCATACACATTACACTAAGGGGCTGATGCAGAGTTTAATACAAGATGACAGAGTTGTGTAGGACTCTGCATTACCCGTAATTGCGTCTGACTGCGGCAAAAGAGGCGAACATGGACGCCACTGCATCTGTCTCAGAATCAGGCCCATAAAGTGATACCAAATTTAGTAAAATGCTTCCTATTGAAAATACACACAAGCACCTAATTAGCAAATCAGACAGTTTTGTGGGAATAATATGGACAGAGTCATAACAAACGGCGTGCCACTGATGCCACCACCTCCTTGGGTGGCACCCTGCTACAGTACATAGAAAGCCACAGGAAATGTTCTTAGGATGTATTCAGTGCCCACCTCCCTTTCCCGCCATTACTTATTGTATAACGTCATGATGCTACATATGCTGGGGGCAGTGAACTCGGCACAGAGTGCTAATGCGCTGGGCATATAGGGCCACCTTTCTTGTCCCACAACACAAAATCTTATTTTTGTCATGTAGGTGCAGAGTGCTTCATTATACCAAGCTTATATTCATCCAGGATGTCGAAGTTGAAAATATTACACACACACACTACACGTGCAAACACCACACAGAGTGGTCTCTGTGCGTGCACGTGTTCTGCCGTGCGTGCGCATACCCGCACGTTGTGTACATTGGCTCATGAAGCCCTGCATATTAGCACTGTCACGTCTAGCAAAGTTTGGGGATCCGGCAGTTGAGACTTGCCCAAGGAGGTAGCAGGCTGGGGAAGAACAAAATGAGGGGGTTGGATATAGTTCCTTTGCATGGGATACGGAGCAATGAAGGATGTAAGCAGAGTTTGAGAGTCAATGAAAAGTATTTATTATGTACAGAGCAGAGGTAGAAAACTGAGGTTGATGAACGGTGACTTGAGAACGTGGTCGTAGACAAAGAACTGTGGAACTGTGGGTGAGAGTTAAACGAGGTTGAAGACAAGAACCGTGGACTGCGACTTATGAGATGAAACTGCGGTAGAGGAGCTGAGAACTGTGGACGGTAGTTTGGGTCGTGACTGGAGACTGAGAACTGTAGACTGTTGCTTGAAAGATGAAGCTGGAGATAACGAGCTGAGGACTGTGAATGGTGGTTCGAGGACTTGGCTGGAAGCAAGAAACTGCGGACTGTGGCTTGGAGGACGAGGCAAGAGACCCGGGGTCATCCGTGCCCAAAGGGTCTTACTGAACCGGGTTTTCCAAGAGCGTCTCCACGGGCAGCAGCAGGCTAGGAACGGGAAAACTGCAGCAGCAACTGAGAACTGGCAAAGTAGGGTTAGAAGTACCAGAATACAGCAGGAATCCTGGGAGCACAGGCTAAAGCACCTACAACAGGGTTGTAACTTGAAGCACTGGCATCCCTGTCCTAAACCAGCCCCCTTTTATAGGAAGAAGTCTCCCTGGATTGGCTGGAAAACTAGGAACAGGAATTATGTCAGAAACTTGGTCTCCAACATGGCGGCGCCCAGTAATGCAGACCTTTTCTGACAACATGCTGCTCACTGCCCCTGGTCTCCTAGGCAACGGCTTAGCGAGATCGAGCTGCTGCAGCAGCATCCCGCCGCCACGAGCGGACCCCCTAAACGCCATTACCGCTGCCTGTACCCTTGAACCCAGCGCCGCAGCCCTCCACCGCCCTTGCCCGGCCGCCCGTGAAGCCCGCCCCGCGGCCCCAGCATTCCGGTAAGACCCCGGACGCTGACAGTACCCCCCCCTTTTGCGGGTGGACTCCGGACACCTATAAGGTTTAGCTGGAAATTTGGCATGAAATGTCCGAAGAAGTCTTGGGGCATGGACGTCCTCTGCCTCTACCTAGGACCTTTCCTCAGGTCCATATCCCTTCCAATCAACTAGGTACTGGAGGCGACCATATCGTTTGCGGGAGTCGAGGATCTTATGAATCTCAAATTTGTCTCCTTGTGTTGACTGGATCTTGGGTGATTTAGGTAGAGCAGCTCTGAATCGATTGAGTACCAACGGTTTTAAGAGAGAAATATGAAAAGCGTTAGGGATTCTTAAATGTGGAGGTAACTTCACCTTGTAAGCCACAGGATTCAAAACTCTTTCGATTGGGTAGGGCCCAATAAACCTGGGAGCAAACTTCTTAGTAGGAATCTTCAATCTTAGGTTACGTGTGGAAACCCAAACCCGATCTCCCACTTTAAGACTTGGTACCGCTTTTCGCTTTAGATCTGCGTAGGTCTTATACTACTTGGATGTCTTGAGCAAGGCCTTGTGAATTTGTTTTCAGGTTTCAGTAAATTGTCTAAGTGTTGACTCTGCGGCAGGAACCTCGAGTGTAGGCAGAAGTTGGAAGTCAGGAACTTTTGGATGATAACCATAATTAATGAAAAATGGAGAAGATTTTGTGGCAGAGTGATAAAGATTGTTATGGGCAAATTCTGCAAATGGGAGGAAGTCCAGCCAGTCGTCCTGAGAGGAGGACATGAATAAACGCAGAAATGTCTCCAGGTCCTGGTTCACTCTTTCTGTTTGACCATCCGTTTGAAGATGATATCCTGAGGAGAAATTCAATTTCACGCCAAGAGCAGAACATAGGGATCTCCAAAACTTGGCCACAAACTGGGGACCTCTATCAGATACGATTTCCTGCGGTAATCCATGGAGACAAAAAATCTCTGCTATGAATAATTTTGCCAGCTGGGATGCTGATGGAAGACTGGCCAGGGGAACAAAGTGTGCCATTTTAGAAAATCGATCAACTATGACCCATACGGTGTTCTGTCCGCCAGACACAGGCAAATCAGTAATAAAGTCCATAGAAATATGTGTCCATGGTCTTTGCGGTACAGGTAGCGGATGAAGTAACCCGGCTGGAGGACCTTTAGGACTTTTATGCTGAGCACACTTTGGACAGGCAGCCACAAATTCCTGTACATCAGTCCTGAGATGAGGCCACCAGTAGGAGCGCTGAATGAATTTGAGCGTTTTATGACCACCCACATGGCCCATGAAGGAGGAGGAGTGAGCCCATGTAAGCAGTCTCTTGCGAAGATTTGGAGCAATGAAGATCTTTCCTAGAGGAGGAAGTGGAGAGGTATTGGTTGCTGAAAACGAGGTGGAGTCTAAGATGTATTGTTCTTTTGAACGGTCAGAGGGTTCTTCAGAACTCAAGGAACAAGATAATGCATCTGCCTTTTTGTTGAGGGACCCTGGGCGGTAACTAAGTTTAAAGTTGAAACGGGTAAAGAAGAGTACCCATCTTGCTTGACGTGGATTCAGACATCGGGCTGACTGTAGATACAGGAGGTTCTTATGATCCGTGGTTACCGAGATTGGATGCTGAGCTCCCTCAAACAAATACCTCCACTCCTCAAAGGCTAACTTAATTGCTAGTAATTCTTGTTCCCCAATAGCGTAATTCTGCTCAGCGGGGGAGAATCTTCGCGAGAAGAACGCACAAGGATGGACTTTCTTGTCCTCGAAGAGCTGAGATAAAACTGCTCCCACTCCTACCGTGGAGGCATCGACTTCCACCAGGAACGGACGACTGAGATCAGGTTGTCGAAGAACAGGAGCGGTCATGAAGGCATTCTTTAACGATGAAAAGGCTTCTAAAGCCTCTGCAGACCATCCGGCTGGATCGGCTGCTTTCCTGGTTAATGCTGTTATGGGGGCTATGACAGAGGAATAATTCTGAATGAATCTTCGGTAGAAGTTAGCGAACCCCAGGAAACGTTGAACTCCCTTAAGGGAAGCTGGAAGCGACCAATCCTGAATCGCTTGGACTTTAGCGGGATCCATCTGCAATTTCTGCCCAGAAAGGATGTAACCGAGGAATGGAATCGTGGGTACTTCCAAGGTGCACTTCTCGAGCTTACAAAATAGTTGATTCCTCCGTAAACGAGTTAGAACTTCTTTGACTTGTTCTCGATGGGTCTTCAGATCCCTAGAAAAAATGAGGATGTCATCCAAGTAAACCACCAAGCAGTCATAGAGGAGATTCTGAAGATTTCATTAACGAATTCTTGAAAGACGGCTGGGGCGTTACATAGGCCGAAAGGCATTACCAGATATTCATAGTGACCGTCGCGGGTATTAAAAGCAGTCTTCCATTCGTCACCTGGGCGAATACGTATAAGGTTGTAGGCTCCCCGTAAGTCCAGCTTAGTGAATACAGTAGCTCCTTTAACACGGTCGAACAGTTCTGGAATTAGAGGTAATGGATATCTGTTCTTAATTGTAATGTCATTGAGACCTCTATAGTCAATACAGGGCAGCAGACCCCCATCCTTCTTTTTGACAAAGAAAAACCCCGCGCCAGCCGGAGAGGTGGATGACCTAATGAACCCTTTTTCCAAGTTCTTCCGGATATACTCCGACATGGCCTGAGTCTCAGGGAGTGAGAGCGGGTAGATTCGACCTCGGGGAGGAGTCTTGCCGGGTACCAGATCAATCGGACAATCACAAGTGCGATGCGGAGGCAAGGTGTCCGCCCCATGCTTACTAAAAACATCTTGGAAGGCCTGGTATTCTGCAGGGAGGCTGGAAGAACTAGAAGAGCAGAGAGGTCTTACAGAGGGCAAACAGTTCTGGAAGCAGTTTCGTCCCCAGGAAAGAACATCCATGGTTTGCCAATCTACGTGGGGATTGTGTCTACTTAACCATGGAAATCCTAGGATCAGTTCGTGAGAGGCTTTGGGAATTACTAGGAAAGAGATGTTTTCCGACTGAAGAGCTCCAACCTTCATCTTAAGAGGAATTGTACGAAGAGTGATAATTCCCTCAGGAATATGACTTCCATCCACAGCAGTAATTGAGATGGTACGATCCAAACGGACCGTTTGTATCCCAGATCGTTTGACCAGAGCGGATGAAATAAAACTTTCGGCGGCTCCGGAGTCGAGTAGCGCAGGGAAGAGAAGAGAGGAAGAAGGAAGCTCCAGGTGGGTTAACAAGACTGACTCTTTCTTGGCAAGTAATTCTGAGAATTCTCCTAGCTTGACCTCTCCGGCACAAGCTAGGAGCGGGCGTTTCCCGGACGTTGGCTACAAAATTTAACAAAATGATCAGATGCACCACAGTACAGGCATAAGTTCCCTTGTCTCCGTCTCTGACGTTCCTCGTTGGAAAGACGGGAACGATTGATCTGCATGGGTTCCTCAGTAGTTGGAGTTGATGGTGTTGGTGGAGGAACGACTCGAGGCCTGGGACGATCTGACCGTGATTTCTCCATACAGCGTTCTCTGTATCTTAAGTCTAATTTATTGGATAGGGAAATTAACTTATCCAACTTATCAGGTACGTCCTGAGTCGCGAGGTCATCTTTGATCTTCTCGGAGAGACCGCTCCAGAAAGCTGCGATGAGAGCCTCCTCATTCCAGTTCAGTTCAGAGGAGAGAGTACGAAACTGGATCATGTACTGACTGACCGTACGTGTGCCCTGACGCAGACGCAGGATCTCCAATGAGGCAGCAGAAGTCCTGCCCGGTTCGTCGAAGATTTTTCGAAAGGCGGCTACAAACTCCGAGTAGTTAGACAGGATTGGATCCAACCTCTCCCACAATGGTGACGCCCATTCCAACGCTTGCCCAGTAAGTAAAGAAATGATATAGGCTACCTTGGTTCGTGCTGATGGGAAACTGGCCGACTGTAGTTCGAACTGGATTTCACACTGGTTAAGAAACCCACGGCATTGCTTTGGATTCCCATCGAATTTACTGGGAGATGGCAAATGCAACTGTGGAAGTGGGCCTGGCACAGGAGGAAGCAGAACCGGAGGTGCTAATGTGGGAGCAGCTGTAGGAACTTGAGGAGCCGTCATGGCAACACAGAGAGAATCGAGACATTCGGACATACTCTGCATGAACTGCACAATTTGAGATTGTGTGGCCTCCTGCTTACTTAAACGAGACCAGATATCCGCGGTTGAATCTCCTCCTGAGGCCTGATCACCCGTCGAATCCATTTGGCCAGTGCTTACTGTCACGTCTAGCAAAGTTTGGGGATCCAGCAGTTGAGACTTGCCCAAGGAGGTAGCAGGCTGGGGAAGAACAAAATGATGGGGTTGGATATAGTTCCTTTGCATGGGATACGGAGCAATGAAGGATGTAAGCGGAGTTTGAGAGTCAATGAAAAGTATTTATTATGTACAGAGCAGAGGTAGAAAACTGAGGTTGATGAACGGTGACTTGAGAACGTGGTCGTAGACAAAGAACTGTGGAACTGTGGGTGAGAGTTAAACGAGGTTGAAGACAAGAACCGTGGACTGCGACTTATGAGATGAAACTGCGGTAGAGGAGCTGAGAACTGTGGACGGTAGTTTGGGTCGTGACTGGAGACTGAGAACTGTAGACTGTGGCTTGAAAGATGAAGCTGGAGATAACGAGCTGAGGACTGTGAATGGTGGTTCGAGGACTTGGCTGGAAGCAAGAAACTGCGGACTGTGGCTTGGAGGACGAGGCAAGAGACCCGGGGTCATCCGTGCCCAAAGGGTCTTACTGAACCGGGTTTTCCAAGAGCTTCTCCACGGACAGCAGCAGGCTAGGAACGGGAAAACTGCAGCAGCAACTGAGAACTGGCAAAGCAGGGTTAGAAGTACCAGAATACAGCAGGAATCCTGGGAGCACAGGCTAAAGCACCTACAACAGGGTTGTAACTTGAAGCACTGGCATCCCTGTCCTAAACCAGCCCCCTTTTATAGGAAGAAGTCTCCCTGGATTGGCTGGAAAACTAGGAACAGGAATTATGTCAGAAACTTGGTCTCCAACATGGCGGCGCCCAGTAATGCAGACCTTTTCTGACAACATGCTGCTCACTGCCCCTGGTCTCCTAGGCAACGGCTTAGCGAGAGCGAGCTGCTGCAGCGGCGTCCCGCCGCCACGAGCGGACCCCCTCAACGCCATTATTGCTGCCTGTACCCTTGAACCCAGCGCTGCAGCCCTCCACCGTCGCTGCCCGGCCGCCCGTGAAGCCCGCCCCGCGGCCCCAGTGTTCCGGTAAGACCCCGGACGCTGACAAGCGTGTGGTATGAGTAAATACGATGGCATACACATTCGCATAGAAAAGCCACAAAGCCATATTCAATATTTTATCTATATAGTGCATAATTTACACATAGTCTATACACACTTCACCAGCAAGTTACTGTGTGCATTACGGTAAAAGATGCATGTGTTCATTAAAAATCATATTGTCACAAAATAGCAAATCTCTCTTACACACACATTCAAAGGTGATACTTCCAAGAATACAATACAAAGTGTTTTTCTTAAACGTATCAGACTGTCTTGTTTAAGCAGACATTGTGATCATGGAAGATGGACCTTGGACTGAGGGAATGTGTAAATACCTGTCGAAGTCAGAAAAATATCACTATGCACACTGCCATATTTGCACCTCAAACAGGTCCGCGCTGCGCATGCGTGCGCTCTCCCGTGCGTGCGCGCGCATACTCGCTGCTGCGGGCACCCGCGGGCGCGCGGTATGTGCATTTACGGTAGAGTTTATGTGTTCGTAGCGTGCGACTCAATCGTTACATATTTTCACCATATAATGTATTTTGTAGATTATGGTCCCTTTGATAGAATCTGAAAGTTTAGTTAATGTAGCATGTTCATGGACAGAGAAATCCCACTTTGTTTGATACGAAGGGTCAGACAGGAGTAATACAGTGGTGTTTAGTATCCATCGGAAGAGTATTTAATTAGCAATATTCCGGTGTTGGTTTGAAGCGAATTAATCGCTCGTGCGAATAGTTATGGACATAAGAAGTTTATGTCCATTTACTATTATTTGCACTTACTTATCCATGCGGCGGGAAACCTAGTTTCCCACCCACCTGAGCAGTTGGAAATCGTCACAGCCCACCTGTATGAATCAACCTATGACCTTTTGTTATAATGCGAGGAGGAATTCCTGTGTTCAATGAACAATGAGATTGTAGGGACCATTGAATTGTATTGTGTGTGGGGCATAAATAGACAAGCCGATCACATCCAGCTCACTCTTCAACGGTTCTCATTGCTGATAATCGGGAGCTGGATGTCCAGAGGCGCATGCGATCGTTCCCCTTGTGCGTAAGTTTTCTCCGCAATCATATTGATCTTACTGTTATTGTGAGCCATTTCTCTCTCTCTCTCTCTTCTCCTCTTTCTCTCTTATTTTCCCTTAAAACGTAATTGTATTGTATTGTATTTCTCGTGTAGTTATCTGGTTAGTTAGTCTATGTTATATTGTAGTGTATGACTTGTATTGTATTAATTCTTTTGCAAGTATAACATTCATAATATATATATAAGGCGTTGGACCCTAAGCACGGTATCTGTGTATTTCTTATAGTGTTAAGTATTCTCAGAGCGTCGGTGACGCTCGAACAGCTTTTAAGTTAATAAGGTTATACTGTGCTGCATTTAAACTCTATCACTACACTAAGGTCTTACTGCATAATACACTGTTTATGGTTTAGATATAAAGGTTTAACATTGTGAGCGTCAGCGCCGCTGGTGATCTCCTCGTGGTCCCGAGCGTCCGCTACGCTATAGCGAATCATTACGTTAGTCGGCATCCAATAGCGTGCCTGCCTGTGATCTCTTGGCCGTGAGCGAACGTGACGCTTGAGCGTCTCGACTACGGCTAAGAGATTGTTACGCAACGTGCGTACCCTTACGGTACTCCATACGTAAATAGCGTACAGTGTTCTTAGACCTCATAAAGGGTGTTATATAAGATAAATATTTAGCTTTATCAATTGGCGGCTCGTCCTGTCCTTCACATATCTCTGCTAGGTAATTTCAGCAGACATTATCCATCAGCAAAGGGCGGGAGATCATATTCTTCGCAGTGCTGACGGGATAAGCGTCTGCTTCGCTTAGTAAAGGGTGCTGAAGGAATCCGGGAACCGGAGGTAAGAACAACACACTAGTGTCTTTTAAAACTGTTTATTTCTGTTTTGTATACACACGCATATATCTGCATTCCTTTTTCGTGTATATTCATATCACTCTCCTGTTTGCCATTGTATAATTGATAAACGTGCTAAGAGAGATTTGTCGCTATTTAAATAGTTAAAGTGTAAAAGTTATACACTAAGGGGTAATTTGTAAAATACACACACAGCTTTACCTGAGATACAAGAAAGACCTGTGTGGGGCTTGGTAGATGATTACAGTTAAAAGAATCATCTACATTAATAAACGTGCTAATTGTATTTTGTGGCCAGCGTACACGTGTCTCTAACAAAAGGCTGAGACTCGCGAACACAACCCAAAGGCCGACGCATGCAGCGTATATTACGCAACGGAGCGTCTGGGTACGCCCACCGAAACTCAAATCGCACAATAGCATTGTTTTAGTGGGGGCGGTATAGCATAGCCACGCGATAATAGCACAAATTGATTTCAGTTTTTCCAAAACTTAGTTTAAATACCTTACTTTACTGTAATGCCTCTGGGGACAGCTATCAGACTACGGGAAATGATTTTTCTGATCAGAAAACTATAAGAATGATAGTGGGTTGAAAACGGTATGAGTGTATTGAATCCCGCTTTGTGAACTGAGTGATCTGGGTGATCTTTGGTGGAACGTGATGAGCACGGTCTGAGTGAAAACGTGCAACAGAGTGTGATAAAGTTTTCGTTGTATTACGCTCTGGCTGTTTTGGAGCACAGTAGGGAGACTCCAATGATCCTACCATTTATGGGCAACAAGTGTTTATAAGTGGTACGATTGGACCGCACGGTTGTAGGTGTGACCAATAACGCAACGTGATACGAGGTAAATTGCCCTCATACGTGTTGTGGGAAGCACATGCAAGCGTGATTTGTGTAAAGAAAAAGGAAGGGAATTTTCACTGGTCACAGGAAAATCTCTAGAGATAGGGCCTGCAACGGTTACACGTGTCTGCTAGAAGGCGGACCGGAGATACCCGGAGCAGAAGAAGCTGGTGGAAGAGCTTGGAAAACTCCCACCGTAGACTGTGTGTGGTGCATTTTAGGAAGTTTTTCTGTGTAAGGTCCACAATGGAAGCCAAGTGCACAACACAGGGACGTTCAGCAGTCAGGGTTCAGACTGCAGAGGCTTGCAGACCCCGAGGGTCTGCTCGGTTAGTAATGTGGAGGAGGTATGGTCCCCACACTGAGACCTTTTGTGATGAATGGACACGAATGACTGCGGGGGATAAGGCACCATTTCCCGGGATAGGTAGTTTTGACTTAGAGGTATTGCATAATTTAAGGCAAAGGATCTGTCTCATAAAATCCTGGAAACAATGAGTTAAACATGATGATTGTTTGCAGATATGGCTACAGGAAAGTGACATGCAAAGAAATGTAACTTACATACCTAACTTTCATCTTGAGAGGAGAGACATGGCAATGGAGAGGATTATGCTTGCGGAGAAAGGCACAATGGGGTGCGATAAAAGTGCACTTAGTAACTATATTAAGAATGAATGTAACAAACGTAATAAGGTTTATAAAAATGAAAGTGTTAAATGTACAACTATTAACCCATGCAAGTCGCACCCCTTGTTAAACTTTCCTCAGGAACACCAACAAGAAAGTGAGCCCAGCACAATGTCGGAGCCTTTTCCAGCAGCCATCACACAAGACATCCAGGTGGACGCGACCAAATCGGTAAAGACTGTAATCAAACCCCCTAACGGAGGGTCAGGTGAGGTCGTGTCCACAGGTACGTATGGTATTATACATCACGCACAAACAAATGTACCTCATATCGTGGAATCAATTCAGAATGACGTTACTGGACTTAATCCTGTCAGGGTAATTGCAGTACCAAATGGGAAAACTGACTCTTCAGGAGTCACTCCTGTCAGGAACATCGCCATGTACTGCCCCTTTTCCCGAACAGAATTAAGAACAATTCTGTCTGAATTTCCTGATCCCAGGAAAGACTTAGTTGCTTGTCAAAAATACATTAGAGTGCTAGGAAACACTGCAGAGCCAAATAACAAAGATTGGAGGACAGTTTTGAGGGCATGTTTACCCCCCGACGTTGATTCATTGAAATTTATCGCTGATTGTAAGCTAGATGAGGAAGTACCACTAACAGACAAGTATAAACAAGATAATGTAAAAAGAATCAATCTACAGTTGAAAGAATATTTTCCTGCAGTAGTAAAGTGGAATAAAATCTTTACAATAAAACAAAAAGAAGGTGAATCCGCATCAGAGTATTTTCACCGGGCTCTGCAGGATATGGCTAGGTACACTGGTATAGATGACATTGAAACTAACGTACACCACAGAGAGGTAGCTGTGTCTGTATTAATGGACAGCTTAAAAGACACACTAAAAATTAGGGTACAAACCTCTATACCTCATTGGAGAGGTATCTCGGTGGCTGCATTAAGAGAGTCCGCTATCGAGCATGACCAAAATATCCAAAGAACCAGGGAAGCACAGGGAGAGCGGTTGATGGTACTGAGCATCCAAGCACTAGAGGAGGCATCAAGTCGACCGGAACCCCAGGCCCCAGCACATGGAGAAAGCCAAGGATTTGTTATCATTGTAGAAGAGAAGGGCATTATGCCAGCAACTGTAATAACCCACATAAAGTCAGACCCCCTAGACCAAGAAATGAGCAAAAGTATAACACACACAATTATAATCAGGGATCTTTTAGGAAGAATTTTGGGCCACACCCATGATATGTAGTCAGGAAAGGTGATCATTAGGACTGATGGTAAGCCTGAGGTAACGGTTAATAAATTGGGAGGTCATTCACTGAAGACACAGGAATGACAAGGTGAAACGTTGTAAATGTATTTGTGAAAAATGTTTTTTTTTTTCTCTCTCTCTCCCCATCTCTGACGATTATTGATAGGACTCAAACATTGCATATCTACTTGGTCTTTGCAGAAGTCTACCAAACCCCAGCATGACCTATCCGCATCAATGTATTCTGGCCAGATACAGAGGGTGGAGTATGGAGGTGCTGGTGGGAGGGACTGCGCAAGGAAACCATTGGACATGTAGATATGACAGCCTGATGATCTGACAATGTTTTAAAATGTTTGAAAAATGTTTTTTTTCCCTGTTGTTGTTCTCTGTTGATTTATGTGATATATACATATATGAATTGTTCTCTCTCTCTTTTGTTTTTTTTTGTTTTCTCTCTTCTTTCTCATGTTTTCATGTTTTAAAGATGGTATGTCACACATCAGTTAGACAAATGGTAATGCAAGATTTTTGCTCCTTACAGAGAGATCGCTGGTTTGGAAGGAATATTGCATCACCGGAATGTTCGGTTGGAAGACTGAGAGACAGCACCTTTGAGATGACGACAGAACAGGAAGAACGACAAAGACTAGAGAACTTAATTATCGTAACAAGTTTCTCTCCCCCTCAAACTGGTTTTCCTGTACCCCCATTACAAATTTCTCCTTTTCTCCTCCTGTAAGATGGACTCGCCTCAAGAGACTGTGATCCGTGTTTTCATGTTGACCCTGATGTTGACCAGAGCAGTCTGTTTCGGTGAGAGTACCAGTGAGGTCGAGAAAGGATCCAGAATGGGTTTCTGATGACTGAGACGGAGGTGTAAATTTCCAATAGCAACACAAGCACCGAACAAAGGCGAGTATCAGAAAACGATCCGATAGCATTGACAATAGAAGGAATTGTGAAGGATTGTTAGCTGAAGAAAACTGTATCTGTAGGCTCTGTGACAACGTAGTTGAGGATGGGTGCATTAAGAAATGCCAATCCAGTTTTAATATCCACATGGACCGGCATCCATTGAGTGACTATCACTCCTTAGTGGGTGGTGTGTGTTAAATCAAACAGATTGTTGGGTATGCTCTCAAGTACCTCAAGGTCATAGCAAATCAGGACTAGTACCATTTCCTTTAACGGTAGGGGAGGTACTTGAGCTAAAGGGTGGGAGACCGGTGGACAGGAGGTTTAATATCTCCAGTCCTCCTAGTTTGAAGCTCCACCAATATCATGTGGATAGATCCCTAATATGTTTTAACATTACCAATCCCCGAAAGCCGGGAAGTTGGGAAGTGTCATGGAGCAACCAAACCATGACCTTTTCATATAGAGCAGATAGAATGCCTACAGATACAGAACTTATACGCCACATAGCCAGTAGAGAAAAATCTTTCCGATATAGGTATACCCTAGGAAATAGGATTAAGAGAGTTGGAGAGGTATCACCAGGATACTGTGCACATATCGTACAAGCTGATACGTGTACTAAACAAATGGGAGAATTAGGGGTAGGAGATTTCACATGGAGGATGTGTAATATGGTTATGTCTTACTCCGTCCCATATGTTCTCCCCGATGATGCCTATTTCATATGCGGGAGGAAGGCGTATAAGTGGCTTGCCCCAAACTCTGAAGGATTGTGTTATATTGGAAAAGTACTGCCTGAAGTAATGACTGTATCACATGACAAAATGAAAGACATACACCGTGGTGCCCAAGCTCCTTATACTCACACCCATTACGAGCACGTAGTTAAAAGGCAACTGACAGAAAGGACAGAGCATCCGGCCTCTGATCTGATCCATGAATCCACCGGGATTCAGGTTCTACGTGCGCTAGATTTCATCCGCACCGCTCGAGGAGTGATGAACTATAGATACATCTCTGCGCTTGCAAATTTGTTAGATAATATCACTGAAATGTATGATGACACGTTTAGGTATACTGGAAGAGAACTTCAAGCTTATAAAACAGAACTGGTACAGCATAGAATGGTTCTTAATTACCTCACAGTAGTGACAGGCGGATATTGTGTCACACTGGCAACACAGTACGGCGTGAAATGTTGCACATATATTACAAATAGCACCGAGGACCCGGTCGAGGTCATAGACCAAAAGATGGACGATATTCTCCAACTGAAGTGGGAATTTCGCAGGAGACACAATCTCACTCTTGCTGCTGTAGGTAATGAGCTGACTGGTTGGGTGTCATGGTTGAACCCGCGAAATTGGTTCTCTGGTTTAGGAGAATGGGCTCAAGGAGTCATAATGGATGTTGGGAAGTTTCTCCTATGTATCTTAGGTGTTATCATAACGATTGGCTTGATATTTAGATGCGGTCAGGCTTTAACGAAGTGTAAACGAAGTACCAGGGTGATGAGTTTAAGGAGTGAGGAAATTGTAATTCCAATGGATTTGATTTATGACCCAAATGTAGAAACAATGATGTGATGAAAATGCAATTTCTACGGTCCGTTTCTTTCACCTGTTTTTCCGTTTTCTCCAAGGTAAAAAGACCCACTTGGACGAGGAATTTGATGATCCTGTATACAGACAACTGATGGATTAAAGAAGACGTTTTGACAACCTTATACACAGATTTTTGATGAACAATGCCATAGACCCCCAGTTTCCCTAGAAATTTTAAAATTACGCTAGCCCAACACTTTTGTAAGCCTATGGACATTGACAAGGTTTTTGCTCGCACCTTATGGGCAAAAGCACAAAGAAGACTGCAATCAACAGACACCGAACAAGACCTCAACCGACAAATGTACATTAACCTGACATAGAATACCACTGCATTTACCGTAATTATGTCTTTTCTTCATCTCTACAACCTTCAGGTAATTACACACATAGTCGATAGGGAATACAGGCACAGATATCAGCAATCACATATTTCCCCACTCATGTATCATCAACTAAAATGTGCTCCCCCATTTTGTTGTAACCACAGCCGAAAAGAGCTCGGTAAAGTTTGACAGCCCATCCACAGACCCGTACTACGGGATAAGAAGGAATTCAAATGTATACTTCGCAATACCTCGAAGCTTGATTTAAAACACGTACGGCACGATGATACATGACCCCCAAACATGGATTCATACACACATTCTTCTACTATCCCACTAGGTCATACCCTTTTTCCTACCTTCTCCTCTCCTCCCTTACCCAACCATGGAAATGTATTAACCCCTGACATATTTTTCTCGTTTTTGAAATGTTTTAGGAAGTGGCAGTTATTGTTGACTGCCAAAGGGTGGACTGTCAAAGTCAGAAAAATATCACTATGCACACTGCCATATTTGCACCTCATACAGGTCCGCGCTGCGCATGCGTGCGCTCTCCCGTGCGCGCGCGCATACTCGCTGCTGCGGGCACCCGCGGGCGCGCGGTATGTGCATTTACGGTAGAGTTTACGTGTTCATAGCGTGCGACTCAATCGTTACATATTTTCACCATATAATGTATTTTGTAGATTATGGTCCCTTTGATAGAATCTGAAAGTTTAGTTAATGTAGCATGTTCATGGACAGAGAAATTCCACTTTGTTTGATACGAAGGGTTAGACAGGAGTAATACAGTGGTGTTTAGTATCCATCGGAAGAGTATTTAATTAGCAATATTCCGGTGTTGGTTTGAAGCGAATTAATCGCTCGTGCGAATAGTTATGGACATAAGAAGTTTATGTCCATTTACTATTATTTGCACTTACTTATCCATGCGGCGGGAAACCTAGTTTCCCACCCACCTGAGCAGTTGGAAATTGTCACAGCCCACCTGTATGAATCAACCTATGACCTTTTGTTATAATGCGAGGAGGAATTCCTGTGTCCAATGAACAATGAGATTGTAGGGACCATTGAATTGTATTGTGTGTGGGGCATAAATAGACAAGCCGATCACATCCAGCTCACTCTTCAACGGTTCTCATTGCTGATAATCGGGAGCTGGATGTCCAGAGGCGCATGCGATCGTTCCCCTTGTGCGTAAGTTTTCTCCGCAATCATATTGATCTTACTGTTATTGTGAGCCATTTCTCTCTCTCTCTCTCTCTTCTCCTCTTTCTCTCTTATTTTCCCTTAAAACGTAATTGTATTGTATTGTATTTCTCGTGTAGTTATCTGGTTAGTTAGTCTATGTTATATTGTAGTGTATGACTTGTATTGTATTAATTCTTTTGCAAGTATAACATTCATAATATATATATAAGGCGTTGGACCCTAAGCACGGTATCTGTCAGCACGGTATCATCACATCATTGTTTCTACATTTGGGTCATAAATCAAATCCATTGGAATTACAATTTCCTCACTCCTTAAACTCATCACCCTGGTACTTCGTTTACACTTCGTTAAAGCCTGACCGCATCTAAATATCAAGCCAATCGTTATGATAACACCTAAGATACATAGGAGAAACTTCCCAACATCCATTATGACTCCTTGAGCCCATTCTCCTAAACCAGAGAACCAATTTCGCGGGTTCAACCATGACACCCAACCAGTCAGCTCATTACCTACAGCAGCAAGAGTGAGATTGTGTCTCCTGTGAAATTCCCACTTCAGTTGGAGAATATCGTCCATCTTTTGGTCTATGACCTCGACCGGGTCCTCGGTGCTATTTGTAATATATGTGCAACATTTCACGCCGTACTGTGTTGCCAGTGTGACACAATATCCGTCTGTGTATTTCTTATAGTGTTAAGTATTCTCAGAGCGTCGGTGACGCTCGAACAGCTTTTAAGTTAATAAGGTTATACTGTGCTGCATTTAAACTCTATCACTACACTAAGGTCTTACTGCATAATACACTGTTTATGGTTTAGATATAAAGGTTTAACATTGTGAGCGTCAGCGCCGCTGGTGATCTCCTCGTGGTCCCGAGCGTCCGCTACGCTATAGCGAATCATTACGTTAGTCGGCATCCAATAGCGTGCCTGCCTGTGATCTCTTGGCCGTGAGCGAACGTGACGCTTGAGCGTCTCGACTACGGCTAAGCGATTGTTACGCAACGTGCGTACCCTTACGGAACTCCATACGTAAATAGCGTACAGTGTTCTTAGACCTCATAAAGGGTATTATATAAGATAAATATTTAGCTTTATCATACCGTTGTTTGCCCTAATTGTTTGGGAGTTGTATATTGAGTCAACAGATACTGGACTGTCATTGTTACACTAGAGGTCAGAACAAACAAGAACACAATAACATACACAAACACAAGCCAGACCATTGTTTCCTTAATACCCTTCAAGATTACCAAAAAAGGTGACATTGCATTGATGTATGATATATCAAATGCATAACATTAATATTCTCGTACACATAGTTTAAACACATCCAACCCATGGTTATATATATTTCATAACTAATTGTAATAGCAGGAAACTGTATATCAAGACATTTCCTGCAACACCATGGCTCTAATCCTGAGGAACTCACGTTCAAAGGTATAGAACTAGTCTCACTCTGAGAAAGAGGGGGGGACCTCTCCAACCTCCTATCAAGGCGAGAGATGTTCTGGATATACGAAATGAGATCACTCCACCCAGACGGACTCAATGAAAATTAGGAAATAGCTCCTTTTTTGTGAACGTAAGACTATTATTCTTTGTATCCTTTTTTTGAAACCGTCAACATGTCTTCTCTTTTCTTATTAGTTCCTTGAATGCTGGGGCACTGTGCAGTGGTTCCCCAACTTCTGGACACTTCTCCTGTCTTTGCATCCATGATCCTAGTTTACAGTCATACCACACTGGATATGCCCAAATTCGTCCGATCTTGGAAGCCAAGCAGTGTTGGCACGGCCAGTATAGGGCTAGGAGACTGCCCAAGAAGACCGGTGCTGTAAACTAAATTGGATTAGAAGGGACGCACTATCTCAAACTTAACCTAAAATTCTTCTCTGTATATGACGATATCAACTTTATACATAACGCTGTTAATATGACACTGATTGCCGTATATGCATATATGTTTTTAAATTTATCTTTTTTTTAATATATCTTTTATATTTAATATTTGTACTAAAATATGAGTCTCCCGATACCCAATTTATATTTGTTCACTATTCCGCAAGGAGATATCGTATAACACCTCGTGCTTTATATAGGCTCATATAACTAATAGGGACTAAGCCCTTTAACAACATAAAGAATTTATATGTACATAACATAAATAATCTATATATTCTAAGTCATGAATCTCCGCTTTTGTAAGCATTGATTCAGTTTTTTCTTTTTGTATGCTTTATTCCGGTTTGGAGACAAAGGAATTTCGAAATACCAGTCTTTCTGAATGACTATTATCAGCAAAAACATGGCCGCCGGCACCCGCTTCCATTATATGAAACTGTCCCCTTGATATGGACTTCACAAAGATGGCCGCCGCATCCCCTTTTACACCCGCCGGCGCATGCGCAAAGAGCACTCCCGGACACCGGATGTGGGGCGGAAATGACGCGAGGAGCGTCCCGGACCGGAAGTTTACACCAAAAAACCAATTCGGAAGTTTATAGTGTTTCCTTACTCAGTTCTTAAGTGCAAACATAGCGTTTTGACAGTCCTAGAGTCTCCCTTTCTATCTAACATAATGAATGCATATTTTTAGATCCTGTTTCCTAGTGCAAGTTAATTACAGGAAGTGAGGTAATCAATCACTTCCCTATTCATAATGGTATATATAGATGATGTGTCCCACTGTGTACTACCCCTTGATGAAGTCAGACCAGACGAAACGCGTTGGGTGAATCCTGTTACTACTATTGAGTCCTCAGTCAAGCTGCTTTTATCCATTTTATTTTAGATATATAGCAGACTTTAATTTGTTTATTTTTTTATCTCATATTTACCACTTTTTAGTGTGTGAGTTTATGAACCCCATTTTTTCCTTGTCTTTTATGTGCCCTTTAGGTTTTTAACATTTTAAACCTACTGTTCTGTCCTTTTTGTTTATGTTTTTAAAAAAAATATTTCTGTAATAAACCCCGTATTGTTTAAATGAAAATTACATAGTCCCTAGAACTATATGCCATGAGTGGTCGCTTGGATCTTATCCACTTTTTCCTATCTTTTCCTATCCTGCACATGTACTAGTGCAGATTTTATTTAAGATCTAGCAGACGCCCTCTATACAATAGGGAGTGGCACTGTGACTATTTTTCGGAGTTGGCTTCTAACTGACATACTGTGAAAAAATTTCTACTGCATTTTTTGGCGCTGTTGGCTCACCCCATACACACACATATATATATATATATATATATATATATATACATATACATATGTGTATGGGGTGAGCCAACAGCGCCAAAAAATGCAGTAGAAATATATATATATATATATACACACACATACACATATCACGAGGTTGGGAATGAATAAATATATTATGTGTGGGATCATATTGTTCAGGGTCACATAAGCAGTAATCTGGTGAGTGTGAGGATATTGTCTCATATTGCGACAATAGATTTTTAGCAATACCGGATTCATGTATGATATTGTGGTGGGTTTAACTAGTCTTGGGGCGGGAACTCAGATCTAAACAACAGTAATCACTAGTGATGAGCGGGTTCGGTTCCTCGGGATCCGAACCCCCCCGAACTTCACCCATTTTACACGGTTCCGAGGCAGCCTCGGATCTTCCCGCCTTGCTCGGTTAACCCGAGCGCTCCCGAACGTCATCATCCTGCTGTCGGATTCTCGCGAGATTCGTATTCTATATAAGGAGCCGCGCATCGCCGCCATTTTCACTCGTGCTTTGGAAATGATAGCGAGAGGACGTGGCTGCGTTCTCTCAGTTTCTGTGTTCAGTGTGCTGCAAATATCTGTGCTCAGTGTGCTGCAAATATCTGTGCTCAGTGTGCTGAAAATATCTACGTTCTCTGCCTGAAAAACACTCCATATCTGTGCTGCATTGTAGTATATAGTAGGAGGACAGTGCAGAATTTAGCTGTGACCACCAGTATATATATAGCAGTACGGTACAGTAGTCCACTGCTCTACCTCTGTGTCGTCAAGTATACTATGCATCCATACCTGTGCTGCATTTTAGTTGTGCGCAGTATATATAGTAGGAGGAATGTGCAGAATTTTGCTGACCACCAGTATATATATAGCAGTACGGTACAGTAGTTCACTGCTCTACCTCTGTGTCGTCAAGTATACTATGCATCCATACCTGTGCTGCATTTTAGTTGTGCGCAGTATATAGTAGGAGGACAGTGTAGAATTTTGCTGACCACCAGTATATATATTGCAGTACGGTACAGTAGTCCACTGCTCTACCTCTGTGTCGTCAAGTATACTATGCATCCATACCTATGCTGCATTTTAGTTGTGCGCAGTATATAGTAGGAGGACAGTGCAGAATTTTGCTGACCACCAGTATATATATAGCAGTACGGTACAGTAGTCCACTGCTCTACCTCTGTGTCGTCAAGTATACTATGCATCCATACCTGTGCTGCATTTTAGTTGTGCGCAGTATATAGTGGGAGGACAGTGCAGAATTTTGCTGACCACCAGTATATATATAGCAGTATGGTACAGTAGTCCACTGCTTTACCTCTGTGTCGTCAAGTATACTATGCATCCATACCTGTGCTGCATTTTAGTTGTGCGCAGTATATAGTAGGAGGACAGTGCAGAATTTTGCTGACCACCAGTATATATATATATAGCAGTACGGTACAGTAGTCCACTGCTCTACCTCTGTGTCGTCAAGTATACTATGCATCCATACCTGTGCTGCATTTTAGTTGTGCGCAGTATATAGTAGGAGGACAGTGCAGAATTTTGCTGACCACCAGTATATATATATAGCAGAACGATACAGTAGTCCACTGCTCTACCTCTGTGTCGTCAAGTATACTACAAAAGTTCAGTAAAATGACCCAAAAATCAAAATTAAAAGCATCTGATGAGAAGCGTAAACTTGCCAATATGCCATTTACGACACGGAGTGGCAAGGAACGGCTGAGGCCCTGGCCTATGTTCAGGGCTAGTGGTTCAGATTCACATGAGGATGGAAGCACTCATCCTCTCGCTAGAAAACTGCAATGCCACTCCTAGATGGGCCAGGTGTTTGTGTTGGCCACTTGGGTCGCTTAGCTTAGCCATCCAGCGACCTTGGTGCACCTCTTTTTTTCTTTGCATCATGTGCTGTTTGGGGACTATTTTTTAAATCTGCCATCCTGTCTGACACTGCAGTGCCGCTCCTAGATGGGCCAGGTGTTTGTGTCGGCCACTTGGGTCGCTTAGCTTAGTCACACAGCTACTTCATTGCACCTCATTTTTTCTTTGCATCATGTGCTGTTTGGGGACTATTTTTTAAATCTGCCATCCTGTCTGACACTGCAGTGCCACTCCTAGATGGGCCAGGTGTTTGTGTCGGCCACTTGGGTCGCTTAGCTTAGTCACACAGCTACCTCATTGCACCTCTTTTTTTCTTTGCATCATGTGTTGTTTGGGGACTATTTTTTAAATCTGCCATCCTCTCTGACACTGCAGTGCCACTCCTAGATGGGCCAGGTGTTTATGTCGGCCACTTGGGTCGCTTAGCTTAGCCATCCAGCGACCTCGGTGCAAATTTTAGGACTAAAAATAATATTGTGAGGTGTGAGGTGTTCAGAATAGACTGAAAATGAGTGGAAATTATGGTTATTGAGGTTAAAAATACTATGGGATCAAAATGACCCCCAAATTCTATGATCTAAGCTGTTTTTGAGGGGGTTTTGTAAAAAAACACCCGAATCCAAAACACACCTGAATCCGACAAAAAATTTTCAGGGAGGTTTTGCCAAAACGCGGCCGAATCCAAAACACGGCCGCGGAACTGATTCCAAAACCAAAACACAGAACCCGAAAAATTTCCGGTGCACATCATTAGTAATCACATCTCAGGACTTAGTCATCGCCCACCGGTTGAGCTGACCAATGATCCCCATTGTACTGGATATGTCCCACCCCCGGACCAATGGAAGAAGAGCTTACATTTCCCATTGTATTGTGTTTGGACCCATGGTTTAAAAGAGGCTTCCTGGCCAGGCTCAGTGCAAATTCTCTGAAGGTCATCTTGCTAAGACAGACTGAGTCCTGGGTCCAGGAGCGCTCGCGAACAAACGTATGTATTAGTGGTTGTAGCTCTTCCATGTGATATTGTTGTATTTCTGTGTATATCCCTTTTAGTAAATATTTGTTGCTGCGTTGGACCACAACATAACATATACAACTGGTGTCGCATTCCATTCTTGTTTGGGTATAGAAGTGTATTCAGCCACACGTGTCGCTGTATAGTGCGCATAGCGTGTTGGCATGCATACACTACGTGCATTCACGTCATAGGGATATTACCTGCATTCAGCGGCCGCAGCAGCCCGCACCATAGTATTATAAGGTACTGCTTAAACAAACTTAACAAGGAAAACTTCGATCTGCCCAGTTCTCCCATTCAGGAGAAACAAAATTTGCACACAACAGTTGTTGCCATCCTGAATTGCTAAGCTGTGCATCTTTATAACTGCAAATATACGACAGGGGTATGATCTGGAATCCCTGTTAACACATCGTATTATAGTTTAAACAGTTCATGCTATTTAATTATAGAACAGTCATTCTCATTCTCAACCCTCCAGGCAGTTTTTTGTATGTGTTCTCAGTTGGTAAGCATCTCTATATTGCTGTTTTTAGAATACTTCAACAATACTCGTACTTTGCTACATGGTATTGTCGTTAAATGCCATACACTTGGCTTTTGCAATGTACAAATAAAAGCTGTTCTGTTATCCATGATGAATCAACAACAGTTCCCATTGATCCATTGTTGAATGAGAGGTGGTCGCTGATCACAGAATGTTTCCACAGGGAAGGTGTTGGCTGGATGTCCGCAAATATTTCCAAGCACTTTACACTCTGCTTCCTTCTGTAAAAGGATTATTTGTTTCTTGGAGTGTTGCTGATCAAATCAAAGCATCCCACGCCCCTGGAACAATGTAGTCTCTCTCACTAGCTGCAAATTATTTTCTGTAAGCAAGGGTAGCACATAAAACGGAATGATGTTACTGGCTTGCTGTAAGAATTGTCAGTTGTGCTCAGGAGATCCAGCATCTGAATATTGTTACCATGTGGTCCTAACAATTGGCTTCCAATCACAGGGGAATCAGTATGTGATCCCGGCTGTTGGGATCCCAGCAGTCAGGAGACCGACGCGGGGAACCCGCCAGCCGGAATCCCGGCAGAGAGGGCAACGTATCCCCTCCCCTCAACGTGTCCATGCTTTGGGCTCAGTGGCGAGGTTAGCTCGCCACAGAGTTATATTTCCCCTCCAAGGGTGATGTAGACCACCACCCGAGGGGGAATAAGGGGGTTGTGCCGGGATTGCATGCGCCGGCATTTCACCGGCTGTCGGTATTCCGTTGTCGGTATCCTGATCGCTGGGATCCCGTCACCCGGGATGGTGATTGCATCCCATCTATGGCACCAGTTCTAAAATCCTTTCTTATGCATCATTTTATATTGTCACTTTTTTATCAGCATCTGAGTAGAAAAGAAGATGGGTCACTATCTTCGGCCGTATTATCCATTAGGATGACTAGATTTTCGCAGAGACAATGGGCCCACCATTTTTTCCCTAAGGCACTGTTACCTGCTGTACCCTCTAGTGTTCCAGTAGTTAAAGGCGCATTGCACTCTGCACTGTAGCAGAGCACACTTGTAGTCAGCTGACGTTTGTTTTGTGACGATGGGGGGGGGGGGGGTGCAGATAGCAGATTATAGTGCACTAGCGTTATTTCAAAGGAGAAAAGGAAGAACGATTGCACTGTGAGAAAAGAGGTCAGCAGACTTTGGGGGTGATTCAGATCTGAAGCGCTGGGCTGCTAACTTTGCTGTCCTAGGTTCAGATAGACGCAGCCTCCAGAGGGAGTGTAAATTCGCCGTGCAAGTGTAAGATCCCATGGGTACGTCGAGCTGCAAAAATCCACTGTGTGCAGTCTCTGTGCAGCCCAGGACTTACTCCTCCAGTGCGATGAGAAGAGGCTGATCAGGTCCGCACCCTCCCTGAAAATGCTTGGACACGCCTGCATTTTTCTGGACACTCCCAATAAACGGTCAGTTACCACCTACAAATGGCCTCCTCCTGTCAATCACCTTGCGAACGCCTGTGCGATCGGATTTTTTGCACCATCCTGACGCTGACCTGCGATGCCCTTTTTTGTTGTCCAATGCACGTGCGCATTGCGGTGCGCAGTTAGGACCTGATCTCCCACTGTGCGAAAACGCACAACAGCGATCAGGAATTAATCAGGCCCTTTATTTCAACTGGGATCAGTGTCCGTATGAATGCTGAAAATGTAAATGATGGCATAAGTTCTGCTTCCCAAATGTCAGCTGAGTGGTGTGAAAGATTGAAGTCCTGGAGAGGGCCTGAAATACCTGAAAGCCTAGGGGCCCAGCCATGGGTTAACAAAAGCAGCTCCCCTTGCAGTGGCGGTTTATGAGAACTGAGGGCCCAGTTTCAGGCTCCGTGTAGACCACACCCTCTGTGGCAGTGCAGTAGATTCTGGCTTTGAGCCACACTCTACTGCGCAAGTACAGGTCTCCAAGAACATGGCATCTGCAGTGCACTATGGCCCTCATTCCGAGTTGATCGGTCGCAAGGCGAATTTAGCAGAGTTACACACGCTAAGCCGCCGCCTACTGGGAGTGTATCTTAGCATCTTAAAATTGCGACCGATGTATTCGCAATATTGCGATCACAAACTACTTAGCAGTTTTAGAGTAGCTCCACACTTACTCTGCCTGTGCGATCAGTTCAGTGCTTGTCGTTCCTGGTTTGACGTCACAAACACACCCAGCGTTCGCCCAACCACTCCCCTGTTTCTCCGGCCACTCCTGCGTTTTTTCCGGAAACGGTAGCGTTTTCAGCCACACGCCCATAAAACGCCGTGTTTCCGCCCAGTAACACCCATTTCCTGTCAATCACATTACGATCGCCGGAGCGATGAAAAAGCCGTGAGTAAAAATACTATCTTCATAGCAAAGATACTTGGCGCAGTCGCAGTGCGAATATTGCGCATGCGCACTAAGCGGAATTTCACTGCGATGCGATGAAAAATACCGAGCGAACGACTCGGAATGAGGGCCTATGTTTGGGGTTGGTGCTGCTCGAGGCAGGGAATCTTAATGAGCTAAAAACTGCCACAATTAACTTTATTGTCAGACTCTGCATGTCAATGGTCCCTACCACAACCACTTAAATGTGACTATACGGGAAAATGGTAGGTAATGTATGGTGGTAAAAAAGCCTAGGAAGAGAATGGTCAGGCGCTACACTGGTCAGGGTCACAGGCTGTACAGAGCAGTAAACACGCAGAGGTCAGGGTCACAGACTTATGTTCATAATCGGTAAAGTAGATCAGGAAGTGATAGGATGCACATTGTAACTTTTACAATTACATACTCTATAACAGTTCAGAAATCGTTCCTCAAGGCACTCTAAAGGTCCAGGTTTTAAGTATTTCCATGCTTAGCGCAGGTGATTAAGATAGCACCTCATACCGCCCAACAAATGCAATGTTTAATTTGGGAACTCTGTTTAGTACAGTAGGGATTGAATGCTCCCCCAGCCTTCCCTCTGTCCACACTGCGACCTGACAGTGAGACCGCGGGATAGTCTTGCGTTTTGGAAATCTGGACGGTTGGGAGGTGTATGTCAATGACCTTGTTTTAACAATCTGTGCTCATTCATGGACAAGTCCTAAGATTCAGGACTAAGTTTAAGAAGCATTGCACGTGACGTGACTATAATATTCCACCAAATATATTATATTGTAGAGATGAGCTGTTCGGATTTGGGGAAATCCGAACCGCTCCGAACATCCCCTATCCAGGCAGTCGAGCCCGGGGCACTGATCTGCCCCAGGTGCGTCGAGCCCGACCAGAGGCGAATATGCAAGATCCCGCTGACAGATCTTGCGTGTTCTCCTCGGGCACCAATTTCAAAATTCTATGGGGATGACCGCTGATTGGCTGAGAGAGCCGTCTGTTACGGCTCTCATCCAATCAGCATTTCCCCATAGACTTTAATAAGTAAAGATGGCCGTCCGCATTGCTGTGACACCGCTGCCCGCACTGCCGGCGCCACCACCCGCACTGCCGACACCGACATACTGCCGACACCCCCGCACTGAGGATATTACTGGCACTCCTGCGCTTCCAACACCCCCCGACTGAGGACACCGCTGGCACTCCTGCACTATCAACACAACCGGCACTCCCGCACTGCTGACTCAGCCGACACCCCCACACTGCTGACACATCTCAGCACTGACGACACCGTTAGCACTCCCATGTGGCCGACACCACCAGCACCACAGCAGTATCGACACCACCAGCAACCCCACACTGAGGACACTGCCGATACTCCTGCATTAAGGATACCCCTGGCACCCCCACACTGCCAACACAGCCATAAGTACCGACACCGCCAGCAGTACCAACACCGCCAGCAACTCTGAGCTTAGGACACCGCCATACTGCCGGCAATCCCGCACTGAGGATACCACCGGCACTTCCGCGCTGCCAACACCCCCGGACTGAGGACACTGCCGGCACTCCTGCACTGGCAAAACAACCGGCATCCTCACACTGCTGACTCAGCCGGCACCCCCACACTGCTGACACACCCCAGCACTGAGGACACAATCAGCACTCTCGCGTTGCCGACACCACCAGCAACCCAGCAGTACCGACACCGCCGGCAACCCCACACTGAGGACACTGCTAGCACGGCAGACACCCCTGCAGTGAGGATACCCCTTGTACTACAAACACAGCTAGCAGTACCAACACCACCAGCATCTCTGCACTGAGGACACCACTGTCGCTGCCGACACGCCAGCAACCCAGCTGTACCGACACCACCGGCAACCCCAAAATGAGAACTCTGCACTGCCAACACTCCCGCACTGAGGACACCATCTGCACAGTAAGTGCACTATTGGTATATCTGCCCTGCACTGTATCCTGCATTGTTTCCAAACCACACTGTATTCCGCACCATGGGGGTAATTCCAAGTTGATCGCAGCAGGATTTTTGTTAGCAATTGGGCAAAACCATGTGCACTGCAGGGGGGGGGGGGGGGGGGGCGATATAACATTTGCAGAGAGAGTTAGATTTGGGTGGGTTATTTCGTTTCTGTGCAGGGTAAATACTGGTTGCTTTATTTTTACACTGCAATTTAGATTTCAGATTGAATACACCCCACCAAATCTAACTCTCTCTGCACATGTTATATCTGTCCCCCCTGCACTGCACATGGGGGGTCATTCCGAGTTGTTCGCTCACTAGCAGATTTTAGCAGCATTGCACACGCTAGGCCGCCGCCCTCTGGGAGTGTATCTTAGCTTAGCAGAATTGCGAATGAAAGATTAGCAGAATTGCGAATAGAAAATTCTTAGCAGATTCTGAGTAGCTCGAGACTTACTCCTACACTGCGATCAGCTCAGCCCGTTTCATTCCTGGTTTGACGTCACAAACACGCCCTGCGTTCGGCCAGCCACTCCCCCGTTTCTCCAGACACTCCTGCGTTTTATCCTGGCACGCCTGCGTTTTTCCGCACACTCCCAGAAAACGGTCAGTTTCCGCCCAGAAACACCCACTTCCTGTCAATCACACTCCGATCACTTCAACAATGAAAATTCTTTGTTCGGACGTGAGTAAATCTACTAAGTTTTGTGCTAAAATACTTAGCGCATGCGCACTGCGAACAACTCGGAATGACCCCCATGGTTTTGCCCAACTGCTAACAAATTTGCTGCTGCGATCAACTCAGAATTAGCCCCTATATCCAACACACTGTATCCGACTAGCAATGTATCCAGCATTGTATCCTACCCACACAGTATCCAACCTATACTGTATCCGACCCATAGTGTATCCCGCACTGTATCCAACCAGTAATATATCCCAGGCTGTATCCGACCCGCACTGTATCCGACCCGCACGGTATATGACCCGCACTGTATATGACCCACACAGTATCCAAACAGCACTGTATTCAACCAGCACTGTATCCAACCCACTCTGTATCCCGCACTGTATCCAAACTGTCCTGTACCCCGCACTGTATCCGACTTGCACTGTACCCAACCCACACAGTATCCAACCAGCACTGTATCCAACCCACTCTGTATCCCGCACTGTATCCAAACTGTCCTGTATCCCGTGTCAGGAATCGACTTACCAGGCTGACATCCGTCCGCCGCTGCGGACTCCGTCCTGGCTCCCTGCGGTCACCTGTCACCTGTGCCCCTGCCATGGGACGTCGTCAGGGGCCTGGGAGCGCTCCTGGGACGGCGGGCATGTGGCGCGCCGCGTCCCTGCTAGGCCGCAGCGTGGGCGCCGCCATGACAGTCTGTAAACAGCCAGTATACTGCGGCCAATCCGGTGCTTGGCCGCACCCACTTTCCTTCACTCACCCAATCCCTGTGCACCATGGGGTACATAAGAGACTGCAGGATCAGTCTGCAGGCATCCTGGACTTTGTGTCTCTCCAGCGACCCATGTGAAAGGATCTGTTCCTGTTTCTCCTGTGTTCCTGGTTCTCTGCTTAAGAACTTGTACTCCTGGTTACTCTGCACAGCTCCGTGGAACTTCAAGGCCCAGCAATACCTGCAACCTGCAAATAAGGCTTCACACTCATCACCACCTTGTGTGCTTCAGCCTGCAGTTGAAGACTGACTCCAGGTGTGTTTCATTCCTCCACCTGTGATACAGCTTGCTGCTGCCAGTGCCTCATCACCTGCACTGTGAAGTCAGACTCCTGCCTCTGCTCAGGTTTGCCATTTCTACACCTTGCTGCCTAAGTTTCCTGTTTTAAAACCTGCACTGGTTTCCAAACCAGAACCATTTCACAAGCACTTGTTCTTCTGTTTATATATATTACCGGATATTATTTTCTCAAGTCATCTGTCATCCATTGCCATAGACTTTCAGTTATCATGCTGAGTGATTGACTTTATTCATCTGTTATTATTGTTTCTGCTACCATTCTGTATAATATCATCTGCCAAATAAATACCATTGCGCTCATGCGCAGGAACGTTATCCAGCCTCCTCGTTTTCTCCCATCTACCTCCACTGACCCACTAGCGCCCCCTCCGGGGACACAGCCCAAACACAATCTGACATCCCGCACTGTATCCGACTTGCACTGTACCCAACCCACACAGTATCTAACCAGCACTGTATCCAACCCACTCTGTATCCCGCACTGTATCCAAACTGTCCTGTACCCCGCACTGTATCCGACTTGCACTGTACCCAACCCACACAGTATCCAACCAGCACTGTATCCAACCCACTCTGTATCCCGCACTGTATCCAACTTGTCCTGTATCCCGCACTGTATCTGACCCGCACTGTGGGGGTGATTCAGACCTGATCGCACGCAGGCGTTTTTTTGCAGTGCTGTGATCAGGTAGTTGTCGCCTACAGGGGGAGGGGGTAAATATACAGAAACGTGGAGTATGTCACCCTAGGCGCTATAGCTGCTGGACTAGACGCCACTCAGAAAAGTTTCACCCTACTTCACAAGTTACCAACAAATGCACACAAAGAGTGGATTCAGACAAGTCACAAGTGCTATTAATGGATGATACTTTCCTCTTGTGGGGTGGAAGCAGTGCAGACAAGATATGGTTGTTTCTACTTTACTGTATGTTGGATCCAAATCTTGAATAAATTCACCAAAGCTCAATGAAAACAAAAAACAAAAACACATCATTGTGTAGTATGTCCGCAACACAGATTAACATGAGTCCCATATGTGTCTCAATGATTAGTTGGTTTATATTGAATGATGTAAATCAGGAAATCCTAGGTGGCATACCGTATTCACTCAGTAGAAGTGATGAATAAACGTGTAAAGGTATCTTTGCATGGAACCCACCCTTGGATGGATATATTTCCGTTTAGAGGTTGTCAGGCCCCATATAGTGTTATTATAGGTCTATGGATATGCGTACCCAAACTCACACTTTCAGTGTAGATAAATGCACATAAAGGTATCTTTCATTCCCCTTATATTGAAATCAGCTGGTGAAAGTTAATCAGTAAGGATGCGCGTACCCCACAGTGATATAGACTGCTACTTCACATCAAGGTTTCTTTGTACCGGAGACAGGAGAAAAAACCAATACAGTATTGATTTCAATAATAAAATTTTAAAAAATTATACAAGTTATTGTGAACATTGGGCCTAATTCAGACCTGATCGCTGTGCTGCTAATTTTGTTGTCCTGCGATCGCCGCCCAAGGGGGAGAGTAAATTTGCCCCGTGTAAGTGTGCGATCGCATGTGTACGCCGTGCGAAAATGTCCCTCAGTCAGCGGACAGATGCAAATCTGTTCACAACTCACTCACCATCTAATGGTTTTTCCAGTGTGTGCAGTCTGTGCGCAGCCCAGGACTTACTCCTACAATGCGATACAAACAGGCTGAACAGGTCCGGAGCTGACGTCACACATCCGCCCTGAAAATGCTTGGGCACGCCTGCATTTTTCCGGACACTCCCTGAAAACGGCCAGTTACCACCCACAAACATCCTCTTCCTTTCAGTCACCTTGCGAGCAGCCGTGCGTTAAAAGTTTTCGCACCATCCTGCTGCTGTTTGGCGACGCTCGTACGCATTGTGGTGCATATGTGTGCACACTAGTTTGATAATTGCCTACTGTGCGAAAACGCACAGCAGCAATCAGGTCTGAATCGGGCCCATTGTGAAGCAGAATGTTTGCCATGATATTATGGAGAATACTCATAGTCTATATAAGGGATAGTCAACGTACATCGCTCCAGCTGCATGCCGTGCCACAGTTTTGCTGTTAGGCTTACCAAAACTGCGGCAGAGCATGCTGGGATGTTTTGTTTTATGTATTTGTTTTGTTTTAAAAGGTTTTTCAGGATTCCTATGGAGGTACTGTAGGAGTTTAATAAAACAAAGCTAGCTAAAGAAGGACCTTTGGTGTATTTGTTTTTTTGTGAATTTTTCCCTGGCACACTACAGATGCCAGTATGCCTGGGTCCCTGGGCATGCTGACACCTGTAGTTCTCCAAGTGCTGGCATGCCCTAGCTTCTAATTTTAGCACAGGTCATAATGGTACCTGTAGTGCTTCAAGGTCAAATATATGAATTCTATTTAACCTGGGGAGGATGGGGGAGGGGGCACATATTTTTTTTACAGGCCTAATAACTCTAGGGAGTCGGGACCCAGTGCTGGTTCCAAGTGTCTTAGGACTGATTGGAGTTATGGTGGGGTCTCCCCTCTATGATTCCATCAGCCCTGGCTAGCAATGCCTAAAGTTCATAGGAATAAAATCAGGGTAAACAACACATTTTTTTTCAGCCAATTTTTGGGTATTCAGTATTAGACTGGCTTTTTATTATTTTTACACAGAGGTGCAGCTCCTTTCCTTCCATGTGGCTGGTTAATTAACACAATCGTTGACGTTGTTGGCATCTTCAGATAAGACACTGAGCTCCATCGCAAGCCCACGAGGCGACCGCTCACTCCCGCAGCACGGCCGCCACCCCCTAAGAAAGAAGAGTGGGGAGTTCAGTGCCGGCGGCCCGGTTAGCAGGTCGCCAGTGGGAATGGCAGCAAAAGGGTGGGAGCGCAGCTCTGTCAGGCTGCGCTCCATGAAGGCTCAGCAACATATCTATGTAGACGCGGCTGAGGGGCATCCTTGGCCAGCGCGATCACCCTAACACTGGTAAAGCAGCTAACTGGGGCTAATCCCACTGTTACCACTAAAGACCCCCAGGCCAGTATAATCATAGTGTGCGGGAAGCCGCGTGCCATTACAAGGGGTGGAGCTTCTCCTCAGAGCGGATCCAGCACCCACCAGTGCCATTTTCGCCCTGCAGAACGCTGAAGCACGCTAACAGGGAGCGCTGATCCTCCACATCATTCCAGTTACTGTGGTACCAGGGTGTTATAGACAGGGGGAAAGAGTGTAGTTAGTGCTGTTTAACCTATTAAGGTTATTTAGTCTGCGCCAGGCTGTTATCATAATAACTGCTCACTGGGGCGCTGTGTGGCTGGCTCCTTATACTATGTGACTCTCTGAAGGTACTCTGGGGGAAACTATATCTGACATTTTCCTGTATGAGTGTGTGTATGTGTATATATTAGTGATGAGCGGGTTCGGTTTCTCGGAAACCGAACCCCCCCGAACTTCAGCCTTTTTACACGGGTCCGAGCCGTACTCGGATTCTCCCGTGTGGCTCGGGTAAACCGAGTGCGCCCGAACGTCATCATCCCGCTGTCGGATTCTCGCGAGATTCGGATTCTATATAAGCAGCCGCGCGTCGCCGCCATTTTCACACGTGCATTGAGATTGATAGGGAGAGGACGTGGCTGGCGTCCTCTCCGTTTATATAGTTATAGTAGTTAGTTGATCTGATTGCTACTGCTTAGCTTATTGTGGGGAGGATTGGGGAGCAGCTGTTAGGACTCAGGAGGAGTACAGTGCAGAGTTTTGCTAGTTTTTTTTTATCCGTTCTCTGCCTGAAAAAACGCTCCATACCATATCTGTGCTCAGCCTCAGTGTGCTGCATGATATATCTGACTGTGCTGAGTGCTCACACTGCTTAATTGTGGGGGAGACTGGGGAGCATCTATAGCAGGAGTACAATGCACAGTTTTGCTGACAGTGACCACCAGTATACGTTTGTCTGCCTGAAAAACACTCCTGTGGTGTCTTTTTTTCTTTATACTATAAGTATAAACGCAGTCTGCTGACAGTGTCCACCAGGTCCATTATACTGTATATAGCAGTACGGTAGGCCACTGCTGTACCTACCTCTGTGTCTTCAGTCACTCGTCGTCATACATAAAGTATACTATCCATCCATCTACATTGTATACCTGTTGGGTCTTTTTTTCTTTATACTATAAACGCAGTCTGCTGACAGTGTCCACCAGGTCCATTATACTGTATATAGCAGTACGGTAGGCCACTGCTGTACCTACCTCTGAGTCTTCAGTCAGTCGTCGTCATACATACAGTATACTATCCATCCATCTACATTGTATACCTGTGGTGTCTTTTTTTCTTTATACTATAAACGCAGTCTGCTGACAGTGTCCACCAGGTCCATTATACTGTATATAGCAGTACGGTAGGCCACTGCTGTACCTACCTCTGTGTCTTCAGTCACTCGTCGTCATACATAAAGTATACTATCCATCCATCTACATTGTATACCTGTGGTGTCTTTTTTTCTTTATACTATAAACGCAGTCTGCTGACAGTGTCCACCAGGTCCATTATACTGTATATAGCAGTACGGTAGGCCACTGCTGTACCTACCTCTGTGTCTTCAGTCACTCGTCGTCATACATAAAGTATACTATCCATCCATCTACATTGTATACCTGTGGTGTCTTTTTTTCTTTGGGTGGGGGCCCAAACCAACCAGTCATTTCAGTCACAGTCGTGTGGCAGATCCTGTCGCTGAAATGATGGGTTCGTTAAAGTGTGCATGTCCTGTTTATACAACATAAGGGTGGGTGGGAGGGCCCAAGGACAATTCCATCTTGCACCTCTTTTTTCTTTCATTTTTCTTTGCGTCATGTGCTGTTTGGGGAGTATTTTTTTGAAGGGCCATCCTGCGTGACACTGCAGTGCCACTCCTAGATGGGCCAGGTGTTTGTGTCGGCCACTTGGGTCGCTTATCTTAGTCACACAGCTACCTCATTGCGCCTCTTTTTTTCTTTGCGTCATGTGCTGTTTGGGGAGTATTTTTTTCAAGTGCCATCCTGTCTGACACTGCAGTGCCACTCCTAGATGGGCCAGCTGTTTGTGTCGGCCACTTGGGTCGCTTATCTTAGTCACACAGCTACCTCATTGCGCCTCTTTTTTTCTTTGCATCATGTGCTGTTTGGGGAGTATTTTTTTGAAGGGCCATCCTGCGTGACACTGCAGTGCCACTCCTAGATGGGCCAGGTGTTTGTGTCGGCCACTTGGGTCGCTTATCTTAGTCACACAGCTACCTCATTGCGCCTCTTTTTTTCTTTGCGTCATGTGCTGTTTGGGGAGTATTTTTTTGAAGGGCCATCCTGCGTGACACTGCAGTGTCACTCCTAGATGGGCCAGGTGTTTGTGTCGGCCACTTGGGTCGCTTAGCTTAGTCACACAGCTACCTCGGTGCAAATTTTAGGACTAAAAATAATATTGTGAGGTGTGAGGTGTTCAGAATAGACTGAAAATTAGTGGAAATTATGGTTATTGAGGTTAATAATACTATGGGATCAAAATGACCCCCAAATTCTATGACTTAAGCTGTTTTTTAGGGTTTTTTGAAAAAAACACCCGAATCCAAAACACACCCGAATCCGACAAAAAATTTTTGGTGAGGTTTTGCCAAAACGCGTTCGAACCCAAAACACGGCCGCGGAACCGAACCCAAAACCAAAACACAAAACCCGAAAAATTTCCGGTGCACATCACTAGTATATCACTGTATAAATCACTAGTATATCACTATACATCACTATATATCCACATTACCATGTCTAAGGGCTCTGAATCATGTGCTGCAGAGTGTGTATCTTCTCCTAAGGAGTCTATCCCATGTACTCAGTACTGCAATGTGCTTTCCCAACCTTCCGAATCCGAACCCCCATGGGTGGATTCTTTAAGGGGAATGATATCCCAGATTTCATCAAGGATGTCACATAATGAGAAAGAGATGCAGTTTTTTGAGAAAGTCTGTAGAGGGTTTGTAGCATTCAGCTCCTACTTCCTCAAATACCCCACCTACATACCCTAAAAAACGTACAGTTGCCCAAATAATGCAAGTTGACACTGATACCGACTCTGATACAGGGGACGGTGATGGGGATATGCAAGGGGGGGATGCATCCCTTGTTAAGGGGGTGCAGCTGATGATTGAAGCCATTAGGGATGTTTTGCATATTACTGAGAAGGTACCTGAGCCGGAACAGGAATCTTATTTTATGGAAAATAAGAATTCCTCCCTTACCTTCCCGGCTTCTAAAGAACTAAACTCTTTATTTGAAAAATCTTTGAAAAACCCAGAGAAACAATTCCAGATCCCTAAAAGAATCCTCATTGCTTTTCCTTTCCCTGAAGAGGACAGAAAGAAATGGGAAATACCACCCGTAGTAGACGCTTCTGTATATAGGTAGTCTAAAAAGGTGGTTTTACCTGTCCCTGGTTCAACCACCCTAAAAGAGCCGGTTGACAGCAAGACTGAGACTAATCTCAAATCTCTATACACTGCTACAGGCGTGGCTTTAAGGCCCACTATTGCTTGTGCGTGGATTTCTAAAGTCATAGTAAAGTGGTCAGGCACATTACTAGAGGACTTAGATACTATGGATAGTAGAGCTGAGCGGCTTCGATTCTCAGAGAACCGAACCCTACCGGACTTTGCCTTCCGAGTTTGGTTCTGAGCACGGCTCGGATTTTCCCGCCTGACTCGGAAACCCGAACACGGCAAAACGTCATCATCCCCCAGCCATTTTCACTCGAGTCTCGGAGAGTGTATTGAAGGGACGTGTCCTCAGTTTTCAGTGTCTGTGTGGGAGCGGGAAAGTGGGCTGGCGAGTCTTGTGCAGTGTTGTGCTGCTCAGTCCAGTCCAGTGTAGTCAGTGTATTGTGCTGCATCAGTTCAGCCAGTCACAGTGTTGGTGTCCTGTCCTGCCAGTGTAGCTGTATAAAGTGGTGCTGTGTTGTGCTGTCCAGTCCAGTGTAGTCAGTGTATTGTGCTGCATCAGTCCAGCCAGTCACAGTGTTGGTGTTCTCTGCTGCCATATATCCAGTGTAGCTGTATAAAGTGTTGTTGTGTTGTGTTGTGTTGCATCAGACCAGTGGTAGTGTCCTGTTCATCAGTTATTCCAGTGACGATATACGCTGCTGCTATATGTCCACTGCTGCTGTATAATAATAATAATAACAACCTCAAGTCCCTTACAGTGTTGTTGTGTTGTGCTGCCTCAGACCAGTGGTAGTGTCCTGTCCATCAGTCATTGCAGTGACGAGGCAGTCACAGTGGTATACGCTGCTGCTATATGTCCACTGCTGCCATATAATAATAATAATAATAATAATAATAACAACAACAAGTCCCTTACAGTGTTGTTGTGTTGTGCTGCATCAGACCAGTTGTAGTGTCCTGGCCATCAGTCATTCCAGTCATTCCTGTGCCGCATATTGTCTTATATAACTTCCAAAAAATAATGGAGAACAAAAATTTGGAGGATAAAAAAGGGAAAGATCAAGAACCACTTCCTTCTAGTGCTGAAGCTGCTGCCACTAGCCATGATACAGACGATGAAATGCCATCAACGTTGTCTGCCAAGGCCGATGCCCAAGGTGATAGTAGAGGGCATGTAAAATCCAAAAAGCCAAAGTACAGTAAAAAGACCCGAAAAAAGAAATTGAAATGGTCTGAGGAGAAATGTAAACTTGCCAATATGCCATTTACGACACGGAGTGGCAAGGAACGGCTGAGGCCCTGGCCTATGTTCATGACTAGTGGTTCAGCCTCACATGACGATGGAAGCCCTCATAACTGAGGCCTTGATACTTATGTTGGTGTTAGACGTGCGCCCAGTATCCGCCATTAGTGCAGTGGGATTTAGACAATTGATGGAGGTATTGTGTTCCCGGTACCAAATCCCATCTAGATTCCACTTCACTAGGCAGGCGATAGCGAGATTTTGCTATTTAATTACAGTGATTTGGACGTATAATTACAGTGATTTTGCCAATTAATGTCAGTGATTTAGAATTATTTATTACAGTGATCTTGCTATTTAATTCCAGTGATTTGGACGTATAATTACAGTGATTTTGCCAATTAATGTCAGTGATTTATAATTTTTAATTACAGTGATCTTGCCAATTAATTCTATTGATTTGGACATATAATTACAGTGATTTTGCCAATTAATGTCAGTGATTTATAATTATTAATTACAGTGATCTTGCCATTTAATTCCAGTGATTCGGACGTATAATTACAGTGATTTTGCCAATTAATGTCAGTGATTTATAATTATTAATTACAGTGATCTTGCCAATTAATTCCAATGATTTGGACGTATAATTACAGTGATTTTGCCAATTAATGTCAGTGATTATAATTATTAATTACAGTGATCTTGCCATTTAATTCCAGTGATTTGGACGTATAATTACAGTGATTTTGCCAATTAATGTCAGTGATTTATAATTATTCATTACAGTGATCTTTCCATTTAAGTCCAGTGATTTGGACATATAATTACAGTGATTTTGGCAATTAATATCAGTGATTTACAATTATTAATTACAATGATCTTGCCAATTAATTCCAGTGATTTGGACGTACAGTATAATTCCAGTTGGAATTGTTTGTGTCGCTTGGCTTAGTCATACAGCTACCTCATTGCACCTCTTTGATATCTTTGCATGAGGTGCTGTTTGGGGCCTAGTTTTTGAAAAGTGCCATCCTGTGTGACACTGCCGTATGATTCCAGGGGTACTGCTGTATTAGTCCCGGGGTACTGCCGTATAAGTCCACCAATTGCAGATTTTTTTTAAAAGTGACCGGAGCGTGCTGGAGATGCTGTCAGTTGACCGAACAATTGCGTCCCACTCTCGACATTCAGCCACTGCGTTACACTACTAGATGGGCCAGGTGGTTGTGTCGCTTAGCTTAGTCATACAGCAAACTTGGTGCACCTTTTCTTCTTCTTTGCATCATGTGCTGTTAGGGGCCTTTTTTTGATATCTGCCCTCCTATCTGCCACTGCAGTGCCGCACCTAGATGGGCCAATTTTGTGTGTCGTTTGGCTTAGTCATACAACTACCTCATTGCAAATCTTTTTCTTCTTTGCATGATGTGCTGTTTGGGGGCTTTTTTTTTATATCTGCCCTCCTGTCTGCCATTGCAGTGCCACGCCTAGATGGGCCAATTGTTTGTGTCGCTTGGCTTAGTGATACAACTACCTAATTGCAATTATTTTTCTTCTTTGCATCATGTGCTGTTTGGGGCCTTTTTTTTTATATCTGCCCTCCTGTCTGCCACTGCAGTGCCACTCCTAGATGGGCCAGGTGTTTGTGTCGCTTAGCTTAATCATCCAGCAACCTCGGTGCAACCTTTAGGCCTAAAAACAATATTGTGAGGTGTTCAGAATAGACTGGAAATGAGTGGAAATGGTTATTGAGATTAATAACAATACAGTAGGAGCAAAATTACCCCAAATTCTGTGATTTTAGCTGTTTTTATGTTTTTTTCCCAAAAATCATCCAGATCCAAAACCAAAACACGAAAGGGTGGTTTTGGCAAAACCAAGCCAAAACCAAAACATGAAAGTGGACGTAGAACCAAAACCAAAACACAAAAGACGAAAAGTGCCAGCCGCACATCTCTTGGCTAGGAGTGACATTGATTTGTTTTTGCGTCACGTACAGGATTCTGCTGGGTTCATGGTGGAGGCCATGAAAGACCTTGGAATGCTGAATGCAAGGGCTACTTCCAAGGCGGTCTCAGCACGCAGAGGACTCTGACTACGCCAATGGACTGTGGATGCAGCATCTAAGAAAAGTATGGAAAACCTACCCTTCACAGGTCAGGCTCTGTTTGGGGACGCATTGGATGCGTGGATTTCCATGGCAACTGCGGGTAAGTCAACCTTTCTTCCCTCAGCAGCTCCACCGACTAGGAAATCTTATCCTACATCCACATTGCAGTCCTTTCGGACCACAAAATGTAAAAAAATCAAAATTCCCTTCCACCTTCTTTAGGGGTGGTCGGGGAACATCCCAAAAACCTGCACCAACAGGTTCTCAGGAACAGAAACCAGGTTCTGTTTCCTCAAAATCTTCAGCATGACGGTGGACCTCCCAGCCTGGAGATCGGGCAGGTGGAAGCGAGGCTAAAAAATTTCAGTCACATCTGGGTGTCATCAGGCCTAGAACCCTGGGTGACAGACATTGTTACCCAGGGCTACAGACTGAAGTTTCAGGAACTACCACCTCACAGATTCTTCAAATCAGGTTTACCAGTTTCGCTGACAGAAAGTGCTATCCTACAGGAAGCCATTAAAAAATTGTTCAAAACAGATGTTATTGTCCCAGTTCCACCTCACCTACACCACAAGGGTTATTACTCAAACCTGTTTGTGGTGCCGAAACCGGATGGTTAGGTAAGGCCGATTTTAAACCTAAAGTCACTGAACTCCTACTTAAGGGAATTCAAATTCGAAATTGAGTCTCTGAGAGCAGTGATCTCAGGTCTGGAGGATTGGGAATTCCTAGTATCCCTGGATATCAAGGATGCGTACCTTCACATTCCAATCTGGCCGCCTCACCAGGCTTATCTCAGATTTGCGCTGCTGGATTGTCACTATCAGTTCCAGGCACTGCCATTTGGCCTCTCCACAGTACCGAGAGTGTTCACCAAGGTCATGGCAGAGATGATGCTACTCCTTCGCAGGCAAGGAGTAAACATAATTCCATATCTGGACGATCTCCTGATAAAAGCATCTTCCAGGGAGAGGTTGTTGCAGAGTATTGCTCTCTCAACTCGACTACTCCAGGATCATGGGTGGATACTGTACCTTTCAAAGTCACATTTGGAGCTGACAAAGAGACTGCCCTTTGACGCGGAAGTGCAGAGGATGTTTCTACCGGTAGAGAAAGCGTTGGTGATCCAATCAATGGTCCGGGATGTCCTGAAGCCAGGGTATCGGTTCATCAGTGCATTTGCCTTCTGGGGAAGATGGTAGCCTCCTACGAGGCTCTTCAGTATGGAAGATTCCATGCGAGGTCCTTCCAACTGGATCTCCTAGATAATGGTCGGGATCACATCTTCACATGCACCAGCAGATACACCTGTCGCCGAAAGCCAGAATTTCACTCCTCTGGTGGCTGCAAATTTCTCACCTACTCGAGGGCCGCAGGTTCGGGATTCAGAACTGAATCCTTCTAACCGTGGATGCAAGTCTCAGAGGTTGGGGAGCGGTCACCCAAGGGAAAAACTTCCAAGGAAAGTGGTCAAGACTGGAATCCATCCTTTTGATAAACATTCTGGAACTAAGGGCATATACAATGGCCTTCTACAAGCGGCACATCTTCTGCATGATCAGGCTATTCAGGTTCAGTCAGACAATGTAACGGCAGTGTCCTACATAAACCAACAGGGCGGAACGAAGAGCAGAGCGGCAATGTCAGAGGTAACAAGAATCCTCCTCTGGGCAGAAAAGCACGCTGTGGCACTATCAGCAATGTCCATTCTAGGAGTCGACAACTGGGAAGCGGACTTCCTCAGCAGACACGATCTCCATCAAGGCGAATGGGGCCTCCACCTGAAGGTGTTTGCAGTGGTGACAAGCCGATGGGCATACCTCAGGTAGACATGATGGCCTCTCGCCTCAACAAGAAGCTTCACAGGTACTGTTCCAGGTCGAGAGACCCACAGGCAGTGGCAGTGGATGAACTGGTAGTAACTCCGTGGGTGTTCCAGTCAGTGTTTGTGTTCCCTCCACTTCCACTCATCCCAAGGATTCTCAAACTAATAAAAAGAACAAGAGTTCAGGCGATCCTCATTGCTCCGGACAAGCCAAGGAGGACTTAGTAAGCGGATCTTCTGGAATTACTCCTGGAGGATCCGAGCCCTCTTCCTCTTCACGAGGACCTTCTTCAGCAGGGGCCATTCACTTATCAAGACTTACCGCGGCTACGTTTGACGGCATGGAGGTTGAACGCCAGATCTTAACTCGGAAGGGCATTCCAAAAAAGGTCATTCCTACCCTAATTCAGGCTAGGAAGGGAGTAACGTCTAAACATTACCATAGAATTTGGAAAAAGTATGTGTCTTGGGGTGAATCAAAGAAGTTTCCAACGGTGGAGTATCAACTGGGATGGTTTTTCCTGTTTGTGCAGGCAGATGTGGATGTGGGCCTACGCTTGGGCTCCATAAAAGTCCAGATTTCGGCCTTATTTATTTTCTTCCAGAAACAATTGGCTACCCTCCCTGAGGTCCAGACATTCTTGAAAGGGGTTCTGCACATCCAAACACCATTTGTGCCTCCTACGGCACCTTGGTATCTTAATGTGGTGCTGCAGTTCCTGCAAGCGGATTGGTTCGAACCTTTGCAGGAGGTGGACGTCAAGTTTCTAACTTGGAAGGCGGTCACACTGTTGGCATTGGCATCTGCTAGACGTGTGTCAGAATTAGGGACATTATCATGCAAGAGCCCCTATTTGATTTTCCATGAAGATAGAGCTGAGCTCAGAATACGTCAGCAGTTTCTTCCTAAGGATGTGTCAGCTTTTCATATCAACCAACCTATTGTGGTTCCAGTGGCTACTGACTCCTCAATTACCTCAAAGTCCTTGGATGTGGTGAGGGCTTTGAAAATTTATGTGAAGAGACCTTCTCGTCACAGGAAGTTGGACGCTTTATCTGTCCTTTATAAACCCAACAAGGTTGGGTGTCCTGCTTCTAAGCAGACTATTTCTTGTTGGATCAGGTTTACTATCCAGCATGCTTATTCTACGGCAGGCTTGCGATTCCAAAATCTGTTAAGGCCAACTCTACTCGTAAAGTGGATTCTTCTTGGGCGGCAGCCCGGGGTGTCTCGTCTTTGCAGCTTTGCCGAGCATCTACTTGGTCTGGGTTGAACACGTTTGCTAAGTTCTACAAGTTCGATACTTTGGCCTCTGAGGACCTAATGTTTGGTCAATCTGTTCTGCAGGAACCTCAGCACTCTCCCTCCCATACTGGGAGCTTTGGTACATCCCCATGGTACTAAATGGACCTCAGCATCCTCTAGGACGTAAGAGAAAATAAGATTTTAAACCTACCGGTAAATCTTTTTCTCCAAGTCCGTAGAGGATGCTGGGGACTCCGTAAGGGCCATGGGGTATAGACGGGCTCCGCAGGAGACATGGGCACTATAAAGAACTTTTAGTATGGGTGTGCACTGGCTCCTCTATGCCCCTCCTCCAGACCTCAGTTAGAGAACTGTGCCCAGAGGAGATGGACAATATGAGGAAAGGATTTTGTTAATCTAAGGGCAAGATTCATACCAGCCCACACCAATCATACCATATAACCTGGAATATACGCAACCAGTTAACAGTATGAACAAAAAACAGTATCAGTCAAAGACCGATCACAACTGTAACATAACCCTTATGTAAGCAACAACTATATACAAATCTTGCAGATTTAGTCCGCACTGGGACGGGCGCCCAGCATTCTCTACGGACTAGGAGAAAAAGATTTACCGGTAGGTTTAAAATCTTATTTTCTCTTACGTCCTAGAGGATGCTGGGGACTCCGTAAGGACCATGGGGATTATACCAAAGCTCCAGAACGGGCGGGAGAGTGCGGAAGACTCTGCAGCACCGACTGAGCAAGCACAAGGTCCTCATCAGCCAGGGTATCAAACTTGTAGAATTTTGCAAACGTGTTTGAACCCGACCAAGTAGCTGCTCGGCAAAGCTGTAATGCCGAGACGCCTCGGGCAGCCGCCCAAGACGAGCCCACCTTCCTAGTGGAATGGGCCTTCACTGAATTTGGTAACGGCAATCCAGCCGTAGAATGAGCCTGCTGAATCGTGTTACAGATCCAGCGAGCAATAGTCTGCTTAGAAGCAGGAGCGCCAATCTTGTCGGCCGCATACAGGACAAACAGAGTCTCTGTTTTCCTAACCCTGGCCGTCCTGGCTACATAAATCTTTAAGGCCCTGACTACATCCAGGGACTTGGAGTCCTCCCAGTCCCTCGTAGCCACAGGCACCACAATAGGTTGGTTCATATGAAATGAAGAAACCACCTTAGGCAAAAATTGAGGACGTGTCCTCAATTCAGCTCTATCCGCATGGAAAATCAAATAGGGGCTCTTGTGGGACAAGGCCGCCAATTCTGACACCCGCCTTGCAGATGCCAAGGCCAATAACATGACCACCTTCCACGTGAGAAATTTTAAATCCACTGTTTGAAGAGGTTCAAACCAGTGAGATTTCAGGAAACTCAACACCACGTTAAGGTCCCACGGTGCCACTGGGGGCACAAAGGGGGGCTGGATGTGCAGCACTCCCTTCACAAATGTCTGGACTTCTGGCAGAGAAGCCAATTCCCTCTGGAAGAATATAGATAGGGCCGAAATCTGTACCTTAATGGAGCCTAACTTCAGGCCCATATCCACTCCTGTCTGTAGAAAGTGGAGAAACTGACCCAGATGGAATTCTTCCGTAGGAGCCTTCTTGGCTTCACACCAAGGCACATACTTCCTCCAAATATGGTGATAGTGCTTTGCTGTCACCTTCTTCCTAGCCTTCATCAGAGTAGGGATGACTTCCTCCGGAATACCCTTCCCAGCTAGGATTCGGTGTTCAACCGCCATGCCGTCAAACGTAACCGTGGTAAGTCTTGGAACACACATTACCCTTGCTGTAACAGGTCCTCCCTGAGAGGAAGAGGCCACGGATCTTCTGTGAGCATTTCTTGAAGATATGAGTACCAGGCCCTTCGAGGCCATTCTGGAACAATGAGTATTGTCTGCATTCTTCTTTGTCTTATGATTCTCAATATTTTTGAGATGAGAGGAAGAGGAGGAAATACATAGACCGACTGAAACACCCACGGTGTCACTAGGGCGTCTACTGCTACTGCCTGAGGGTCCCGCGACCTGGAACAATACCTCCTAAGCTTCTTGTTGAGGCGTGACGCCATCATGTCTATTTGAGGAATTCCCCAACGACTTGTTATCTCTGCAAAAACTTCCTGATGAAGTCCCCACTCTCCCGGATGGAGATCGTGTTTGCTGAGGAAGTCTGCTTCCCAGTTGTCCACTCCCGGAATGAATACAGCTGACAGAGCGCTTACGTGATTTTCCGCCCAGCGAAGAATCCTGGTGGCTTCCGCCATTGCCACTCTGCTCCTTGTCCCGCCTTGGCGGTTTACATGAGCCACGGATGTGACGTTGTCTGATTGAATCAGAACCGGTAGGTCGCAAAGAAAATTCTCCGCCTGTCGTAGGCCGTTGTATATGGCCCTTAATTCCAGTATGTTGATGTGCAGACAAGCGTCCTGGCTCGACCATAATCCCTGAAAATTTCTTCCTTGTGTGACTGCTCCCCACCCTCGGAGGCTCGCGTCCGTGGTCACCAGAACCCAGTCCTGAATGCCGAACCTGCGACCCTCTAGAAGGTGAGCACTCTGCAGCCACCACAGGAGAGACACCCTGGCCCTGGGGGACAGGGATATTTTCTGATGCGTTTGTAGATGGGACCCGGACCACTTGTCCAGAAGGTCCCACTGAAAAGTCCTTGCATGAAACCTGCCGAAGGGGATGGCCTCATATGCTGCCACCATTTTTCCCATCACACAAGTGCATTGAAGAACAGACACTCTTTTTGGTTTTAGCAGGTCTCTGACCATGTTCTGGAGATCCTGGGCTTTTTCCAATGGAAGAAAAACCCTCTTTTGTTCCGTGTCCATAATCATGCCTAGGAATGACAGCCGAGTCGTTGGAACCAATTGTGACTTTGGCAGATTGAGAATCCAACCATGCTGTTGCAGCACTTTCAGGGAGAGCGACACGCTCTTCAGCAATTGGTCTCTCGATCTCGCCTTTATCAGGAGATCGTCCAAGTATGGGATAATTGTGACCCCCTGCTTGCACAGGAGCACCATCATCTCCGCCAATACCTTGGTGAAAATCCTCGGGGCCGTGGAAAGCCCAAATGGCAACGTCTGAAACTGGTAATGACAGTCCTGTACAGCGAATCTCAGGTACTCCTGATGAGGGGGGTAAATAGGGACATGAAGGTATGCATCCTTTATGTCTAGTGACACCATCAAATCCCCCCCTTCCAGGCTGGATATTACAGCACGGAGCGATTCCATCTTGAATTTGAACTTTTTCAAGTACAAGTTTAGGGATTTTAGATTTAAAATGGGTCTGACCGAACCATCCGGCTTCGGGAACACAAACAGGGTGTAATAATACCCTTTTCCCTGTTGGACCAGGGGGACCTTGACCACCACCTGCTGTTGACACAACTTTTGAATTGCAGCTAACACCACTTCCCTCTCTGGGGGTGAAGCTGGCAAGGCCGACTTGAAAAATCGGCGAGGGGGCACCTCTTCGAATTCCAACCTGTAGCCTTGGGAGACAATTTCCATCGCCCAAGGATCCACGTCTGAAAGCATACAGATCTGGCTGAAAAGTCAAAGGCGTGCCCCCACTGGTGCAGACTCCCTTAGGGGAGCCCCAGCGTCATGCGGTGGATTTTGTAGATTCACCTCCTGGGAACTAGCCGAAGCAGGTGTTCTTTTTCCTCTACCCTTACCTCTGGCAAGGAAGGAGGAACCCCGACCTCTTCTGGACTTATGCGACCGAAAGGACTGCATCTGATACTGTGGAGTTTTCGTTTGCTGTTGGGGGACAAAAGGTAAAAAGGTAGATTGACCTGCGGTAGCTGTGGTAACCAGGTCCGCGAGCCCCTCCCCAAACAACAATTCACCCTTGTAAGTTAAAACCTCCATATGCTTCTTTGAGTCTGCATCACCCATCCATTGGCGGGTCCATAGAGCTCGTCTCGCAGAAATCGCCATGGCATTGGCTCTGGAACCCAGCAGCCCAACGTCTCTTTGAGCATCCCTCATATATAAGACTGCGTCTTTAATGTGAGCTTAGGTTAATAAAACGGTATCCCTGATTAGGGTATCAAGGCCAGCTGACAAGGTATCTGTCCATGCTGCAACCGGGCTACATACCCATGCCGATGCTATCGCCGGTCTGAGCAAATCACCTGTATGCGCAAAAATAGACTTTAAAGTAGTCTCCTGCCTGCGATCAGCAGGATCCTTGAGGGCTGCCGTGTCCGGAGACGGTAGCGCCACCTTCTTTGACAGGCGTGTTAAAGCATTGTCCACCCTGGGAGAGGATTTCCAACGTACCCTGTCCTGTGCAGGAAAAGGATACGCCATAAGAATCCTTTTGGGAATCTGCAATTTTTTATCTGGAGTTTCCCAAGCTTTTTCAAATAACTCGTTAAGCTCATGAGATGGGGAAAGGTTACCTCAGGTTTCTTTTCCTTATACATGCGCACCCTCGTGTCAGGGACAGAGGGGTCATCTGTGATATGCAAAACATCTTTTATTGCAATAATCATACAGTGAATACTTTTTGCCACCCTTGGGTGCAATTTAGCATCATCGTAGTCGACACTGGAATCAGAATCCGTGTCGGTATCCGTGTCTACTATTGGGGACAGGGGACGTTTTTGAGACCCAGAAGGGCCCTGTGACCCAGTCCAATCCGAGGATTGACTCCCTGATTTCTCCCTGGACTCAGCTTTGTCCAGTCTCTTATGTAATGAGGCCACACTTGCATTTAACATATGCCACAGGTCCATCCAATCATGCGTCGTTGTTGCCGACGGAGACACACCACTCATCTGCTCCACCTCCTCCTTGGACGAGCCTTCCGCTTCAGACATGCCGACACACACGTACCGACACCCCCACACACACAGGGATATATCTATAGCGGGACAATTCTACAACAAGGCCCTTTGGAGAGACAGAGAGAGAGTATGCCAGCACACACCCAGCGCCAACTGACACTGAAATAAACTCAGACAGCGCTGTTATATATATATCTCAATATTATACACTCACTGCGCCAATAATTGTGCCCCCCCCCCCCTCTTTTCCAGCCCTCTGTCACCGAGTTCAGCAGGGGAGAGTCCGGGGAGCCAGCTTCCCTGCAGCTTCTGTGGAGAAAATGGCACTGTTAGTGCTGAGGGATCAAGCTCCGCCCCCTCCAGCGGCGGGCTTCGGTCCCGCTGTAATTTTCAAAAAAATGGCGGGGGGATCTCTACATTTACTGCCCAGCAGCCTAATGTGCCCTGAAATGCCGGTCCGGAGGTTTATTGCTGCCCAGGGCGCCCCCCCTGCGCCCTGCACCCATCAGTGCCCTTTCTGTGTGTGTAGCGTCTGGGAGCAATGGCGCGCAGCGGCTTACCTCAGTGAAGATCTGAAGTCTTCTGCCGCCTTGAAGTCTTCTTTTCTTCTTATACTCACCCGGCTTCTATCTTCCGGCTCTGCGAGGAGGACGGCGGTGCGGCTCTGGGACGAATGGCGGGGTGAGACCTGCGTTCCGACTCCCTCTGGAGCTAATGGTGTCCAGTAGCCTAAGAAGCAGAGCCTATCATTTAAGTAGGTCTGCTTCTCTCTCCTCAGTCCCACGAAGCAGGGAGCCTGTTGCCAGCAGTGCTCCCTGAAAATAAAAAACCTAACAAAATTCTTTTTCAGAGAAACTCTGGAGAGCTCCTCTGTAATGTACCCTATCTCCTCTGGGCACAAAATCTAACTGAGGTCTGCAGGAGGGGCATAGAGGGAGGAGCCAGTGCACACCCATACAAAAAGTTCTTTATAGTGCCCATGTCTCCTGCGGAGCCCGTCTATACCCCATGGTCCTTACGGAGTCCCCAGCATCCTCTTGGACGTAAGAGAAAATAGGATTTTAATTACCTACCAGTAAATACTTTTCTTGTAGTCCGTAGAGGATGCCGGGCACATTGCTTCGTATCCCTGCATTGTTACTTGGCTCAATATTGTTGTTTTAGCCATTGCTGAATTGTTAAAAGTTGGTTAGCGTGGCTTACCTTTTTGTTATGTGTGTGCTGGTGTGACTCTCACCACTATCTGTGTATTTCCTTCTCTCGAAGTATGTCCGTCTCCTCGGGCACAGTTTCTAGACTGAGTGTGGTAGGGGTGGCATAGAGGGAGGGGCCAGCCCACACTATTAAACTCTTAAAGTGAGAGTGGCTCCCAAAGGACCCCTCTATACCCCAAGGTACTAAATGGACCCCAGCATCCTCTATGGACTACGAGAAAAGGATTTACCGGTAGGTAATTAAAATCCTATTTTTTTTACCATGTTTATTTAGGTGTTGTGCACCTTTGTAACAATTACTGTATGATACAACAATTATAATTATAACAATACAACAATTATATGGTACTAAGCCTTACCTGCAGCCTGGGCAGCAGGTGCCGTTTCTGTTCTATTCTCCTGGGCTGCATCATGGCCGTTCTTCTTACTCTCCATGACCAGCTCCTGTACAGCCAGATTGTGCTAGTCTGTGTTAATATAAAAGTGGAAATGATTGATTATTATTATGTATTACATTGGCTGAGAAAAGCAAAAGTATGATAATGGCAGAATACTGAATAGTACATTTACAACTTAATAAAGTAAGAAGGTAAAAGATCCATACTAAGCCTCAATAATTTTTCTCCCAAATTTTGACCAAAGGTCATTATTGGGCTATCCAATTAAAGTCCGTTTTTTGGGGGAGAAAAATGTCCTGTTTTTGTGCGATAACACATGGGATCCAGAATAAGTATCCGGACCCATGTGTTATTGCGGCTCTGAGGGTTGCTTAGCAGGAATCATGCTACGCGTGCCGAAGGCACCCAAATCATAATTCCCGCTTAGTGCCAGGTATCTGGGGAGGTGGATTAATTACGAAGCAGGCACTGCAAAGTATTTATTGATGGTGGTTAGAAAACAAATACAGTACACTTTTATCAATTTCCTTGCAATTTTAATAACTTTTTTGACTAATATTCCACTACACTTAGTCATCGGTTGGGTCACTTTAGGTTACAAATGAAAAGATAACAGTGTCAGAGGCTGGGAACACATCTTGAAAACACTGATACATATTTTGTTAGATACTTTTCAAGGCAGGCTTCCTACCTTAAAAAAGCATCAAGCGAAACACATGTCGGCATTTGCTAGGTGTGTTCCCAGCAGGGCCGGTTCTTGCCCTTGTGGCGCCCCGGGCAAAGTATAGGGGCGTGGCTTAAAATGGGGACGTGGTCAGTTACGCCCTTATTTGTGCCCCCTGTAGCGCCGCTGAAAAAAAAAAAAAAAGTATACTTACTATCCCCGTTCCTGATCCAGACCGCTGCAGACCTCCTCCGCCGGCGCCGCTCTCCTCTCCTCACCTCTCCTCTCTTCGATCTATGGGAGAGACGTTATTACGTCTCTCCCATAGAACAGCATCGACACTAGAGGTCAGTTATGACCTCTAGTGTCTGTGCCACTATGCTGTGCGGTGCGCGCACAGCAAAGGTCCTCTCCATGAAGGGAAACTAGACCGTAGCGTCTAGTTTCCCTTCATGGAGAGGACCTTTGCTGTGCGGTGCGCGATGACGTCATCGCGCACCGCACAACAAAGGTCCTCTCCATGAAGGGAAACTAGACGCTACGCGTCTGGTTCCCTTCAAAGCGGGGGGCACAACGGGGCACTGCGGGGGGTACAGTGGCGGATTTTGCCATGGTGCGGCGCCCTCCGGATGGCGCCGGTGCCCTCCGGAAGGCGGCGCCTCGGGCAAAAGTCCTGCTTGCCCGTGGCAAGATCCGCTATTGGTTCCCAGCCTCTAATACTGTTCGTGGTCAGTTTGTCAATGTGTGCATAGTGCGTATGATCGATAGATTAGATAGAGGGTCATTGCCAGGGGCGTTGCTAGAACTTCGTGGGCCCTATAGCAACACTTTGAAGAGTCCCCTGTCCCAGTCCTTCTAGAGAGACACCTCTCTGTAGCAGTTGTTCATTATATGCCCCATAATAGTGCCCTAGTTCATTTACTGAACTATATTAGTGCCTTAGTTAATGTTATGCCCAATAGTACTGCCCCATGTTTATTTTATAAAGCATAGTATGTCACATTGTAGGGCTGCCAGTACACGTTATGCAATACATATACCCTCCAACATTTTACACATAAAAATAGGTACAAATTAGAAATTAGAAAAGGGGGCACGGCCACGGGTAAAGGAGGCGTGGTCACGTCTCTTTTCCTATACTTTCAATGGAAGTTTGGAGAGCCAAAAATCGGTACAGACCATAAAAAAGGTACTGTATCTGCTAAAAAGATACAGTTGGAGGGTATGCAATACAGTACCCCTAATTCGCCTTCCTATATACTGTACAGTGTCCCCAGTTCATATTATACCACATTAAAGTGTTTACAGTTCATATTAGGCCACACTATAGCGCATCCACCTCATGTTTTGCCACATTACAGTACCCCCATTCATCTTACTGTATGAAACATTATAATGCCCTCCAGTTCATTTTATACCACAATACAGTGAGCAGGTCCAGGGTTGTAAATAGATATATTGTAGGCCGAAAGGCACAAGTTTGTAATGGCCCCAATGGTGGAAAATGTATACAACACATGTAACTTTCACAGGGAAGATGGTTCCCTCTCAGCTCTGGTCCCCATAGCAGCTGCACTTCCTGCATCCATGGTAGCTACGCCCTTGGTCATTCCTACTGGGTTTTAGTAGAATTTTTAATGTTTCTGGTATTGTTTAATCGTATCACAAGAAATAGGTATTCTTTAATTACTCTGTTTCACAGATGTTTATGGTAACATAGTAATATAGTCGGTGAGGTTGAAAAAAGACTAGTAGTCCATCGAGTTCAACCTGAATTATATTACATTACCTAATCTATTTAGGTTAAAGGCTATATCCTCGTATATCTTTTTCCGTTAGAAATTTGTGTAACCCATTTTTAAACACATTGACTGATTCCGCCAATACAACCTTTCTGTCAGTGTATTCCATAGTCATATTGCCCTTACAGTGAAGAATCCCTTCCTGCGCAGAGTGCGAAATTTCCTCTCCTCAAGCCTTAGCGGGTGTCCATGAGTTTTGTGTAGAGGCCTCTTAGTAAACAACTCACCTGATAGCTCCGCATATTGCTCATTTATATATTTGTAAAATATTAATCTTATCTCCTCTTAGTCGTCTCATTTCTAGTGTAAACATATCTAACATAGAAAGCATAGTTGCCTACCTCCCTCATTTTGCAGGAGACTCCCTTAAATAGTAGCAATCTCCCTGACTCCCTGAACAGACCAGCAATCTCCCTGATTTTACATTACCCCCATTATGTAGCTGTTACATTCTTGGGGGAAATATAAATCAGAGATATATACATTTCAAATTGGATCATCAGTGCTATTTCCCTTTTATTGGTTATAGGCACAATGATCCATATGGTTGCATGCATTTTAAATAAAGTTCCTCATGGCCACTTACACATACCTCCCAACTGTCCCGATTTTGGCGGGACAGTCCCGTTTTTCACAGTCTGTCCCGCTGTCCCACCCGTGGGTCACCGTGTCCCGCGGGTGGGGGGGTAGTTGGGAGATCCCTCCTGTCACTCGCTGCTCTGAACAGAGCATCTATTCCTGGCAGAGAGGGACAGGGGGCATGGCCAGCAGCTCTCTGAGCACTGTCCATGCCCCTATAATGATGAAAACGGGGGAGTGGCTTGAGATCGCGGCACCCGCCGTGAGGCCATGCCCCCTTTCCAATAGGCCACACCCCCTAATTTTGGTCATATGCCTTCGGCCCACGCTGATGTCCTTCCTCGACCATCAGCAAAGTTGGGAGGTATAACTTACAGTATATGTGTATACAGTATGCTAACATTGGGTCTCATTTACGTTTGGATGTAAGTAATTTTCATGACATGCCTCCCAGATGTAGCAGTACACGTCTGCACTGATAGGTGTTACTTTCACAATCTCCCTGAAATGCTCTTTAAAAAGTAGGCAAGTATGCTAGAAAGCCACTCCTCATAGTCCAGTGTCTCCAACCCCATAATCAATTTGGTAGCTTGCCTCTGAACCTTTCAAGTTCTAATATGTCTCTTTTATAGTGTGGTGCCCAGAACTGAATTCAAGATGCGGCCACACCAATGATTTGTACAGTGGCAGGATTACACTCTAATCCCTTGTCTCAATTCCCCTTTTAAAGCATGCTAACACCTTATTTGCATTTGTTGCTGCACTTTAACATTGTGTGTTGCTGCTAAATCTACTGTCAATGAGCACCCCCAAATCCTTTTCTAATACAGTATCCCCTATTTTTCCACATTTAATTGGTAGGTTGCATGATTAGTCTTAGTTCCAAAATGCATAACTTTACATTATTCCACATTAAACCTCATACACCATTTCATTGCCCAAACTTCCAGTTTACTTAAATCGCTCTGAAGAGACTCCACATCCACATCTGACTTGATCAGCCTGCATATTTTAGTATCAACTGCAATGGTGAATCAGCAATCACTCCTCACGAGTAGCTAAGTTGGAGATCCGCTAGCAGAGTTTACAATTGTGTCATCATTTACCTATCATTTTTTTCTACCACATGATGTATGATCTTATACTCACAGCATGGTGCGCCAAGACACGATGTGAAGGATTAAGTTACTCCAGAGTGTAATACCCATTGTCTAATGATTTCTTTCCGAAACTGTTCTGCCCCTGTATTAATCAACGTTTGATGTCCAGTCCTACTCACACAAATATAGGATTTTAATTACCTACCAGTAAATCCTTTTCTCGTAGTCCGTAAGGGATACTGGGAATCCATTTAGTACCATGGGGTATAGGCGGGTCCACTAGGAGCCATGGGCACTTTAAGAAATTGATAGTGTGCACTGGCTCCTCCCTCTGTGCCCCTCCTACCAGACTCAGTCTAGGAAACTGTGCCAAAAGAGACGGACATACTTTGAGAGAAGGCTAGATAAGGAAAGTGGTGAGATTACGAACCAGCACACACATAACAAGAGGAAAGCCATGCTAACCAAACTTGAAACAGGAACAGCAACAGCTGAGCAAACCAGAATACTTAACCAAGTAACAGTGCAGGAAGAACAAAGCACCGGGCGAGCACCCAGTATCCCCTACGGAATACGAGAAAAGGATTTACCGGTAGGTAATTAAAATCCTATTTTCTTTTACGTCCTAGGAGATACCGGGAATCCATTTAGTATCATGGGGAAGTACCAAAGCTCTCAAACCGGGTGGGAGAGTGCTGAGTTTCCTGCAGAAATGATTGATCAAACTGAGGCCAAAGTATCGAACTTGTAAAACTTAGCAAACGTGTTCGAACATGACCAAGTAGCTGCTCGGCAGAGCTGTAAAGCCGAGACACCCCGGGCAGCCACCCAAGAAGAACCCACCGACCTAGTAAAGTGGGTCTGTACAGATTTCGGAACAGGCAAGCCTGCCGTGGAATGTGCATGCTGGATAGTGAGCCTGATCCAGCGTGCAATTAACTGCTTTGAAGCAGGACACCCAATTTTATTGGGATTATAGAGAACGAAAAGCGAGTCCGATTTCCTGTGATGAGCTGTTCTCTTTACAAACACCTTCAAAGCCCACAAAACATCCAAAGACTTTGAAGTAGCAGAGGTGTCCGTAACAACTGGAACCACAACAGGTTGGTTGATGTGAAATGCAGACACCACCTTAGGAAGAAATTGCTGACAAGTTCTGAGTTCAGCTCTGTCCTCAAGGAAAATTAGGTAGGGGCTCTTGTGAGACAACGCCCCCAGCTCCGACACACGTCTTGCTGAAGCCAAGGCCAACAGTGTGACGGTCTTCCACGTAAGGTACTTTACGTCAACCTCCTGTAATGGTTCAAACCAGTCCAATTGGAGGAACTGCAGCACCAAATTGAGATCCCAAGGTGCCGTGGGAGGCACAAGGGGAGGTTGGATGTGCTGAACACCTTTCAAAAACGTCTGGGCCTCAGGGAGAGAAGCCAATTGTTTCTGAATGAAAATAGACAAGGCCGAAATCTATACTTTTATGGAGCCTAAACGTAGGCCCACATTCACTCCCAACTGCATAAAAAGCAGGAAACGTCCCAGATGAAATTCCACCACAGAATATTGTCTGCCCTGTTTAGACATTACTCCCTTTCTGGCTCAGATCATAGTCGGGATAACCTTGTCAGGAATCCCTCTCCTGGCTAGAATCAGCCGTTCAAATTCCATGCCGTTAAACCTTGCCGCGGTAAGTCTTGATAGACGAACAGGCCCTTTTGCAGAAGATCCTCGCGAAAAGGTAGAGGCCACAGATTTTCGAGCAGCATCTCGAGAAGATCTGCATACCAGGCCCCTTCGTAGCCAGTCCGGAGCAATGAGGATTGCTTGAACCTTTTCTCTTTTTATTCTTTTTAGGATGCTTGGGATCAGAGGAAACATGTACACCAGCTGGTAGACCCACCGAGTTGTTAGAGTGTCTACCACCAATACTTGTGGGTCCCTTGACCTGGAACAATACAGCTGAGCTTCTTGTTGAGTCAAGAGGCCATCATGTCGATTTGTGGATATCCCCACCGATGTCTCAACCACCCAAACACCTCCGGGTGAAGGCCCCACTCTCCCGGGTGCAGGTCGTGTCTGCTGAGGAAGTCTGCTTTCCAGTTGTCTACTCCCGGAATGAAGACTGCTGACAACGCCACAGTGTGTTTTTCCGCCCAGAGGAGAATTCTTGACACCTCCGACATTGCGGCTCTGCTTTTCATTCCACTCTGTCGGTTTATGTACATCACTGCCGTCACATTGTCCGACTGGTCCTGAATGGCCTGATTCTGAAGGAGATGAGGCCTGCAGAAGGGTGTTGTATATAGCCCTGAGTTCCAGGATGTTTATTGGAAGGATGACTTCCTGACTTGACCATCTTCCCTGAAACTGCATCCCCTGGGTGACTGCGCCCCAACTTCTGAGGCTTGCGTCTGTGGTTAGCAGAATCCAATTCTGATTCTCGAACCTCCGACTCTTGACCAGGTGAGAAGTCTGTAGCCACCACAGGAGGGAGATCCTGGCTTTTGGCGACAGACGGATCCTCTGGTGCATGTTAAGATGCAATCCGGACCATTTGTCCAACAGATCTAGCTGGAAGGGCCTTACATGTAACCTTCCGTACTGAAGCGCCTCGTAAGAGGCCACCACTTTCCCCAGAAGGTGAATGCACAGATACAGCGAGATCCGGGTTGGCTTGAGGACAGTCCGAACCATCGACATTGCCTTTTCCAAGGGAAGGAACACTTTCTGAGACTCTGTGTTGGTTCTAGGTGAGATTTTGGTAGGTTCAGAATCCACCCGTGATCCAGGAGTAGTCTGGTTGAGAGGCCAGTGCTGTCCAACAACCGCTCCCTGGATGGTGCCTTTATCAGAAGATCGTCCAGGTAGGGAATTATGTTCACTCACTGTTTGCGGAGTAGAAACATCATCTCTGCCATTACACCCTCAGTGCCATGGAGAGACCAAATGGCAGGACCTGGAACTGGTAGTGCAAACCATAGATAAGCGTGATGAGGCGGCCAGATCGGAATGTGAAGGTACGCATCCTTGATATCCAGAGACACTAAGAATTCCCCCTCCTCCAGACCTGAGATCACCGCTCTCAGAGACTCCATCTTGGATTTGAACACTCGTAAGTACGGGTTCAACGACTTGAGTTTCAGAATCGGTCTTACCGAACCATCCGGTTTCGGTACTACAAACAAGTTGAAATAGTACCCCTTGTTTTGCAGATGAGGTGGAAATGGAACAATGACCTATGTCTGTACCAGTTTTTGAATGGCGTCCTGTAAAGTTATATTTGCCTCTTGTGAAACTGGTAAGCCTGATTTGTCTAGTTCATCTCCAAATAAGGCCTCACCTGTGAAAGGGAGGCCTTCCACGCCTTTCTTGGAGTCCGCATCCGGAGTCCACTGGCGTAGCCATAGACCCCTGCATGCAGACACTGCCATAGCCGTAGTGCATGCATTAAGCAAGCCTATTTCTTTTATGGCTTTCACCATAAAATTAGCAGAGTCCTACTGTAGGAACAAGATAACCTCCTCCTGAGGCACGGTGTCTAACCCTTCAATCAGGTTACCCGACCATTTGGTAATGGCTCTTGTAATCCACCCACATGCTATAGTGGGTCTCTGGGCCACCCCAGCAGCTGTATACAAGGATTTGAGTGTAGTCTCAATTTTACAATCAGTGGCGTCTTTTAGGGAGGCTGCACCCGAGACAGGCAATACAACTTTTCGTGAAAGCCTGGATACTGATGCATCCACTATTGGTGGATTTTCCCATGTTTTCCTATCCTCAGGAGGAAAAGGAAAGGATGATAACAACCGTTTAGGGATTTGAAATTTCCTATCAGGACTAACCCACGGTTCTTCAAACAGGGTATTTAGTTCCTTTGACACAGGAAATGTGGCTCAGGATTTCTTTTACAGTATATATTAAAATAAGATTCCTCACTCTCCCCTGTCACCTTATCAGGGATATTTAGAACTTCTCTGATAGCTTCTATGAGAGCCTCTTTTCCATGTGACAGAGTACCCTCCCCCACCTCTGAGTACACCTTACCCTCCTCCTTTTCTGACCCCTCATCATTTGAGTCAGACTGCAGGATATGGACCAAAATGCGTTTTGGCGGACAAATGGCAGGGGACTGAGACGCTGGTTTGGGTACTGAGTCTCTTTTCATAAACTCAGTCATAGATTGTCTTAAGTATTGCGTCTCTTTCTCGGTCCAAGATAACTTAGTATTGCCCCACTAGCCTGGGAAGGGATACTACATTGAGTACACACTAGTGAACCCCCTGGAGAAGAGGAACACTGTGACTTACATGAAACACATTATTTGCCTGACATACTGTAATAGTGACAGCACACACACACACACACACACACACACACACACACACACACACACACACACAGGAAAAGGTTAAATGCACAATTAACCCACAAAGAGCTCTTCCAGAAAGACACAGAGGAAGTATGGAACCAGCACAGGGCGCCCTTAACGCTAATGCCAAGCTTAGCCGGGTCGCAGACTAAGTACCTAGATTAGGGATTTAGTACACTAATAATTTGCTCACCCCCCTGCTACTGCTGAGGTCATCTGGAGTCTCTCCCGAGGAGCTGCGCATCCCTGTCAGTCAGCATCTGTGTCAGCTGCAGAGGGAAAATGGCGCTGGCGAGCTGCTGGATCTGCTCATAGTGAAGTCCCGCCCCTTCAATGGCGCGTGGTCTTCCTGCTCTTTTTCATACTGGCTGTATGTGTCTAAGTGCATAAAACGGAGACAGATTCCTTTTATGGCTTTGTTGCTAGTCTGGGTACCGTGTCCTCTGTTCAGCGTCTACGTCCTTACACAGCGGGAGATGTAGTCTGCCCCATTTAGAAGCCATGCATCTCTGTACCCTCATGCCGCCATAATGACCGGCGACCCACTAACTGGGACGCCGGCTTAGTGCTCACCACTCTTCTTTCTTCTGGCTCTGTTAGGGGTGGTGGCGTGCTGCGGGAATGTACGCTCGCTGTTTTGGGGCTTGCGAATATTTCCATCAGGAACTAATGTCCTATCAGCGGGGAACAGGACCATTAACCATGAGAGCGGTTGGGCGGCCCCCCCCCCCCTCCCTGCCCCCGCCTCCTCTAAGTCCCAAGGAGCAGGCAGGCTGGTGCCACCCAGGCTTGCCTGAAAACAACAAAACACAGAACTTAAATGCAGAAATCTCTTCAGGAGCTTCCAGAGACGTGACCGGCTCCTCCGGGCACATTTTCTAAACTGAGTCTGGTAGGGGAGGCATAGAGGGAGGATCCAGTGCACACTATCAATTTCAATAAGTGCCCATGGCTCCTAGTGGACCCATCTATACCCCATGGTACTAAATGGACTCCCAGTATCCCCTAGGACATAAGAGAAAAAAGCTTCTGTTACAGTATTGTGACCAATTCATGATAATTGCAAACAGTGTACAACATTAAACTATGGACTACTAGTGTGACAAATGTATACTGTATTACTCTCTACAGTGCCGCACAGACTGCTCACTGACATGGAGACATGGGGACTGTCACTAATGTCACTAATGCTTAATGACATGCCCATTATGAACTGGTTGCATTGCGGATATACAGTAGCTATACAGATGTAAATAATTGTACATTTAAACGGTCACAGTTGTACTAATGGGCGTCTGCAGGACTAGCAATTTGTAATACTCTCCATGTTAGTATTTTGTCACCAATAAAATTTGATATGTCAGTGCCAATGTCAGGAGATGTGCATTGAGAAAACTGCCTTGCGTACTTGCATACAATTGTATTGTTGTTTAGAATATGTCTACATCAGAGTCACATCTTTGCGACTGTTTAACTGTAAGGTTCCAGTATCGCCTGTCAGCCAGGCGCACAACACCCACTGCCAGGGTGGTGCTAGGGTGATGGTGCCCTCCTACAAACGATACATCCTACAAATGCAGATGTAACAAATGCATTGCTCTCATCCTACCCACAAGCAGCCGTATGATGCTTGCGACTAGCAAGCTTTGTCCAGTTCGAAGTAGAATACATACCATGTGATTATATGGATCGCGGGTGCTTGCACACCCACACATATCCACGGGCAAGCTTATTGCAGCAAATAAGTCCAGTTTATAGCGATTAGCCCTTAACCTGATAAGGGACACATCTGTTTGTCCTCTTGACATGCCTCTTTACAATGTTTCATACTGTAGTTTGAAACGTTAAAAGAGTGAGAGGGTGACGGGGAGAGGGTGAGATTCAGTGGGTGACAGAGAGAGGATGGCAGGAAAGAAAGGGCAACAGGGAGAGGACTAGAGTCAATGGGTGACAGAAGAGAGGTGAAAGGGAGAGGCAGTGTGAGACAGGCAGAGAGTAACAGCAGGGAGAGGCAGTGGGAGACAGGCAGAGAGTGACGCTAGGAAGAGGCAGTAGCTGACTTTGAGAGGTGCACCGTGACAGGCAGAGGGTGAAAAAGAGTATGACGGTGAGAAGGTGAGAGTCAGTGGGTGACAGTAAAGAAAGGTGATGGGAAGAGGATGAGAGTGAGTGTGTGACAGGAGAGAGAGGTCGTGGCTGGGGAGAGGCAGTGGGTGACAGGCTGTGGGAAACTACATTAATCAGAAAAACAAAAATAGTAACTTAACAAAAACTCCAAACTGGCAGATCCCCCTGGGATTGCCTGTGTGGCTGTGATTGGCAGGGAGCACCTCCTGTGGGTAGTCACTGCCACTGCCAGGCATTCCCTGTGGTGGTCCAATATATTACTGGGCGTGCTGCAGCCCTTAGGTAAAATCCATCACTGCTAGTGACCTTTAAACAACATAACGTGCATCCCAATGACTGATACCAAGCTATAACTAGAGCATTTTAATGCCATCCATATCTACTGGCCTGTTACAAAACATCAACGCTTCTCATTCCCCACCCATGCAAACAGCCAGACTCAGAGCAGGAGGAGAGCAGCAGACCCTACAAATGACTCTCCTGGTAAATTTTGTGATATGTATTATTTATTATTACCAGTTATTTATATAGCGCACACATATTACGCAGCGCTTTACAGAGATAATATTTGGCAATTCACATCAGTCCATGCCCCAGTGGAGCTTACAATCTATATTCCCTACCACATGTACATGCACACATTCATACTAGGGTTAATTTTTGTTGGGATCCAATTAACCTACCAGTATATTTTGGTATTGTGGGAGGAAACTGGAGTACCCGGAGGAAACCCACGCAAGTACAGGGAGAATATACAAACTCCACACAGGTAGAGCCATGGTGGGAATCGAACCCATGACCTCAGTGCTGTGAGGCAGTAATGCTAACCATTACAGCAGCCGTACTGCCCACAAGCTACAATGGCTAGCGCTATCTAAAGATGGTGTCAGCTATTAGGACCATATAACTCCTGAAAGCATTGGCCAATTACTACAAATACTTCTATATTCTTTATTATTATCATCCTTTACTTGTACGGCAAACTTTATAAAGTTAATAAACAGGAACAGCATGAATAGAACAAGAAAAAAAGTGACTTACAGTACAAATCATTGCAGGACATGGCAAGGCCAAGGTTTACAAACTTTGTAGCATCAGCAGTCATAATACCCAAATAAGCAGCTGGCAGAACCATTGTAAGCAGTAGGGAGAAGATGATGGTATAAGTGGCAAAAGGAAAAGCACATGAGGGAAGAGGGCGCTGCTTGTGAAGAGTAAATATTTTGGCTTTTCTACTAGCACACTATTTATGGTTTGTACAGTACAATTTGCACACAGCAATTATTGGGAAAGGTCTAACATGTCCAACTGTACAGTATATGTTACAAGTCTAACAGCTTTGGGAAATCCAATACAAATAGTAATCAGGGCCGAAACTAGGATTTTTGTCACCCGGGGCAAGGTAGTCATTTGACACCCCCCCCCCCCCCGCAAAAAAAAAAAAATATTTTACAATAAATAAAAATAATAAAATAAAATAGAAAAAATAAAAAATAAATGACTAAAAATATATATATATATATATATATATATATATATATATATATATATATATATATATCTCTTTCAGAACTTTTTTACCTGAGAAACTGCCTTTTCTAACATAAATTTCATATCCAGGAAAAAGTGTCCCCATTTTACACAGTACGACAGGCAAGTGTCCCCATTCCCCATTTTACACATTGCGGCAGACAGGTGTCCCCATTTTACACATTGCGGCAGGAAAAAGTGTCCCCATTTTACACATTGCGGCAGGAAAAAGTGTCCCCATTTTACACATTGCGGCAGGCACAGGTCCCCATTTTACACAGTACGCTGGCAAGTGTCCCCATTTTACACATAGCGGCAGGCACAGGTCCCCATTTTACACAGTACGCTGGCAAGTGTCCCCATTTTACACATTGCGGCAGGCACAGGTCCCCATTTTACACATTGCAGCAGGCACAGGTCCCCATTTTACACAGTACGCTGGCAAGTGTCCCCATTTTACACATAGCGGCAGGCACAGGTCCCCATTTTACACAGTACGCTGGCAAGTGTCCCCATTTTACACATTGCGGCAGACAGGTGTCCCCATTTTACACATTGCGGCAGGAAAAAGAGTCCCCATTTTACACATTGCGGCAGGAAAAAGTGTCCCCATTTTACACATTGCGGCAGGCACAGGTCCCCATTTTACACAGTACGCTGGCAAGTGTCCCCATTTTACACATAGCGGCAGGCACAGGTCCCCATTTTACACAGTACGCTGGCAAGTGTCCCTATTTTACACATTGCGGCAGGCACAGGTCCCCATTTTACACAGTACGCTGGCAAGTGTCCCCATTTTACACATTGCGGCAGGCACAGGTCCCCATTTTACACAGTACGCTGGCAAGTGTCCCCATTTTACACATAGCGGCAGGCACAGGTCCCCATTTTACACAGTACGCTGGCAAGTGTCCCCATTTTACACATTGCGGCAGGCACAGGTCCCCATTTTACACAGTACGCTGGCAAGTGTCCCCATTTTACACATAGCGGCAGGCACAGGTCCCCATTTTACACAGTACGCTGGCAAGTGTCCCCATTTTACACATAGCGGCAGGCACAGGTCCCCATTTTACACATAGCGGCAGGCACAGGTCCCCATTTTACACATAGCGGCAGGCACAGGTCCCCATTTTACACATTGCGGCAGGTGGTGGAGGGAGAGAGAGAGAGAGGAAGGGAGAGGGGCTGACTTACATTTGAAGCGGTTCTCGCCGCTCTTCAGCCGCCTCTCCCTCCTCGTCTGCGCGGCTCCGGGCTCCCCCTTCTCCCTCCTCCGGCGGGGTTTCGTGGAATGACGCGTTTGCGCCGTGACATCACGACGCAATCGCGTCATTCCGCGAAACCCCGCCCTTCGAGCTGGGCACTCGGGAGAAGGGGGTTTTTAAAAGTAAGTGCCGCGGCGGGTGTTAGGGGGTCTCGGCGCCCCCTCCAATCTGGCGCCCAGGTCGCCTGCCCCCCTAGCCCCCCCCTAGTTTCGGCCCTGTAGTAATGCCTTCAAATATCTCTCATTAAAATATCTTGAGTCACAAAGCAAAATAATGAGAAAAACCCAGAAAGACACCCTCTATCATCATATCTGTACATCTTTAGATGTAGATTTATTTAGCAGTATCGCCGGTGGTCAGAATACCGACTGCAGCATCCCGATGGTGATAATCCCAACAGGGGCTAGGTAAATATACTTACCTTCCCCCAATGCCCCCCTGACTCTAACTCTCCCTTTCTGCAGCCAAAACCTAACCCTTTCCCCCCCACAACATAACCCTAATCCTCCCCGGTGGTGCCAAAACCTACCCCCCCCCCTTCCCACCGCCTAAATCTAATTCTCCCTCCCTGCAGCCTAACCCTCCCTGGTGGTGCCTAAACCTAAGCCCCACTGCCCGCAGCCTATTCCTTACCATCCCTTTCCTGGAGCCTAACCCTGACCCTCCACGCAGTCTAGACCTAAACTAAACCCCCTCCCCCTCACACACATACGACTTACCTGTCCGCAATCCCCGGCAAACCCTCATTCAGGATCCCGGTGGTCGGGATTCCGGCGCCGGGATTGTGATCCTTGTCGGGATCCTGGCGCACTACAACTACACTGCTGTAATGGAGGAGCTCACAGGAGTCTTGTACTGCGTCTCTCATTAGCAAATAGCCCCACACAGTTGGTAGTGGCCAACTTCAGCTCCTCTTGAAATACATCATTGTTTACAATCTGTTTCACACTTAGGGGCATATTCAATTGTAGATGAGAGAATAGCAAAAATAATGCACCTACGGTGTTTTCCTCACAGATACGAGATTTTTTGCTATTCAACAGGGTGCAGGATTTTTTCATTTTTGAGTAACAGGAGTTATTTCTCATACGTCCTAGAGGATGCTGGGGATGCTTCAAGAACCATGGGGTATAGACGGGATCCGCAGGAGACATGGGCACTTTAAGACTTTAAAAGGGGCGTGAACTGGCTCCTCTCTCTATGCCCCTCCTCCAGACTCCAGTTAGATTTTGTGCCCAGTGAGACTGGATGCTCACTGAGGAGCTCTCTAGTGTTTCTCAGAAAAAAGACTTTGTTAGGTTTATTATTTTCAGGGAGCACTGCTGGCAACAGGCTCCCTGCATCGTGGGACTGAGGGGAGAGAAGCAGGACCTACTTCTCTGAGTTCAAAGGCTCTGCTTCTTAGGCTACTGGACACCAATAGCTCCAGAGGGTCCGATCACTTGGTAAGCCTAGCTGCTCGTTCCCGGAGCCGCGCCGTCACCCCCCTTGCAGAGCCAGAAGATAGAAGCCGGGTGAGTATTAGAAGAACAGAAGACTTCAGTGATGGCAGAAGATGGCTATTGAGGTACCGCGCTGCGCGCCATGCTCCCACACACATTAGGCACTGCAGGGTGCAGGGCGCAGGGGGGGGCGCCCTGGGCAGCATTAATCCTCAATATTAGCGACTGGCAAAAGTGTATAAAGTGCATAGGCACTGATTTCAGACCCCCGCCAGTATAAAAAATATTAAAAAAGTGAGACTGAAGCACGCCATTAAGGGAGTGTGGCTTAGCCCTAACAGCTCTGACCAGCGCCATTTTTCTCTTCACAGAAGCTGCAGAGACGCTGAGCCTGGCCTCCCACACTACTGTGCAAGTAACAGGGTGCAAAATGGGGGGGGGGGGGGGGGGGCACAAGAGATTGGTGCTAATTATTGTAATGTGAAAGCGCTAGCAGGTCTGGGCAGTGTTTTACTCGCTTCAGAACCGGGTCAGGCGCTGGGTTGTGAGCTGGCCGAACTCCCTCTGTGTTTCTCTAACAGGCTTTGTTGTGGGTCTGTCTCCCATAGCCCCAGTGTGCTTGAGGGTGTCGGTACGTGTGTGTCGACATGTCTAAGGCTGAGTGCTCTTCTCAGGAGGAGGCTGGAGTAGGAACAGAAAGGACTGGGGGAGTGACCGTGTCAGCACCGCCGACGGCTGATTGGGTGAATATGTTGAGTGTTTTGAATGCTAATGTGACTCGGTTGACAAATAGATTAGATAAATCTGAGTCTAAAAGCCAGACGTGGAGGAAATCCATGGAAGATGCATTGTCACAAACTCAGACCCCCTCGGGGTCACAGAAACGTGCATTTGCCCAATTAACAGATACAGATACCGACATGGACTCTAATTCCAGTGTCGACTATAGTGATGCCAGATTAAATCCTAAACTGGCTAAGAGCATTCAGTATATGATTGTGGCGATAAAAGAAGTGTTGCATATAACAGAGGACCCTGCTGTTCCTGATACTAGGGTCTGTATGTATATAGGAAAGAAACGTTTCCTCCCTCTCATGAACTGAACGCTCTCTTTGAAAAGGCTTGGGAAAATCCAGACAAGAAGGCACAGGTTCCCAAAAGAATTCCAGTGGCATATCCCTTTCCCTTCGGGGACAGGGAAAAGTGGGAGTCAAACTCCACGGTGGATAAAGCTCTATCGTGTCTATCCAAGAAGGTGGCGCTCCCATCTCCCGACACGGCAGCCCTAAAGGATCCTGCGGATCACAAACTGGAAAATACACTAAAATCCATTTATGTCACTACGGGTTCGCTGCTCAGGTCTGCCGTTGCTTCGGCATGGGTGAGTAGCGCTATTGAAAAGTGGGCAGATAACTTGTCATCTGAGATGGATTCCCTAGACAGGGATAGCGTGCTTTTGACTCTGGGTCATATCAGGGACGCTGCAGCATATTTAAAAGAAGCTGTAAGGGATATTGGCCTTTTGGGATCAAGGGCCAATGGCATGGCAGTCTCAGCTAGGAGAGCATTGTGGATTCATCAATGGAATGCTGATGCCGACTCTAAGAAGGCGATGGAGTCTTTACCGTTTAATGGTAGAGTCGTGTTTGGCGACGGTCTCACTGACCTGGTATCTACGGCTACCGCGGGTAAGTCATCATTTTTACCTTATATTCCTATACAACAGAAGAAAACTCCACACTATCAGATGCAGTCCTTTCGGCCCAATAAATTCAAAAAAGGACGAGGGTCCTCCTTCCTTGCTGCGAGAGGAAGAGGACGAGGAAAGAGGTCACAGGCGGTGGCAAGTTCCCAAGAGCAGAAGTCCTCTCCGGCTTCTACCAAATCCACCGCATGACGCTTGGGCTCCACTGCGGGAGTCCGCACCGGTGGGGGCACGTCTCAAACTCTTCAGTCAGGTCTGGGTGCACTCGGACCTGGATCCCTGAATATTAGAAATAGTAGCCCAAGGGTACAAATTAGAGTTTCAAGACGTGCCCCATCACCGATTTTTCAAATCGGCCTTGCCAGCTTCTCATCTAGAAAGGGAAATAGTATGCGCATCGATACTAAAGCTGTGTCAAAATCAAGTCATTGTCACGGTACCCCTGTCACAACGGGGGGAGGGCTTTTATTCAAGTCTGTTCGTGGTCCCGAAGCCGGATGGCTCAGTCAGACCGATTCTGAACCTAAAATCCCTCAATTTCTTTCTGAAAAAGTTCAAATTCAAAATGGAATCTCTCTGAGCAGTGATCTCCAGTCTGGAGGAGGGGGATTTTATGGTGTCAGTCGACATAAAGGATGCTTACTTACACGTTCCCATATATCCTCCACATCAGGTATACCTGAGGTTTGCGGTTCAGGATTGTCATTACCAATTTCAGACGTTGCCGTTTGGTCTGTCCACGGCACCAAGGATTTTCACCAAGGTTATGGCGGAAATGATGGTTCTCCTGCGCAAGCAGGGAATTACAATTATCCCGTACTTGGACGATCTCCTCATAAAGGCGAGATCCAAGGAGCAATTGTTGAATAATGTTGCGCTCTCACTGTCGGTTCTGCAACAACATGGTTCGCTCCTAAACTTGCCAAAATCACAGCTGGTTCCGACGACACGGCTGTCGTTCCTGGGTATGATTCTGGATACAGAATTACAGAGAGTTTTTCTTCCAGTGGAAAAGGCTCTGGAAATACAGAACATGGTAAAACAGATTCTGAAACCGGCAAAAGTGTCAATTCTTCAATGCACTCGGTTGCTAGGTGTTATGCACACCAGTGCCTGCAGGAAAGTACTGGTGTCAGGACTGTTATGCACTCCAGTGCCTGCAGGAATGTACTGGTGTTTGAACTGTTATGCAAAACAAATGGACTCACAGACAGACTAGGGAATATGACATAACGTACACAGAAGGTGGTAGGGTAACAAAATACACACAACGTGAACAGAGAAGCCCAGAGGCTAAGGAACTGGGTATCTCCCTTGTATTAGAACTGCTCAGATGTGAAAAGCAAGATGTTGTGTTTTAATACATAGAAAACCCGAAATGCTGTTGCTAAGGGCAACAGCAAAACCCTAAAGGGTTACCAACGGGTGTGGCAGTAAACTCCTTGGTCAGAGATGGAATGATAGACACAAGGAGATACTCCACAATCCTAATTCTCACTTGCAGTGCACAGGTTCGGTTTACTGCCACTAAACTGACCCCTGACACCTAGCACAGTGAGACAGGATTAGACAGGCAAGTCTTAGAATACAGCCGCAAACTTGCTAAGTTCACAGAGTAGTAACAGAACCCCAGCAAGCTAAACGACTGACTCCAGTCTTACTGCTAGGTCTGGATTGGCAGAGTGTAATACCAAATCCCCAGGCCTATTTGCAGTAAGCAACAAACAAATACAAAGCTACACAGTACTGGCTAACTTTCAGAAACTGACTAACCAACAAAGATTCAGCAGCATCTGCTTACCCTGAAAAGAGGCCTTATAAAGCAGGTGCTGTCCACGCCCCACTCAGACCTCACAGACTGTGAGCACAAAAACCAGCACCGGATCCCCTGCCATGCACAGAGCCTATAACCACTGCACAGCAAAAGACCCGAACCGGAGTATCAGCTGCGCTCAGGTTACTCCGCTAGCACTTGTCTCCCGGTTGCCATGACGACGTGGCAGCACAGGGCAGGAGACCCTAACAGTACCCCCCCTCTGACGAGGGGTCAAAGAACCCCTACCACCGGGTTTATCGGGGAACTGCGAGAAGAAAGAGCGTATCAGTCTGGGGGCATGAAGATCACAACTGCGCACCCACGACCGCTCCTCCGGGCCATACCCCTTCCAGTGCACCAAAAATGACAGCCGACCCCGAACCACCTTGGAGTCAAGAATCCTTTCAACAACAAACTCCCTCTGGCCACGTATCAGAAGAGGGGAAGGTCTTCCACTGGAAGAAGGATTATTAATCGCCCATTTTAAAAGGGAACAATGAAATGTTTTATTGATACCCAAAGAACGGGGCAGATCTAACTGAAATGCCACCGGATTGATAACCCTGGTGATCTTATAAGGGCCGATGAACCGGGGGCCTAACTTATGAGATGGCTGTCTCAACTTCAAATTCTTGGTAGACAACCAGACGAAGTCTCCTAATTTGAAGCTGCAGGGTCTTTTCCGCTTATCAAAAACCCTTTTGGTCACTAATGACACAGACACAAGGGCTTTCTTCACTTTCCGCCAAATACCTCTAAGGACCGAAACCACAGAGGAACCACCAGGCGTGGAGTCCAGGGGGTCAAAAGAATTGGCCTTAGGATGATGCCCATACACACAAAGGAAGGGAGAGATCCCTGTAGCAGAGTGAGCCGCGTTGTTATAGGCAAACTCCGCCATGGACAGATGAGCAACCCAGTCAGTCTGACACTTGGAGACATAACACCTGAGGAACTGCTCCAAGGACTGGTTCATCCTTTCAGTCTGCCCATTAGACTGCGGATGGTAGCCCGACGACAAGCTGACAGAAATCTGGAGATCGGAACAAAATGCCCTCCAGAATTTGGCCACAAACTGGGATCCGCGGTCAGAGACCACATCAAGTGGCAACCCGTGGAGACGCACAACATGCAGCATAAATAATTCAGACAGGCGTCTGGCCGATGGCAGCGCAACCAGTGGAACGAAGTGCGCCATCTTCGAAAACCTGTCAACGACAACCCAGATGGCTGTCATCCCCGAGGATTTGGGCAAGTCCACCACAAAATCCATTGAAATGTGGGTCCATGGCTTAGATGGGATAGAGAGTGGATGTAGTGGGCCAACAGGAACCCCTCTAGGAGTCTTATTTCGGGCACAGATGTCACATGCCCGAAACCACTGATCCACATCCTTAGCCACCGAGGGCCACCACACCGCCCTAGATAGCAACTCCCGAGTTCTGGCAATACCCGGGTGACCTGCAGACTTCTTGGCATGGAATTCCAGGAACACTCGCTGTCTTAACCTAGGAGGCACAAACAAAAGACCTACCGGAAGGTCTGGAGGAGCCTGCTCCTGTGCTCTAAGGACTAATGATAAGAGGTCCTGGGTAATGCCCACTTTAATACATGATGGGGAAACAATGGGCAACGGCTCCTCGGTGGTCTCCTGGATTGGAGCAAAACTCCGCGAGAGCGCATCAGCCTTGATGTTTTTTGACCCAGGGCGATATGTTATCAAAAAATTAAAGCGAGCAAAAAACAAAGCCCATCGTGCCTGCCTGGCATTGAGACGCTTCGCTGACTCTAAATATGCCAGATTCTTATGGTCAGTGAGAATTGAGACCACAAACTTAGCCCCCTCAAGCCAGTGTCTCCACTCCTCGAGTGCATCCTTAATAGCCAGCAATTCCCGGTTACCCACGTCATAATTCATCTCGGCAGGCGAAAATTTACGGGAAAAGTAAGCACAGGGATGAAGGCGATTATCTGACACTCCCATCTGAGAAAGCACTGCCCCAATACCCATCTCAGAGGCATCCACCTCCACCACAAAAGGACGCTCTGGATCTGGGTGTCGCAGCACCTTGGCCGAAACAAATGCCCTTTTGAGACGGGCAAAAGCCGCTTTAGCCTCACAAGACCAGTGAGCAACATCCGCCCCTTTCTTAGTGAGTGCCACCAAGGGCGCCACTATAGACGAAAATCCAGCGATAAATCGTCTATAAAAATTCGCAAAGCCCAGGAAACGCTGAAGCGCCTTCAAACTAGTGGGCTGCACCCAATCCAGGACTGCCTGTACCTTGGAACCCTCCATTTGGAAACCTTCTGGGGAGATAATATATCCTAGAAATGCGATTTGCTGAACTTCAAATTCGCACTTCTCCAGCTTCGCCCCAAGCCGGTGGTCTCTGAGTTTCTGGAGGACTAAGCGTACATGCTTCCGATGTTCCTCCAGGGAATGGGAGAAGATTAGGATGTCATCTAAGTATACAACTAAGAATCTATCCAAATATTCCCTGAGCACATCATTCATGAAATCCTGGAAGACTGCCGGGGCATTACAGAGCCCAAAAGGCATCACCAAATATTCATAATGCCCCGAGTGGGTATTAAAGGCAGTCTTCCATTCATCCCCCTCTCTTATTCGGATTAGATTGTACGCACCGCGTAGGTCAATCTTAGAAAAAATGGTGGCAGTACGAAGCTGGTCAAACAAGACCGAAATGAGAGGCAGTGGGTATGAGTTTTTAATCGTGATACGGTTCAATTCCCTGAAGTCGATGCAGGGTCGCAACGAACCGTCCTTTTTACCCACGAAGAAGAACCCCGACCCAACTGGAGACTGTGAAGGTCTGATAAATCCCTTAGCCAAGTTCTCCTGAATGTACTCTGCCATAGCCTGAGTCTCAGGACGTGACAGGGAGTACAACCTGCTCTTGGGAAGCTTAGCATTTGGCAACAAATCAATGGCACAGTCATATGAGCGATGGGGAGGTAGTACCTCTGCAACTTTTTTGGAGAACACGTCCGCAAAATCTGCATAACACCCTGGCAATCCTGGCAAACTTAGCTGTGAGAACCTGACTGGAAGGCTCAAGCAACTCCTGAAACAATCAGTACTCCAACTAAGAATCTCCCCAGAGACCCAGTCAAATTGAGGATTGTGGGCCCTTAACCAGGGTAACCCCAACACCAATGGGGCAAAAGTACAGACAGTCACATAAAAGGACAATTTTTCAGAGTGTGTGGCTCCAATAAACAAAGAAATCTGGCTAGTGCAAGAGGTAATTTTACCTTGGGATAATGGTTCCCCGTTTAACCCACAAATCTCAATTTCCGATGCAAAGGGTACTAAGGGAACAGAGTGTTTCAGGGCGAATTGGCGGTCCATAAAAACCCCGTCGGCCCCACTGTCCACAAAGGCCTCAGTCTTGACAGTTTGACCGAGGATCTTCAAGGTCACCGGAATGATAAAAGTCTTCTTGGGAAATTCTGACTTCTGGCCTGACAGGATATTTCCCATCACCCTCAGGCCCTGAAGTTTTCCGGCTTTTCTGGGCATGATACTACCACATGACCTTTATTCCCACAGTACAAACACAACCCCTGCTGTCTCCTCCGCATCTTCTCACGCGAGGAGAGGCGGGTAGCCCCAATCTGCATAGGCTCCTCGGAAAATTCCTCAGAGTCTGAGGTTCCCTTGGGAAGGAAGGAAATCTCAGTCTCCCTTTCAAGCCTACGCTCTCTCAGCCGTCTATCCACCCGGATGGATAACTGCATGAGCTGATCCAAGCTATCAGGCAAGGGATGTTGTACCAGTTGGTCCTTTATCTGGTTAGAAAGACCTCTTCGGTACTGGTGTCTCAGGGCTGGGTCATTCCACTGGGTATCATGGGCCAACCTCCGAAACTCCGTACAGTAAACCTCAACTGGCCTTCGCCCTTGCTTAAGGATCGAAATCTGAGCCTCGGCTGAGGCCGTCTTGTCAGGGTCATCATACAACATGCCCAGTGCCGTAAAAAAAGCATCAACACTTTTAAGCGACGGACAGTCAGGCTGCAACCCATATGCCCAGACCTGTGGGTCTCCTTGTAGCAAGGAAATCACTATGCCCACCCGCTGAATCTCCGACCCAGAAGACTGAGGCCTAAGCCGGAAGTATAGCTTGCAGCTCTCCTTGAAACAAAAGAACTGCGAGCGATCTCCAGAAAAACGATCCGGGAGATTTACTTTCGGCTCCTTAACCCCTGCAGGTGCTGCTGCTGCGGGAGCTCCGCCAGCAGCCTGGGAGGTGTGCATTTTAATGGACAAATCATTAAATTTTTGAGTCAGGACCTGCACCTGATCAACCACCTGTTGCAACGTATTTTGAGGGGTATGCTCCATATTCCCACAAAATTTCAACAGGAGTATTGGGCTGCTGAATATGTTATGCACACCAGTGCCTGCAGGAAAGTACTGGTGTCAGGACTGTTATGCACTCCAGTGCCTGCAGGAATGTACTGGTGTTTGAACTGTTATGCAAAACAAATGGACTCACAGACAGACTAGGGAATATGACATAACGTACACAGAAGGTGGTAGGGTAACAAAATACACACAACGTGAACAGAGAAGCCCAGAGGCTAAGGAACTGGGTATCTCCCTTGTATTAGAACTGCTCAGATGTGAAAAGCAAGATGTTGTGTTTTAATACATAGAAAACCCGAAATGCTGTTGCTAAGGGCAACAGCAAAACCCTAAAGGGTTACCAACGGGTGTGGCAGTAAACTCCTTGGTCAGAGATGGAATGATAGACACAAGGAGATACTCCACAATCCTAATTCTCACTTGCAGTGCACAGGTTCGGTTTACTGCCACTAAACTGACCCCTGACACCTAGCACAGTGAGACAGGATTAGACAGGCAAGTCTTAGAATACAGCCGCAAACTTGCTATGTTCACAGAGTAGTAACAGAACCCCAGCAAGCTAAACGACTGACTCCAGTCTTACTGCTAGGTCTGGATTGGCAGAGTGTAATACCAAATCCCCAGGCCTATTTGCAGTAAGCAACAAACAAATACAAAGCTACACAGTACTGGCTAACTTTCAGAAACTGACTAACCAACAAAGATTCAGCAGCATCTGCTTACCCTGAAAAGAGGCCTTATAAAGCAGGTGCTGTCCACGCCCCACTCAGACCTCACAGACTGTGAGCACAAAAACCAGCACCGGATCCCCTGCCATGCACAGAGCCTATAACCACTGCACAGCAAAAGACCCGAACCGGAGTATCAGCTGCGCTCAGGTTACTCCGCTAGCACTTGTCTCCCGGTTGCCATGACGACGTGGCAGCACAGGGCAGGAGACCCTAACACTAGGGAAGATGGTGGCGGCCTACGAGGCCATTCCGTATGGCAGGTTCCATGCCAGGGTGTTTCAATGGGACCTGTTGGACAAGTGGTCCGGGTATCATGCACTGGACATGCACTGGAAAATAATCCTATCTTCCAGAACCAGGATCTCACTTCTGTGGTGGGTGCACAGTTCTCACCTTCTGGAGGGACGCAGGTTCGGAATTCAGGATTGGATCCTGGTGACCACAGATGCAAGTCTCCGTGGCAGGGGAGCAGTCACACAGGGGAGAAACTTTCAGGGAAAATGGTCAAGCCAGGAAGCTTGTCTGCACATAAACATTCTGGAATTAAGGGCCATTTACAACGGCATTCTGCAAGCGGAACATCTTCTTCGCGGTCTGCCCATCTTGATTCAGTCGGACAACATAACAGCAGTGGCGTACATAAACCGCCAGGGCGGAACAAAGAGCAGAGTGGCGATGGCTGAGGCCACGAAAGTTCTTCGCTGGGCGGAAAGACATGCAAGCGCTCTGTCAGCAGTCTTCATTCCAGGAGTGGACAACTGGGAAGCAGACTTTCTCAGCAGACATGATCTCCATCCCGGAGAGTGGGGTCTTCATCAAGAGGTCTTTGCAGAAGTGACAAGTTGTTAGGGAATTCCTCAAATAGACATGATGGTGTCCCGCCTCAACAAGAAACTTCAGAGATATTGTTCCAGGTCGAGGGACCCTCAAGCAATAGCGGTGGACGCCCTAGTGACACCGTGGGTGTTTCCGTCGGTCTATGTGTTCCCTCCACTTCTACTCATTCCAAAGGTGATAAAGATTATAAGAAGAACAAGGGTTCAGGCGATTCTCATTGTTCCAGACTGGCCAAGGTGGGCCTGGTATCCAGATCTTCAGGAGTTGCTCATAGAAGATCCCTGGCCGCTTCCTCTTCGGGAGGACCTGTTACAACAAGGTCCGTGCGTGTATCAGGACTTACCGCGGCTGCATTTGTCGGCATGGCGGTTGAACGCCAAATCCTAGCCAGAAAGGGTATTCCCTGTGAAGTCATTCCCACTCTTCTTCAGGCTAGAAAGGAAGTAACTGCGAAGCATTACCACCATATTTGGAGAAAATATGTGTCTTGATGTAAATCCAAGAAGGCTCCTACGGAAGAATTTCAGCTGGGGCGTTTGCTCCATTTTTTGCAAGCAGGTGTGGATGCGGGCCTGAAGTTAGGCTCTATTAAAGTGCAAATTTCGGCCTTATCAATTTTCTTTCAGAAAGAATTGGCCTCCCTTCCAGAAGTTCAGACCTTCGTGAAAGGTGTGCTGCACATCCAACCTCCATTTGTGCCCCCAGTGGCACCGTGGGATCTTAATGTGGTGTTGAAGTTCCTGCAATCTCCTTGGTTTGAACCTTTACGTAAGGTTGAGTTAAAATTCCTTACTTGGAAAGTAGTCATGTTGTTGGCCTTGGCATCCGCAAGGCGAGTTTCAGAATTGTCCGCTTTGTCTCACAAAAGCCCCTATTTAATATTCCATGCTGATAGAGCGGAGTTGAGAACTCGTCAGCAATTTCTACCAAAAGTGGTTTCCTCATTTCACGTAAACCAACCTATTGTGGTGCCAGTGGCTACTGACGCCTTGGCGGAATCGAAGTCACTTGATGTAGTCAGAGCTTTGAAAATCTATGTCGCCAGAACTGCGCAGATGAGGAAAACAGAGGCTCTGTTTGTCCTGTGGGCTCCCAACAAGATTGGGGCTCCTGCTTCCAAGCAGACTATTGCACGCTGGATCTGTAATACGATTCAGCAAGCTAATTCTACGTCTGGATTGCCGTTACCGAAATCGGTGAAGGCCCATTCTACCAGAAAGGTGGGCTCATCCTGGGCAGCTGCCCGGGGGGTTTCGGCATTACAGCTTTGCCGAGCTGCTACTTGGTCGGGTTCAAACACCTTTGCGAAGTTTTACAAGATACCCTGACTGAGGACGACCTCTTGTTTGGTCAATCGGTGCTGCAGAGTCATCCGCACTCTCCTGCCCGTTCTAGAGCTTTGGTATAAACCCCATGGTTCTTGAAGCATCCCCAGCATCCTCTAGGACGTATGAGAAAATAGGATTTTAATACCTACCGGTAAATCCTTTTATCTTAGTCCGTAGAGGAACTAGGCGCCCGTCCCAGTGCGGGCTGTATCTGCAGTTTTGGTTTTGGTTACACTCATGTTGAGTTTAGTACAGTCAGTCTGTGGCTGATGTTGGTCATGCCGTTGCATGCGTTGTAGTTAAATGCCATGTTGTACAGCGTGTTTGTGGTGTGAGCTGGTATGTATCTCACCTTAGTTTGAAAATTAAATAAATCCTTTTCCTCGAAATGTCCGTCTCCCTGGGCACAGTTCCTATAACTGGAGTCTGGAGGAGGGGCATAGAGGGAGGAGCCAGTTCACGCCCCTTTTAAAGTCTTAAAGTGCCCATGTCTCCTGCGGATTCCATCTATACCCCATGGTTCTTGAAGCATCCCCAGCATCCTCTACGGACTAAGAGAAAAGGATTTACCGGTAGGTATTAAAATCCTATTTTTTCCGCACAGCCCCAGAGCACGGACAGTTTTTCCTTAAATCCATATCTATAGGGAAAATGTTCATAATTTCTCTGAACTGCTGTGGCATTTCTCTAATAACTAGTTAAGGAATTGGAATTGTTCAATTAGCTTAATAAGGGGTCTATTCATGAAGAATAAAACAATTAACAAGTGGCGCTGGACAACCAGAGTAAATTAAAACATTTATTTTCTTAAATGCATGTAAAAATTACAACAACCTCCCGGGGGTAATAAATCTTAAAACATCACAATGTCTGGATTAACACTGAATGAGCCTAATTAATAGCATATAATTAGTTTGTAAATAACACCTGGAAGGTAAACAGCCTTTTATGGGTTATGTATATGCACACTAATATTACTAATTGATAGAACAAAAGTCACTAGCAACTGTTTTCTATTAGCCAATTGCAAAAATGTAAGTTCATGACAGTGGGTAGCTATTGCAGAAAAAAGACACGTGTATATTAATAGCTGTGTGCACACAGTTACCACTGGGCAGGAGCTCCTACGGTCTCTGCTACCTGGTGCTGTCCCACAGTCTGGATGGAGGCACTCACCAGAGCCTCAGTGGACAATCTGGAAGCCGTGCCGTGCGGGGTATCTCAATGCGCCGTCCTAGCCCAATTCACACCGTCTCCGGTACCTCCGTGCTTTGCAAACGGGGGCTATTAGCTGGTATGTCCGGAGTTGAATAGAATAAACGTTCCTGGTGTGTGTGACTCACAAGGAGCCTAACTTCTATTGGGCGGGCATCCGACAGGGGCTCCGTTCGCCGATCTGTGCCGGACTTGGAGAGGCGGCTAACGTAGCTTCCACCGCTCAGCTTGGCGTGTGCGGTCTGGCTGCAAGAGGTGAAGAAATGCAGCATAGATGTTCCCAGTCGCAGTGGTGAGCAGTGGATCCAAAAATGCAGGGCTTGTCGCTGTTATGTGTAACAGCTCCCCGTAGCTTTAGAGTATAAGTCCTTGTGATAGGAAGCCTGTATCCTTAACGCGTTTCAACGCCAGCAGGGCGTCTTTCTTGAAAGGCAGGTCTATTCATGAAGCAGTGAAAAGTGTGGAGAAGTGAGCCAGTGGAGAAGTTGCCCTTGACAACTAATCAGCATTTAAGTAACATTTATAATTCACATATTATACAATTGTACGGAGCAGATGATTGGTTGCCATGGGCAACTTCTCCATAGGCTCACTCCTCCACTCTTTTCACTGCTTCATGAATAGACCCCATAGTCTTTAATTACTCATCTTTCCCAACGCTGTCTCTATTTGTTTTCTTCTTCAGTGTAACAGAGAGATCTTCCAAGGACCAGCTGGGCACAGGACCGGTACATACCACCCCTGCACCCCCTCCATGCACACTACATTGCAGCTTCTACCCTGAACCCCCCTCCCCATATACTATATCGCCGCTACCCTGCATTCCTCTCCCAACACGCTACTCTACCGCCGCTCTAATGCACCCCACACACTACACTATCGCCGCTACCCTGCATGCCCCTCCTCACACACGCTACATCCCACACATTTCATTACCGCTACCCTGCATGCCCCTCCTTACACACTGTACATCCCACACACTTCATCGCCGCTACCCTGCACCCTTCTCCCTACACACAAAAGACGTACCCTCTCTGGCCAACTTCTTTCTTCATGCAAGAACTGGTCCAATATTCAGAGGATGCAGCAGCCAGGAACAGAGGACAGCGGAGCACTGGAGCAGGTATTTTCTTTTTTTCTTTACACCGTTGGGTTTTCAAAGCAGAAAACCAGGTGGCAGCACACACTGTTAATAAGCCACCTCTCCCCACCCTCCAGCACACATTTATATGCCACTTCCCCCCTCCCCAGCACACATTAATATGATACTCCCCCCTCCCCAGCACACCTGAAACCCCCTGTGAAACCCCCTCTCCTCCTAGCACACATTCATGACACTTCCCCCTCCTAAGCACACATTAATCTGACCCCCCCCCCTCCCCAGCACATATGATATGACAGTATGTTCCCCCCCCCCCCCCAATCGTTTATCTGCAACAGAACTACATTTGCCTCCCCCCTCTCTGTGTGGCTAGCTGTTAGTGCTGCAGGCTGCTTGCTCCTCAAAGGCAAAGTCAGATCAGGTGTACATCATGTGACTTCCTGTGCATTGGTGTCCCCTACTTGATTCTACCACTGAGGGGCAGGGAGTGGAGAGGGGCAAGCGGTGCTGAAGACTGCTGTGTCTGCAGTCACAGAGGGGGCAGACACTGCTGTCTGTTTTCCATCTTGACAAGTGCAGCGGGGAGGAGCAAGCAGAGCAGGGGGGAGGCCGCTGACACAGGTGGAGATCAGACTAGTGACTGAACAGCTTCCGTTTGCACTGCCTGCGCCGCTTGTCATACAATGTGACAGGCACAGCCTGCGGAAGCTGGCACCAACACTGCGCATCAGCAAGGTAGCAGAGCGAATAGAGCGCCCTTTAGATCTTGCTGAGCGGGTAGCGCCAGGCCAGGGCCGTCTTTTTGTATGGGCTCAATGGGCACTTGCCCAAGGGCCCCAGGAGTCTAAGGGCCCTTGGATGATAACTGAGGGTCCCCTCTTTCCAGGGGTACCAGATTTTTGAAAATCGGCCCTGGGAAACCTGAGATATCCGACTTCTAAGCAGTGGTCCCCATCCGAGCCTGTTAATTGCTCTTCCCAGCCAGATATCTTGGGTTCTGTCTGACTTAGAGTTTTCTGAGGGTATACTCCAAAATCTGTGACTCTCCCTTTTTCGATTGACACTGTCAGCGGGATCCGGACTGAAAGTCGACAGTAACTAGGTCGACAATGTCTAGGTCGACCACTATTGGTCGACAGTAACTAGGTCGACAGGGTGTCTAGGTCGACAGGGTCTTTAGGTCGACATGTTCTAGGTCGACAGGTCAAAAGGTCGACATGAGTTTTTCACAATTTTTTTCTTTTTTTGAACCTTTTCATACTTAACGATCCACGTGGACTACGATTGGAACGGTAATCTGTGCCGAGCGAAGCGAAGGCACCATGCCCGAAGCATGGCGAACGAAGCGAGCCCTCCGAGGGGACGCGGTGCACTATTTGGGGTTCCCGGTCACTCTACGAAGAAAACGACACCAAAATAACATTAAAAACTCATGTCGACCTTTTGACCTGTCGACCTAGAACATGTCGACCTAAAGACCCTGTCGACCTAGACACCATGTCGACCTAGTTACTGTCGACCACTAGTGGTCGACCTAGACATTGTCGACCTAGTTACTGTCGACTTTCAATACCACACCCCTGTCAGCTTGTCTCTACTATGCCCAGAACCAGAGATACTGTATCAGCCTTCCAGCAGCTGGTCCCTGCTCCAGCTTCACATGCCTGGTTTGCAGTTTTATATATTTATTGTGGATTGCTCTGACCCCTTGACTCTGATCCCCAAGTCCCCAGTACCTCCTCAAAGGTGGGACTTTCTAGTTTTTTACCCCATTGAAAGCTAATAAATCTATTTCCAGGAACTGGAGATATCTGCAGTTAAGCAAACTGCCCTCCCACCGGAAAATTATGAATATTAAGCCCACTCCACTATCCACCCCTCCCCTGCGTATTAAACACCTCCTACCACCCTGGAAGTCATGTACCAGGCCCCCTTAATTTAGCCTGATGCCCCCTTCTACAGTTTAGTGTTCACCCTCTTGCCCCATCTCCCACCATCTGTGCAGTACAGGAGGAATTAGCAGAAACGACTGCTCCAGTTCCTACATGCTGAGCGGAAGATAGAACACCCCCTACCACCTGCAGGACATCAAAGCTGCCACTGATAACACCCCCCACCCCTGTCGCTGTAGGCTGGGTAGGGGCCCCAGTGCATTGCTTTGCCCAGGGGCCTACAATGCTGCTAAGACGGTCCTGCGCCAGGCCTGTGGTCACTGCTATAGTTTGCATCAGTAGTTGAGCTGTGTACTGTATGGCGTGATGCATGGTGCATCCCAGTGTGCCTTGGTGCATCTTAGTAACAACTTTGCAATGAGCAAGGATGGCTATTTGGTGAACTTTGAGGATAAGTGAAGTACCAGCAACTACAGCCTGATTTAGAGGTGCACACCAATCCCATCGCAGCTGCGTCTCTCTATGCAGGGGGTCTGAGCAGATATGTAAATGTAGCAGTCACTGTCTTTTGTACAGGGACGCAGGGCTTTTTAAATCCCACACTTGTGCAGACAGCCGAAGCATGGGCCGCACATTGGTGGCACTGTTGAAGCTCTGAGCAACTCTATCTATGTCAGGATGTCCATCGGATGATCTATACAGGATGTCCATCGGAACTAAGACACAAGTATAATTGAAAAAAATAAATAAATACTCCCCTCTAGTATCTGCTTTTTATTGAACCTTTGTGTTATTTTGCTACAATATGTTAAACATGTAGTAAATGCTCATTCCATCAGTAATCTGTATAGGTATGTAGTAGTCAGGATCCTGGCGGCCACAATTTCAACAGCGGAATCCCGGCACAATGCTTACGGATCCCGATGGTAAGTATTAGGATTAGGTGTAGAGTTAGACTTAGACACAAGGGGGTGGTTAGGGTTAGGTTGCTGGGGGGGATGGTTAGGGTTAGGGTGCAGGAGGGGTAGTTTAGGGTTAGGCTGTGGGAAGGGTGGGTTAGGGTTAGGCTGCAGGAGGGGTTCTTATTCGGTAAGGGGTCACGTACCCCGGGCGCTAGATGTGAGGGGGTGTTGAAAACTGTGCCTGGCTCCAACGGCCAGCTGCTCCCCTAACCCCAGGCCACCGCAGTCTCCTATTGTAGTCCCCCCCTCCCCCCCCCCCCCACCGTACACCAAGCTCCTATGGCCCAGCGTCAGAACAATTGCTGCCACACAGGTACCTTGCTCTTTATTTTTTATACTATTATTTCTTAATTTTAGCATCACCCTGCCTTGACAGCCTGCAGCAGTGGGGGTCTTGTTCTCTCAGTGTGTGAGTGAGTGGATCATATTATTATGGGGGCTGAAGCATATTATTACTGGGGACTGTCTCTGATGCATAATATTATGAGGGAGCAGGGGAGGAGAATCTGGGATCTTATTATTACTGGGGGTCTGCCAGTCTGGGGGATGTCTGGATCATATATAATCTCTATCTCTCTCCCTCACCCCTCTCTGTCTCCTCTCTCTCCTCGCTTCCATCTCTCTCTCTCCCATCGCTCTCCTCTCTATCTCCCCCTCTCCTCTATCTCGACTCTCCCTCACCCCTCATTCTCTCCTCTATCCCATCTCTCCCACCCCTCTCTATCTCCTCTCACCCATCTCTCTCCCTCTCCTCTCTCCTATTTCTCTCTCTCCTTTCTTTCCCTCCATCTCTCTCCCCTTCTCTGTGAGTTGGCGTAATGTTAATGAGGGGTACTACTGTGCAGTGTAATGAGAATAAGGTTGCACTAATGGGTGGCGTAGTTTTAATTTTTTTTTTATTAATTTGATTCTTTGCTAAATTACTACTTTGCTTGGTCCTAGTTTTTGTTGGAAGAGTGTTCTGGGCTATCTGGTGCAGTGACATCAGTCCACACACTTAGTGACTTAAACAGTAATGCAGGTTTATTTAGTGAACACAGGTGACTCAGATGTAACACTGATAGCGGTAATCAGGAGCCCATATATCACACAAGGTAACAGCATTAGGTAATGGTACTTATCATGAGATGTCTGTGGTGGTGAAGCATGGAGGACTGCACAGCCGTGCAGTCTGACTCCCACTGTACAGAAGATGATGCATGCACTGGAACACTGAGACTCTGTAGTTGAGATCTTTTCCCAGTCTCAGCTCTGCACACCAGAACTCTGTCTCTCAGTCTCTCTGTGTGTCACACTCTCCTCACACTCTCTCAGATGGAGGAACAGGAACTACATCATATAACTCTGCCTTCGAGTGACTTCTGGCACTAGAGGGCTGACACTAGGGGATGCACTCAAAGACTGATACACAGAAGGAGAGAGGTACAAAGCACACCATATCCTAACACTCCCCCTCACTCTAGACTGTCTCCGGTCACAACTTTAAAGAACATGACATTTTATTAAACAAATCAATTAAGTCACTTCTATAACAGAAAACATAACATTAAGCAAAATCAGTAAGAATAAATCAACAAAACCATGTTCTAGTCCACATTCCATCAGGAATGCAAGTAGCAAGTGTGATGACAGTCCTTTTGTCAACTGTCAGCAATATTTTCTTCACTTGCAACATATTCCACATTGACGGACTTGTTTTCCACCAACTCACGAATGAAATTATGTCTTATAGCAATGTGTTTAGATTGTCCATGATGCTTTATGCTGCAAAAAGCTCAATTGCTCCCTTGTTAACACACTTTATGTTGCTGATCTCACTGTCGTAAGGAAGACCTAATTCACATAAAGTCTCTCTTATCCAAAGAGCTTCTTTTGAAGTTTCTGTTGATCTTGTAAATCTCAGTTTTAGTGAATTTATACCTTTGAGGTACCTTATTATTCTCTTTACTGCAATCCAGTGTTGTCTCCCGGGATTATTTACGAACTGGCTTGCCCGACTCACTGCATGTGTGATGTCAGGTCGTGTCCCAATACTTGCATACATCAAACTACCAATGGTATTTTGATAAGGGATTTCTTGCATTTTATCTATCTCCCCTTTGCTGCTTGGTAACCTGGCCTTGACCATCTTCGTACTTTTATCAATGGGAGTACTTTCTGTTTTTTTCATCTGTCATTCCGTACTTGGAAATTATTGCCTCAATGTATGTTTGTTAGTAAATTCTGACAGTTCCCTCTTGCAGGTTTTGTATGATTTTTATACCTAATAGATGATTTGCAGGGCCTAAATCTTTCAATTTGAATCTTTGTTTAAGCTGGTGCTTGACATCAGTGATGTGTTCTTCTTGACCTGCCAAAAGTAAATCATCCACATAGAAAGCTATGATGAACAACTTTTCTTTGATGGTCTTGTGGTATAGGCAGTGATCAGTCTCTGACCTAACAAAGTTAATTTCTAGTAATGCTGCATCCAACTTTACATACCAGCAATGACCACTTTGCTTGAGGCCATATAGCGACTTTTTTAAGAGACAAACCTTCCCAGTTTGGAATACAGTATGTCCATATCATAATGTTCAGGTGGTTCCATATAAATTTTTTCAATCAATTCTCCATTAAGGAATGTGGAATCAAAGTCTAGTTGATATAACAGTAGATCATGTAGTGTAGCAACAGCAATCACTAACCTTAAGGTGCTATACCTTGAAACTGGTGAGTAGATCTCTCCGAAATCGATTCCATACTTCTGGGTATATCCCTTGGCAACAAGGTGGGCTTTGTAATGAGTTACTGTCCCATCTGCGTTCAACATCTTGCAGATAACCCACTTGTTCTTAATTTTTACGGTCACTTGGTCTATCAACCATAGTCCATGTACTGTTATCATTTAGTGCTGACAGTTCTGTATCAATTGTTGACTTCCACTCTGTCCAATCACTGCTTGACATTGATTCCTGTATGTTTTGAGGTTCACAGTAAGCTATGTTTGCATACTCCTCACTGAGTTTCTTGGCTGGAATACCTTTGTTGCTCCTCGTGGAACTTCTGTTCACAGACTTTTTGTCTGCTTTGACACTCTCAGATTCAGACATGCTTTCTGCTGCCTGTACATCCAATAATACACTTTCTTGTTGCTCCACTGCTTCAGTTAGTGGTGCTGTCTCGTAGAATACCACATCTGTGGATTTAAGAAGACGTTTACTTGTAACATCACAAAGTCTGTATGCTTTGCTTTCGTCACAGTATCTGAGCATTATACATTCTATGGATTTTGGATCTAGCTTTCTCCTTTTCTCCTTTGGTATATGTGCAAAAGCTTTGCTCCCTAAGACACGAAGATGACTGATACTTGGCTTTTTCCTGGACCACGCCTCCAGTGGCATTTTACCTTTGACGGCCACTGTAGGTGCACGATTCTTTAGGTATTCTGCAGTAGATACTGCTTCTGCCCAAAACTTCTTTTCCAGGCCAGCATCACTTAACATAGTCCGTGCTCTCTCAACAATTGTGTGGTTTGGCCGCTCACTCATGCCATTCTGTTCCGGTGTATAGGCAATTGTTAGCTGATGCTTTATGCCATATTTCCTAAGGTATGCGGCTAAGACTTTGTTATCATACTCTCCACCGTTGTCTGATCTCAGGATCTTTAGTTTCAGACCTGTCTGATTCTCCACCAGGTACTTGTATTCCACAATTTTGTGTCATTCTTGACACGTGTGTCAAGAATGACACACGTGTACTTAGGAAAGTACACGTGTGTCATTCTTGTGGCGTCATCAATGAGAGTCATGAAATACCTGTAGCCACTGATTGATTCTTCCTCCATTGGACCACACACACGTCTGTATGCAATAGAGCAGTACTAGACACACTAGAACAGTGTCTTTGCTCTATTAACTGACTGTGGAAATGGGTTGCGAGTTTGCTTGCCTTTATGCAACTCTCACACATGGGTCTTTCAGCGTTGCTCATGGTGATCCCTGTTACCATTCCATCTAGCAGTTTCTGAACGTTGTTATAACCCAGATGACCCAAGCATTTGTGCCACAGCTCCACTGACTGTTTTTCCTCAGTAGCCATCATTGCAGTACACTCCTCAGTGTCCAGGACATGTAGTTGGTTGCACCGGGTTGCTGAGGCGATAACAATCCCTCTTTTATTCTGCACCATACTCTTGCCCTTCTGAAATTTGACTTTGTAGCCTTTTTTCTCTAGGACGCTGATAGCAATGAGATTATTTCCTAAATCAGGTACATACAATACATCTTGGATATCTATAACAACTGTCTCACCTCCAATTCTTAAACGTACTGTGATTGTCCCAGCTTGTAATGCAGCAAGTGCCTTATTTCCAATCCCTGTAACTGTAGTGGGAACACACGGTGTTAAAGAATTGAACCAATGCTTATTGCAACTGAAATGTCTAGTGGCCCCCGAGTCCATGTACCAGCAATTTTTTCTGTGACTGTCTGCTACATTCAATGCTGGTTCGTTCGGCTTGTCACGCTGCTTCTGCGCACCGCTGGAATTTTTCATTCTGCAATCTAAAGCTTTATGTCCTATCTTGTGACATACAAAACACTTGAATTTGTGCTTTCAGGACTTTGTGCCCTTTGTGATCAAGGCAGAACCCTCAGCTATGGTCTCGACAGGAATACGTTCCTGGAACTGCAGCAACTTGGTGTTAGGCGCCGAGGGTCCGCCCGTCAGTGCGGCCCGGCGCCTAGCAACTAGGGACGCCGCATGCGGACAGCCGCCGGCTCCCTAGCAACGTTAGACGCCGGGCGCACGGAGCCGCTCAGACCCTAGCAACGGGGACGCCACTGTCGGACCGCGTTCCCCGTTGCTGGGTCTAGATTAATCACCTCATTGGTATCCTGGCCGTGCAGCATGCAGCTGCACGGCATGATTGTTAATTACCCTGTCTGGCTCCTGATTGGAGAGCTCCCAGTTAAAAGCACTCTCTGGACTTCTCACAGACACCGGTAATAGCTTCCTGTTTGCTGTGTCTGTTGCAGAGAGTTTTCCAGTCCTGTCTATCCGGTCGTTCCTGTCCTCAGTGGTCCAATACTCGGAAGTTGTCATCTTTTCCTGGAGTCCTGACCGAGCACCTTTAACATCCTGTGGTGTTCGTGAGTCGCGGCGTAGCCGTGTGTTGCGGCTTGACCGCTTACTATTTATTATTTGGTTATATTGTGTTTCGGAGCTTTTGCGGAGGATTCCGCTCCCACAAATCCACTCTGGTATCCAGCGGTGCTGGATAGGAGTAACGGATTCGTGGATTTTTGGTTGTCCTTTTCCCTGGCGGTTTGTCCGCACATACTTCTGGTTTAAGTTAGTTAGCTTGTAGCCCCTGGCCTGGTTGCTTAGTCAGAGGGCCCCTTGTTATCACCCTGTCTCGGATTTCCCTTTGTCTCCCATTAAGACCTGAGGGGGCATCGGAGTTGGGCAGACATAATCCGCCCTTCAAACGCGGCTGCCATGGGCTCAAGCAACCATAGTCTCGCAGGGGATTTCTGATAACACGGGCGAGACAACGGAGTTAGGGCGCCAGGGGTTACTAGGCTTTCCTGCTCCCGTAACCAGCATTCCATTCCAGTACTCTGACCTCCGTCATAAGATCACCTCTGGTCAGACGTACTGGTATCATAACATTATTACCGGCCAGACTAAAATTTAAAATTAAACAGGGTTTGATTTTTTCCCTTATTTCAGTTTGGAAGATTTGTCGGCCTCATGAATCCCACTGGTGTAGGGCCAAATCCTGGCCAGCTTCTAGTTAGTCAGATTCAAGAACTTACTCAGATGGTTCAGGATCTATCCCTTCGGGTGAGGTCACAGGAAGATCTGTTACGGACTTCCCCGAGGGTCGTTCCTGAACCAAAAATGCATTTGCCTGACCGTTTTTCTGGGGATAGAAAGCAGTTTTTTAATTTTAAAGAGTCTTGTAAACTTTATTTTCGTTTAAGACCAGTCTCCTCAGGTACGGAATCTCAGCGGGTCGGAATTATTATTTCTTTACTTCAGGGGGATCCCCAGACCTGGGCTTTTGGTTTAAGAACAGACGATCCGGCATTGTTGTCTGTAGACGCCTTTCTGGGGTCTTTAGGGCTATTGTATGATGACCCTGATAGAGAGGCATCCGCCGAGAGTCATTTGCGTGCTCTCAGACAGGGTAAGAATCCCGCAGAGATTTATTGTACGGAGTTTCGCCGTTGGTCGAACGACTGTGGATGGAATGACCCAGCCCTGCGCAGTCAGTTTCGCCTCGGCTTATCTGAGTCTATAAAAGACAGTCTCCTTCAGTATCCCGCTCCTGAGACTCTTGATAAACTCATGGAGCTTTCTATTAAGATTGATCGTCGTCTCAGAGAGCGGAGGGCTGAAAAAGGAGCATCTGTCGGGTCTACTCCTGGTGTTTTTTCCATTCCTGTGGACATAGAGGAGCCCATGCAGATGGGTCTCTCCAAGCTGTCTCCTGAAGAAAGAACCAGAAGGCAAAATTCTGGTCTTTGTTTGTACTGTGGGAGTAAGGGACATTTTGCCCGTAATTGTCCGAACAAGTCGGGAAACGCCTCGACCAAGTGAATTGTGAGGGGGTTCACTTTGGTCTGCAGCTTATCTCCTCAAATAATTCACTGTTAGTCCCAGCTAAAGTTTCCTTTGGCAGCCTCTGTTCCTCGGTGTCGGCTTTTGTTGACAGTGGAGCTGCAGGGAACTTTATGGACTTAACGTGGGCCAAGGCCTTAGGTATTCCTCAGTTAGCCTTGGGTAGGTGTATCACCATGCATGGTTTAGATGGGAGTCCCTTGTCCAATGGGGTTATTTCTCTCTGTACACCTCCTGTACTATTTTCGGTAGGAGCTCTTCATTCCGAAAAAATTGAATTTTTCCTTACCCATTGCCCAGCAGTTCCAGTGGTTCTGGGTCACCCTTGGCTGGCCTTTCATAATCCCATCATTGATTGGCAGTCGGGGGAGATCTCACAGTGGGGTACCATCTGTAATAAGGAATGTATTACGCTTCCCATCAGAATAGCTGCTGTCATTCCCGCACCCATTCCTGTGGAATACCAGGATTTTGTTGATGTATTTTCCAAGGGCAATGCGGACATTCTGCCTCCCCATCGGCCTTATGATTGTGCTATTGAGCTAATTCCTGGTGCCACTTTGCCTAAGGGAAGGTTATATGCATTGTCCGGACCAGAAACTGTGGCCATGAATGAATATGTAAAAGAAAGCCTAGGGAAAGGATTTATCAGGCCGTCTAAATCCCCTTTAAGTGCAGGCTTCTTCTTTGTGGAGAAGAAGGATGGATCACTCAGACCTTGCATTGACTTTAGAGCCTTGAATAAAATCTCAGTAAAAAATACTTACCCTTTGCCGCTGATTTCTGTCCTCTTTGATCAGCTACGTTCGGCTGTGATTTTTTCTAAGATTGACCTGAGAGGAGCATATAACCTCATCCGAATCAAGTCAGGGGATGAGTGGAAAACGGCATTCAGTACTCAGTCGGGTCACTATGAGTATCTGGTTATGCCATTCGGCCTGTCTAACGCTCCGGCAGTTTTCCAGGATCTCATTAACGATGTGCTCCGTGATTTTCTTGGAAGATTCGTAGTAGTCTATTTAGACGATATCTTGATATATTCTGACTCTATTGAACAACACGTTACCCAGGTGCGTCAGGTTCTAAAAAAATTACGTGAAAATCACCTATATGCCAAGCTGGAGAAGTGTGAATTTCATGTCACGGAGGTATCCTTTTTAGGGTACATTATTTCCCCTCGGGGATTCTGTATGGAACCGAAGAAGCTCCAAGCCATCCTTAGTTGGGCGCAACCCACCAACTTAAAAGCAATTCAGCGCTTTTTAGGGTTTGCGAATTATTATAGAAGATTTATTCACTCTTTCTCCGACCTAGTTGCTCCCATTGTGGCACTGACTAAGAAGGGAGCGGATCCAACCTACTGGTCACGTGAAGCTGAGTTATCTTTTCAGGCCTTGAAACAAGCCTTTGTCTCAGCCCCGGTCCTCAGACATCCCAACCCAGAATTGCCTTTCATTGTTGAGGTTGATGCCTCGGAGGTTGGAGTAGGGGCTATCCTATCTCAGAAGGATCCGGATTCTCTAGAATTACATCCTTGTGCCTTTATGTCCAGGAAATTCTCATCTGCTGAATCCAACTACGATGTTGGTAACCGGGAATTACTGGCTATTAAATGGGCTTTCGAGGAGTGGAGGCATTGGCTTGAGGGAGCAACACATACCATTTCAGTTTTGACTGATCACAAAAATCTTCAGTACATTGAATCAGCTAAACGGCTGAATGCCCGGCAAGCTCGTTGGGCTTTATTTTTTACTCGTTTCAAGTTTATTATCACCTTCAGGCCAGGTTCCAAGAATGCCAAGGCGGATGCCCTGTCACGCAGTTTTCTTCCAGTTCATGATAACAGTCCTGTTACTCCCATACTTCCGTCTTCAGTCATTCGGGCAGGCCTCACACAAGATTTATTTACCCAGTTAAAGCAGCTTCAACATCAAGCTCCTGGAAATACTCCTGCTGGTCGTCTTTATGTCCCTGAGTTTTTGAGAGCAACTGTTTTGACGGAGTTTCATGATAGCAAAGTTGCCGGGCATCCGGGGATCGCTAAGACTTTGGAATTAGTCTCCCGCTCAGTATGGTGGCCTGGTCTTTCCAAAGACATTAAGGAGTTTGTTTTTTCGTGTCAGGTCTGTGCACAGCATAAAGTTCCCCGTTCCTTGCCTATCGGTCAACTTATGCCCTTGAATGTTCCTCTCAGGCCATGGTCTCATATTTCCATGGATTTTGTGGTGGACCTCCCTCTGTCAGCCGGATGCCGAGTCATATGGGTGGTAGTTGACCGTTTTAGCAAGATGGCCCATTTCATTGCTCTTCCCCGATTGCCATCTGCCCAGGGATTGGCAGTTTTGTTCCTCCGCCATGTTTTCAGACTCCATGGGTTACCCACTGATATTGTTTCTGATCGGGGTCCACAATTCATTGCACAATTTTGGAAGTCTTTTTGTGCCTCTTTAAAGATGAAATTGTCTTTAACGTCTGGCTACCATCCCCAATCCAACGGGCAGACTGAGCGAGTTAATCAATCATTAAAACAATATTTGCGTTTGTACTCGGCCAAACTCCAAAATGACTGGTCCGAGTTTCTTCCGTTGGCGGAGTTTGCTTACAACAATGCCTGTCATTCCTCCACCAATGTGTCTCCATTTTTTACAGTTTTTGGTTTTCACCCCAGAGCTAATTCCTTTTTTCAACATTCCTCTGTCTCCTCACTGACCTTGACTGCTCATCTCAGACTCATTTGGAGAAAAGTGCACCTTGCTCTCAGAAAAGCGGCATTTCGGGAGAAAAATTTTTCTGACAGGCTCCGGCGGCCGTGCACTTTTAAAGTTGGAGACAGGGTGTGGTTGTCGACTCGCAACATTAGACTTCGACAAACCTCAGCCAGATTGGGCCCTAAATTTATTGGACCATTTCATATTATAAAAAAAAATCAATCCAGTTGCTTTCCGGTTACGTTTACCAAGAACTCTCCGGATCGGAAATACTTTCCATTGCTCCTTGTTGAAACCATACGTTTCTTCCAGTAGATTTCCTCGGAAGATCTCTCAGGGGAAATCACCAATAGATGTACAGGGTCAGCAGGAGTTCTTGGTGGAGAAGGTTCTCGATTCCAAGTTGTCCCGGGGTCGGCTTTATTTTTTGGTACATTGGAGAGGTTATGGTCCAGAAGAAAGGTCTTGGGTCCTGGATGAGGATCTCCATGCCCCGAGGCTCAAAAGGGCATTTTTTCGAGAATTTCCTCAGAAACCTGGCCTTAGGGGTTCCTTGACCCCTCCTCAAGGGGGGGGTACTGTTAGGCGCCGAGGGTCCGCCCGTCAGTGCGGCCCGGCGCCTAGCAACTAGGGACGCCGCATGCGGACAGCCGCCGGCTCCCTAGCAACGTTAGACGCCGGGCGCACGGAGCCGCTCAGACCCTAGCAACGGGGACGCCACTGTCGGACCGCGTTCCCCGTTGCTGGGTCTAGATTAATCACCTCATTGGTATCCTGGCCGTGCAGCATGCATGATTGTTAATTACCCTGTCTGGCTCCTGATTGGAGAGCTCCCAGTTAAAAGCACTCTCTGGACTTCTCACAGACGCCGGTAATAGCTTCCTGTTTGCTGTGTCTGTTGCAGAGAGTTTTCCAGTCCTGTCTATCCGGTCGTTCCTGTCCTCAGTGGTCCAATACTCGGAAGTTGTCATCTTTTCCTGGAGTCCTGACCGAGCACCTTTAACATCCTGTGGTGTTCGTGAGTCGCGGCGTAGCCGTGTGTTGCGGCTTGACCGCTTACTATTTATTATTTGGTTATATTGTGTTTCGGAGCTTTTGCGGAGGATTCCGCTCCCACAAATCCACTCTGGTATCCAGCGGTGCTGGATAGGAGTAACGGATTCGTGGATTTTTGGTTGTCCTTTTCCCTGGCGGTTTGTCCGCACATACTTCTGGTTTAAGTTAGTTAGCTTGTAGCCCCTGGCCTGGTTGCTTAGTCAGAGGGCCCCTTGTTATCACCCTGTCTCGGATTTCCCTTTGTCTCCCATTAAGACCTGAGGGGGCATCGGAGTTGGGCAGACATAATCCGCCCTTCAAACGCGGCTGCCATGGGCTCAAGCAACCATAGTCTCGCAGGGGATTTCTGATAACACGGGCGAGACAACGGAGTTAGGGCGCCAGGGGTTACTAGCCTTTCCTGCTCCCGTAACCAGCATTCCATTCCAGTACTCTGACCTCCGTCATAAGATCACCTCTGGTCAGACGTACTGGTATCATAACACTTGGCTCTTTGAAATCTCCTTTGTCAGTTTAGTGTCATTTGATTTTAACGCAACCACTAAAAAAATAAAATTCTGACTCCAGATTCTGTTACATAGACATTGCGACTTCTTCCTCATCCACCTGTGCCCCCACAGATGCCAACTGCTGAGCTATTGACAATAACTTATCAATGTAATCGTTCATTTCCTTGCAGGCACTCAGTTTCATTCCATATAGCATGCGTCTTAAACTTATTTCTCTCATTAGACTTTTATCTTCATATGCTTTTTGCAGGGCTGTCCACATGTCCTTAGCTAACACTTTCCCACTAACTATTGAATAGACATGCTGCTCCACAGCTAAACTTATTGTCCAGATGGCTCTGTCTACGTCATCTGGGTTTGGACCTGCTCCCGGGTCTATAGAAACCTTCCACATCTTTTCCCATTTAAGCTGCATCTCCACTGCAAACTTCCATGTTTTGGCCCTGAGTTAGAGTTAGGCTTCAAGAGGGTGGGTTAGAGTTAGCCTGCAAGAGAGTGGGTTATGGTTGGGTTGAGAGTTAGGGCTAAGGTTAGGTTTAGTATACTCACCAGATCTGTCGGCATTCTGCCGGGTTTCCTCTGTCAGGATTCTGACCACCAGCATTTCATACGAAAAAACCAATGCATCAACCTAATGAAACAGCTCTAGTACCTAATATGCCTTTTTGAAGTCTGATAATATTTAAGGTATTATAAGTTAATTACACAACTGGCTTTAGGCACAGTACAGACAAAATTACCCTATGGAGGATGGTGAGGATCAGTCGCAAGGAAGACTCAGGAGTAGTGAGGATTGGAATTCAAGTAGCTTTTACAGATTCTGGGCCTAATTCAGACCCTATCGCAAGTGTGCAAAAATCGATATGGAGCAATTTTTCTGCATGCGCATTGTCAAAGTCGAAAAATATTGTAATACATATCCCTTGTACTAACCCCTCATGCACATGCACGCTGCTCGTGCACCCGGTCCCCCGTGCGTACACATATCCGCAAGTTGTGTAAGAGACGCTCCGGCGACTCGTGCGCATGATATGTGTATTTACAGTGGAGTTTGTGATCGTGTAGCGTGCGACTCGAACATAGCATCTTTAACCCAAATAGTGCATTTTGTAGATATAGTTCCCTTAGATCATGTCAGCGAGTAATGTTAGTTTAAACAGTTCCTGGACAGAGAGATTCGTCTTTGCATGATAGGAAGGGTCAGATAAAGGTTGGTAGGTGATGTCTAGTATCCAGCTGTAGGGTATTTTAAGAGTAACATTCCGGTGTTAGTTAGGAAAAGATCGCTTGCTCCTGCGTATAGTTATGTACAGAAGTAGATTATGAACATTAACTGTATTTGCTGTAAATTACATATGCGGCGGGAATCCAGAGGATACCTCCCACCAGAGCAGTTGGGAAAGGACATCGCCTACCTGTTCAAATCCACCTAGGACCTTTGCTGTAATGTAGAGACATATCCCTGTGTCCAATGAACAATGAGGTTACAGTGACCATTGTATTGTGTATGCATGTTGTGTATAAAAAGACCACTGTTGCCTGGCTGGACTCAAGACTCTGAAGGCTTTCTCCCTGATAGCTGAGGACTGGTCCAGGACGCGCTTGCGAACGATTCCCCACGTATGTATATTCTCTGTAGCCATTATTCTCTATTATTCTGTTTAGATTTCCTTGTTAGCCTGAAGTGTATAACTTGTATCTGTTTACCCCTTTTCTCTGAATAATCCACTGCGGTGTTATAGCCCAGTGGTTTACCACAAACCGGTGTTGTGTTTTCACTTTCCTGCAAAGGGCTTTCATAGCGTATTAATCGTTATAAGGTGTATAAGCATTGTTAAGGTGTAAGCACTGCGGGTACTTCATACTGCCAGCGCTACTTAAGGTTTTAAGGTATTATATTGTTGCAGTACTAGGCTGCTAAGGTTTAAAGTATAAGCATATCCTTACATTGTTTTATTACTTAAGGTTTACTGTATATCAATCTGTGTGCGTCCGCGCCGCGTGTACGTTGTAGGCACGGCGTCTGATACGCTAAGTGCGTATCAATACGTTACTCAGTACGCCAATAGCGTACTTAGTACGTAGCGTGAATCCGTGTGCGTACGTGCCGCGTGTGCGTCGTGCCCACGGCACAGCGTCTGACACGCTAAGAGCGTATCAATACGGTACTCGGTACACCAATAGCGTACTTAGTACGTAGTGTGTGTAATAAGTCTAGCGGCCATAGCGGCTCCACGGTAATAGTGAGTCTAGTGGTATAGCTTTATGTTTTAAGATAATATTTGACCTTATCAATTGGGGGCATCATCCGGTCCTCCTCATATCCGCAGCCTAGCAGGACAAGGCAGACTTTATCTATCAGCAAAGGGCGGGAAGGTATCCCCTGTTAGCCTTCTATTGGTCAGGTGGATACACTGGTGCTGATTAGATAAGCGTCTGCTCCGCATGGTTTGTAGGGATGCTGGTGGGATCTGAAAGGTAAGAACGTAAAGCTATTGTTTGTTTAAATCTGTTAAATTTCTGTTTGGTGCCAACTGCGCATGCAACACACGTAACACACACACACACACCTGTATTTTATTTGTGTATTTTGCATATCTACTTGCTTGTTGCCATTAGCATTGATTATTAGACCCGTGCTGAAAAAAAATAAATTTGTTGCTATTTAGTTAAAAATATAGAGTAATATTTAAGGGAGTACGTGTAAAACACACACGCAGCCTGGCCTAGTTATAAAGGTTTATACAGGAGATACTGTGTGGTGTTTGGTAAGCGATTATAGTTAAATATCGTTTACATTTATAGAAGTGTGGTATTTGTATTACTGCGGACGTATACGGCCATTGTACACGTGTTTCGGAAAAACGTTCGAGACTGAGTACGCAACGTAAAGGCCTACACACGTGGCGTATTTTACGCAACGTGCGTACAGGTACGCCCACTTAATACAAATCACACAATAGCATTGTTTCAGTTTAGGCGATACGGTAGCGACGCGACAATAGCACAAATTTGTTCAGTTTCCAATATTTAGTTTAAAAGAACCTTCTCTTATTGTGTCACCTCTGGGACTAGGCTGTTTCACCTGAATGAAAGTTAATTTTCTGTACAGAAAAATCAAAGTGTATATGAGTGAACGAGCGTGAGTGTGCAAATAAAGGTTTTGTGAACCCAGAATTCGGGATCCCGTAGGAGACCACATCAGGTGAGTGGACACTTGGTGGCGTGGGAGTGGCTTTCTCACGTTAACATTGTATAAGGTATAAAGGAGCAATTAGTATAACAGCAGACCAAGAGGTCAGTGAAGTCAGAAATCCGCTGACTAAGTCAAGCGAAGCTCTGAAAACCGTGGCCTGAGAAAGGTCAGCGGTGAGAGCGCAGCCCCGGGGGTTTGCGTAGTACCCATATAGGCCCGTTCAGATACGCTCCGGCTGAGGTTTCGCAGCCTAAACAATCGATTCCGTTGGTCGTACGGCGGATAAGTAACAGTTACTTATACGCAGTGCGACTGTACCACACGTTAGTGTGTGCAATAGTTAGTTCAACTTGATACCCATTAGGCCATTTGCGAAAAATCGCGAGATCATAGACGCTAATTGTACACGCAGACGTGATTTGTGTAACAGGTTTTTTTTATTTTAAGGGAGTTTCGCTGTTCACTCAGGAAATCTCCAACAACTGATATTTACTGGGAGGGGTAAATCACTCCCACACGCTCTCAGTAAATAGAGGTTACGCAGGGCCCTAGGTTGGGTACGACCAGCATTGGGCACAGTGTGTGGGTCTACTGGCCAACGTGGGCGTGAGTGGGTGAGAGCACTCTGAGAACTTTCACCGTCGCCTTAACCTCTGAGTAATTTGGTTTTTGTAGGAATTAGCTGAGAAGGCAATACCTGCAAAGAATGGGGGCCAGTTGCTCAAGTAAGGGACGATCAACCAGGGTTCAGGTTGATAATCCGTGGCCCAAAGGGTCGTCGAGGTACATAATGTGTGAGAAATATGGATCACACACAGAGGTTTTATGCAATGAATGGGAACGTATGACTGTGGAAGATAGGGAACCGTTCCCTAGGGTAGGCAGTTTTAGTCCTGAGGTGTTGCAAAATTTAAGGAGAAGGATATGTCTGATAAAATGCAGGAAACAAAGGATTAGACATTATGATTGTTTACAGTTATGGCAACAGGAGGGTGAGATACAACGGGTATTAGCTCAAGCAGCTGGTACCAACCCTAGCAGGAAACTGATAGCAACTGCACCACCACCACCGTACATTACAGGGAAGAAAGTGGCTACAGAGAATGGCATACTGATATACGATAAGAGTGCACTTAATAAATGTATTAATGACGATAAGAGTAAAGTAGATAAATGTATTAATGCTAATGCTAACCCGTGCAAGTTGTATCCCATCTTAAACTTCCCTCAGGACTGCGACCAAGAAGATGAGCCCAGCACGATATCGGCACTCTCTCTAGCAGCCACCATACAAGATACTCAAGTGGGCACGGCCCAACCAGTAAGAGCAGTAGTGAAGGCCCCTAGTGGAGGGACAGGTGAGGTCGTGTCCACAGGTAAGTACGGTACAGTACATTATGCAGAGACAATTGCACCTCACATTGTAGAAGCAACCCAGAATGATGTCATTGAACTGAATCCTGTCAGGGTGATCGCAGTCCCCAATGGGAAAACTGACGCTCTGGGAATCACTCCCGTCAGGAACATTGCTATGCATTGCCCCTGGTCCCGGACAGAATTGAGGACAATTATGTCTGAATTTCCCGATCCCAGGAAAGATCTAGCCGCATGTCAGAGGTTTATTAGAGAACTAGGTAACGCCACCGAACCCAATAACAAAGATTGGCGGACAGTGCTAAGGGCATGTTTGCCCTCCAATATTGACCCTGTGAAATTCATTGCTGACTGTAAATTATATGCAGAAGTACCTCTCACTGATTAATACAATCAGGAGAACGTAAGACAGATCAATCTGCAATTAGGAGTATATTTCCCAACTGTTGTCAAGTGGAATAAAATCTTCTCCATTAGACAAAAAGAAGGTGAAACTGCTTCTGACTATTTTCATCGAGCACTGCAGGAAATGGCTAGATTTACTGGGATCGAAGACATTAAGGATAATGTGCACCATAGGGAGGTAGCGGTGTCCGTATTAACGGACGGATTAAAGGAAGTGTTGAGAACCAGGGTACAAACCACTCAACCAAGTTGGAGAGGTATCTAGGTGGCTGCGTTAAGAGAGTCCGCTATTGAGCATGATCGGAAAATCATTAGGCACAGGGAGTCACAGGGGGATAAGCTGATGACAGTAAGTATAAAAGCCCTGACAACGAAGCCACATCAGCCTAAACCCCAGACCCCTGTTGGTAAGTCGTATGTGATAACATGTTATAAATGTCAGAGAGAAGGACATTACGCACAAAACTGTATTTTTAAAGACCCACATAAGGTATATCGACCCCCTAGACCAGAACATGACACACAGTATGACACACATAATTGGGATCAGGGACCGCAGAGGAGAAGTTATGAACCGCATGCAGGGGAAACAAAGAGGTACCCACCAAAGAGAGACTGGCAGGTCTCTGAAAATTCTCAGTTACCCCCCTCACATATTGTAGCTGCCAGTGCACTGCGGGGGGGTCACCACACACCATAGGGGTGGGGCCACACCTGTAGTCTGCAGCCAGTGAAATTAATTGCGAGCCTTGGAAGTGAACCTGAGGTCACAATTGATGTTGCTGGTAGATCACTACCTTTCCTTGTAGATACGGGGGCGGCCAAGTCAGTGTTAAATTCAACGGTAGGTATGAAAACCACGGGTAAAACAATTTCAGCAATGGGAGTAACAGGAATAGTACAACACTACCCTTTAAGTAAACCAGCAGAGATTACGATAGGGCCTTTGCAGACCAAGCACTCCTTTTTGCTAGCTGCATCGGCTCTGACTAATCTACTTGGGAGAGATTTACTGTGTAAGATGGGGTGTGTCATATATTGTACTCCTGAAGGTGTTTTCTTAGATATACCCGAGAATCACGCTCAGGAAGTGCAGGATATGTTAGACTCCCCACAAAGGTTAATGTCACACACTGTTGTTACAGACAGGTGTCCATCCAAGGTAGAGGAAATGATCTCCCAGATACCGGAGTCCCTCTGGACCAAAGATGGACAAGACACTGGATTGATGGCAAATGTAGCTCCTGTAGTAGTTCAAGTAAAAGATGGTAGGATAGCTCCAAAAATCCCACAGTGTCCTCTGAAGCCAGAGGCGGAGTTAGGAGTGTACCCAGTCATAGAGCGCTTGCTGCAACAGGGCATCCTAGTTAGGACGTCCAGCACTGCCAATAGTCCTATCTTCCCTGTGAAAAAGAGTGGGGGGAGGGGTTACAGGCTAGTGCAGGATCTAAGGGGGATAAACAAAATAGTTGAGAGCCAATTCCCCATAGTGCCAAATCCAGCTGTCATCCTTATGCAAATCCCTCCTACTGCGAAATTTTTCACTGTTATTGACCTCTGCTCCGCCTTCTTCTCGGTCCCTCTGCACCCTGACAGCCAATACTTGTTTGCATTTACATACAGAGGAGTACAGTACACCTGGACTCGTTTACCACAAGGTTTCATTGACAGCCCAAGTATTTTCTCACAGACTTTGCATGACTGTTTACAATCCTTTCAACCTGAGAGCGGATCAGTATTATTACAATATGTAGATGACTTACTGCTGTGTTCTGATTCACTCGAATCGTCCTTGAGACATACCGCTATTACCGTGGAGCCGCTATGGCCGCTAGACTTATTACACACACTACGTACTAAGTACGCTACTGGCGTACCGAGTACCGTATTGATACGCTCTTAGCGTATCAGACGCTGTGCCGTGGGCACGACGCACACGCGGCACTACGCACACGGATTCACGCTACGTACTAAGTACGCTATTGGCGTACTGAGTAACGTATTGATACGCACTTAGCGTATCAGACGCCGTGCCGTGGGTACAACGTACACGCGGCGCGGACGCACACAGATTGATATACAGTAAACCTTAAGTAATAAAACAATGTAAGGATATGCTTATACTTTAAACCTTAGCAGCCTAGTACTGCAACAATATAATACCTTAAAATCTTAAGTAGCGCTGGCGGTATGAAGTACCCGCAGTGCTTACACCTTAACAATGCTTATACACCTTATAACGATTAATATGCTATGAAAGCCCTTTGCAGGAAAGTGAAAACACAACACCGGTTTGTGGTAAACCACTGGGCTCTAACACCACAGTGGATTATTCAGAGAAAAGGGGTAAACAGATACAAGTTATACACTTCAGGCTAACAAGGAAATCTAAACAGAATAATAGAGAATAATGGCTACAGAGAATATACATACGTGGGGAATCGTTCGCAAGCGCGTCCTGGACCAGTCCTCAGCTATCAGGGAGAAAGCCTTCAGAGTCTTGAGTCCGGCCAGGCAACAGTGGTGTTTTTATACACAACATGCATACACAATACAATGGTCACTGTAACCTCATTGTTCATTGGACACAGGGATATGTCTCTACATTACAGCAAAGGTCATAGGTGGATTTGAACAGGTAGGCGATGTCCTTTCCCAACTGCTCTGGTGGGAGGTATCCTCTGGATTCCCGCCGCATGTGTAATTTACAGCAAATACAGTTAATGTTCATAATCTACTTCTGTACATAACTATACGCAGGAGCAAGCGATCTTTTCCTAACTAACACCGGAATGTTACTCTTAAAATACCCTACAGCTGGATACTAGACATCACCTACCAACCTTTATCTGACTCTTCCTATCATGCAAAGACGAATCTCTCTGTCCAGGAACTGTTTAAACTAACATTACTCGCTGACGTGATCTAAGGGAACTATATCTACAAAATGCACTATTTGGGTTAAAGATGCTATGTTCGAGTCGCACGCTACACGCTCACAAACTCCGCCGTAAATACACATATCATGCGCACGAGTCGCCGGAGCGTCTCTTACGCAACTTGCATATATGTGTACGCACGGGGGACCGGGTGCACGAGCAGCGTGCATGTGCATGAGGGGTTAGTACAAGGGATATGTATTACAATATTTTTCGACTTTGACAGTCGACCCTTTGGCAGTCAACAATAACTGCCACAATCTAAACAATTAAGCAGAAAAATATACAATACAATGAAATACCTATAAATGATTGGGAGGTAGGAGGAGAGGAGTAGGCGGGAAATGTATGGCCTAGTGGGATAGCAAAAGCATGTATATATGAACTTCATGTCTGGGGGGCATGTATCATCGTGCCGTACATGTTCTAGATAAGCTTCGAGGTATTGCGAAGTATACATTAAATCCTTCTTATCCCGTATTAAGGGTCTGTAAGTGGGCCAACAAACACTACCGAGCTCTTTTCGGCTTGTTGTTCCAACAAATGGGGTGCACATTTAGTTGATGATACAGGGAGGGGGAGAAACATGTGAATGCTAATATATGTATCTGTATCACCTGTCGACTATGTGTGACACTACCTGAAGGTTGTAGAGATGAAGATAAGAAACATATCACAAATACATTCATATGATAATGTGTGCAATTGTCCTTGGGTGTCTGTTGAAGTCTTGTCCGGATAGGTGTATCCTTGCTGTGGGTGATAAAGTCTTTCAAGTGTCCATAAAAAGTCTTTAAAGTCTCTAAAGTGTCTCTCAAAGTCTGTAGAAATGTCCATCAAAGGTCTATAGTCTTCTCCATCAAAGTCTTTAGTCTTCTTCCAAATGGATGTCTTTTTGCTTGGGAGAAAAACAAAAGAGAAACGAGTGAAATAAACGGACCGTGGAATCACGTCTTATCACAGCATTGTCTCAATTGATGGGTCATAAATTAAACCAGTTTGTGTAACAATGCCCTCGCTCCTTAAACTCATCACTTTGGTACTGCGCTTGCACCGCATTAAAATCCGAACACATCTAAATATCAAACCAATCATTATGACAACTCCCAGGATACAAAGGAGAAATTTTCCTACATTCACGATAACATTTTGAGCCCATTCTCCTAAACCTGAGAACCAATTGCGTGGGTTCAACCATGAAACCCAGCCGGTCAGTTCATTACTCACAGCAGTAAGGGTAAGGTTGTGTCTCCTTCGGAACTCCCACTTCAATTGCAAGATATCGTCCATCTTTTGATCTATGACCTCGGTGGGGTCATCAGTGCTGTTTGTAATGTACGTGCAGCACTACACACCATACTGAGTTGCCAGGGTGATACAGTACCCGCATGTCACCGCTGTGATGTAATTGAGAATCATCCTGTGCTGGATCAGTTCCGTTTTGTAAGCTTGCAATTCCTTCCCAGTATACCTGAAGGTGTCATCATACATCTCGGTGATATTGTCTATCAGGTTCGCTAGCGCATGAATATACCTAAAATTTATAATTCCTCTGGCGGTATGGGTGATATCTAACGCGAGTAGGAATTGAATCCCGGTGGATTCGTGGATCAAATCAGAGGCTGCGTGCTCTGTCCTATCTATAAGGTGTCTCTTAACGATGTGTTCGTAGTGAGTGTGAGTGTAAGGAGCTTGAGCATTGCGGTGAACGTCTTTCATCTTATTATGGGTAATGGTCATTACTTCTGGCAACACTCTTCCAATGTAACACAATCCCTCTGAGTTTGGGGCAAGCCACTTATACGCCTTCCTCCCACATATGAAATATGCATCATCGGGGATAACATATGGGACAGATTATGACATTACCATATTGCAAACTTTCCAAGTGAAAAATCCTATCCCTAACTCTCTCATTTGTTCAGTACACGTATCAGGCTGTATGATATGCGCACAGTACCCTGGAGATACTTGCTAATATATGTATCTGTATCACCTGTCGACTATGTGTGACACTACCTGAAGGTTGTAGAGATGAAGATAAGAAACATATCACAAATACATTCATATGATAATGTGTGCAATTGTCCTTGGGTGTCTGTTGAAGTCTTGTCCGGATAGGTGTATCCTTGCTGTGGGTGATAAAGTCTTTCAAGTGTCCATAAAAAGTCTTTAAAGTCTCTAAAGTGTCTCTCAAAGTCTGTAGAAATGTCCATCAAAGGTCTATAGTCTTCTCCATCAAAGTCTTTAGTCTTCTTCCAAATGGATGTCTTTTTGCTTGGGAGAAAAACAAAAGAGAAACGAGTGAAATAAACGGACCGTGGAATCACGTCTTATCACAGCATTGTCTCAATTGATGGGTCATAAATTAAACCAGTTTGTGTAACAATGCCCTCGCTCCTTAAACTCATCACTTTGGTACTGCGCTTGCACCGCATTAAAATCCGAACACATCTAAATATCAAACCAATCATTATGACAACTCCCAGGATACAAAGGAGAAATTTTCCTACATTCACGATAACATTTTGAGCCCATTCTCCTAAACCTGAGAACCAATTGCGTGGGTTCAACCATGAAACCCAGCCGGTCAGTTCATTACTCACAGCAGTAAGGGTAAGGTTGTGTCTCCTTCGGAACTCCCACTTCAATTGCAAGATATCGTCCATCTTTTGATCTATGACCTCGGTGGGGTCATCAGTGCTGTTTGTAATGTACGTGCAGCACTACACACCATACTGAGTTGCCAGGGTGATACAGTACCCGCATGTCACCGCTGTGATGTAATTGAGAATCATCCTGTGCTGGATCAGTTCCGTTTTGTAAGCTTGCAATTCCTTCCCAGTATACCTGAAGGTGTCATCATACATCTCGGTGATATTGTCTATCAGGTTCGCTAGCGCATGAATATACCTAAAATTTATAATTCCTCTGGCGGTATGGGTGATATCTAACGCGAGTAGGAATTGAATCCCGGTGGATTCGTGGATCAAATCAGAGGCTGCGTGCTCTGTCCTATCTATAAGGTGTCTCTTAACGATGTGTTCGTAGTGAGTGTGAGTGTAAGGAGCTTGAGCATTGCGGTGAACGTCTTTCATCTTATTATGGGTAATGGTCATTACTTCTGGCAACACTCTTCCAATGTAACACAATCCCTCTGAGTTTGGGGCAAGCCACTTATACGCCTTCCTCCCACATATGAAATATGCATCATCGGGGATAACATATGGGACAGATTATGACATTACCATATTGCAAACTTTCCAAGTGAAAAATCCTATCCCTAACTCTCTCATTTGTTCAGTACACGTATCAGGCTGTATGATATGCGCACAGTACCCTGGAGATACTTCTCCAACCCGCATGGTCCTACTTCCTAGAGTGTACCTATATCGAAAATATCTCCCACCGTCGGCTATTTGGCGTATAAGTTCTGGGTCTACGGGCATTCTATCGGCTCTGTGTGAAAATGCCATGGTTTGGTTGTTCCATGTCACTTCCCAATTTCCAGGCTTTCGGGGATTGGAAATGTTGAAACATATTAAGGACCTATCCACATGATATTGGTGGAGCTTCAAACTAGGAGGCCTAGAAATATTAAATTTCTTGTCCACCGGTCTCCCACCCCTTAATTCAAGTACCTCATCTAGTGTTAAAGGGTACGGTACTAATCCTGACTTGCTCTGACCTTGAGGTACTTGTGAGCACACCCAGCATTCCGTTTGGTTTAAAACCTTACCCACTAATGAGTGATAATCACTCAATGGATGACGGTCCATGTTGATATTAAGGCTGGACTGACATCTCTGGATGCACCCGTCCTCAACTATGTTTTCACAATTTCTACAGATACAATTCTCCTCAGCTAATAACCCTTCACAATGTCTCCTAGTGTCATGACTACCAGATCGTTTTCTGATACTCGCCTTTGCTCGGTGAATGTGTTGCTCTTGGAATTCTACTAATCCGTCCTTGTCATCAGAACCCATTCCAGATCCTTTCTCGACCTCTCTGGTATTTTTTCCAGTTGTACTGTACAAGTTTATATATACATTTAACAGTTATAAATAATATCTAAATGATGGTGTGACTCAGCGATGTGGTAATGTGCTGTAACAATATATTGCATCGCTGTACACACTACACGATCCATCATGTAACAAATTCCACGCCATCTGAGTAATCGTCCCATTGGACAGACAGAACATCCAATAGGATGATGCGATCACCTAATACATCATAAATTAGGAATTGAGTGGATTTAAGGATACAAAATAAAATGGTGGTTGCAGTCTGTCATGGATCACAACATTATCCAATATATCATATGGTGTGCACCCATCTTAACACTATACAATGCTAAAGCTTCTTGACAAATTTACTATCAATTTTAGTATAATCAGTTATAAAAACTATAGAACATATTAATTTAATCACAGTGCCATTACTAGGGTGGCCAGTCCCGGGCCATTTTTCCCCAGGAATTGGGATTGAAAAATTATTAATCCTGGGATACCTGGGATTGGTTTGATTTCAATGTGTGTCGTTCTCCCCCCCTTTCCCCCTGCCCCGCACAGCCGGGCCCACACAACTCACCATCGTCTGGACGTGCAGATGGGGTTGACTTGATGTGGGGCAGTGCGGGTGGTGAGGTCTGAGCGCATGACATCAGGCTGCGCATCATGACCTCTGACATCATGTTGTGCTGTGCAGTGCGCACGGAACGGGGCAGGGGGAGCTGGGCAGCATCTGAGCTGAGCCTCCTGAAGGCACATAACGTTGCCTGGCATTAAAAAACGAAGGGGGCAGGCTAATCCTGAAATCCCCGGGATTGGAATCTCCAATCCCGGGATTGAATTCTGGCCAATTTTTGGCCAAAATACAAGGATCCCGCAGATCCCGGGATTGGCCGCCATAGCCATTACTTAATGTTTATTATACCCCTTTCACACAGAAAGTCAAATTACCGGGTGAAGAATTTCTAACTGGTACAAGTCATTTCTCTTGGTGGGATGGACTAAACTGAAAAAGCGGTAAACTCCCCTTTATGACATTTTACGAATATATTAAAAGCCGTCCGCCAGGGCACTGATCAGATCCATCCCATCATACTGCCCCGTCGCTCTGTGCATGTGCAGAACGAACCCCGGGTCATAAACCTGGAAGTACAGGTCCCTCCAGAGATCGTGAAGGACACCTCTTATTGAAAGAGCTGTCCTTTGCAGTACTTATCGCATCTGTAAGTACATATGCAATAAGCATTGTACTTCGAGCTAGGAATTTACCAGGGTCGGAGACCCATGAATTTTGACCCGGGTTGACCCTCTCACACAGACGAAATACCCATGGTGATCCGCAAATTACCGGTAGAAATTCTTATCCTGGTAATTTGCTTGTCTATTTGAAAGGGGGGTCAGGCAGGGACCGGTAAAATAACCCGGCTCTCAAATGCCTGGTAAAAGCCAGGATTATCAGACATTTCTGTCTAAAAAAAGGTATCACTGTAAAACAAAAGCACAAACTGGTTAGTTTATGCAAAAGATAAATATATACTGAAGTAATCATCAGAACATGTAATACAAAACACAACCATGTCTTTGGGACTGTTGCGTGATCTTAGGTTCAGGACCAGCTATTATGAAAGGGCTGTTGTCTTGCCTTAGGCAGTTATTGGGAGGCTGGTGAGTTGACGAGTGGGTGGTCTTCCCTTCAGCAGGATTAGTTTTGCTGGAAAGTTGATGACGAGAGCAAATTTTAAAATAATAATAATAATAATAATAATAATAAGAAGAAGAAGAATAAGAATATTTTTTTTCCTGTTTGATGTTAACAGGCAGAAGATGAAGATGTTACCTATGAAAAAAAATGTCTAACTAGTTTTTTGGACATAAGTCACAGTGTGAAAGTCTTCATTATTTTCTCATCTTTATTTTATCTCAGCTAGCCGGCAGCGATTGCCATCTAAATGCAGACTGATAATTTTTTTTCACTGTCTGAGAATGTTTGGTTACAGCTAAACACGTCATTGGATCACTCCCTGAATCCATTTATCAATTTCCAAAGAAAGGCCTCACAGAGGGCGCTGAGTGACAATTGGAAATTAGATGTTTGAGAGATGCTATTAAATATTCTTAGTCTATCATTTGGTCATCTGTCAGGAAATAAAAAAAATAAAAAATTCCCTTGCTAGAAAATAAACATAGTGATTATTAGAGAAACAGGCATATTGAGGCTGCTAAATAAATTTCCTATCTTTAAGGCTGCAAAAAAAATATGTACCTATTACACCTTTTCCTAATTGTTCTTTCCAGCCCAAAAGCAAACCTTGCATAGTTCTAGCATGACGTGAACATTTTCCATAGGCAACCTTATCCTGCCCCAAGGCAATATTAGTATTATGCTTTTCTACAGGTGATTACATAAGCAAAGGTAGTTTTAGGGATCTACATAATCATTGGCTATGGCATGTCCTGAGCACAGCTGACCCTAGGTATAAGCAATATAGACAATTGCCTAGGGGCATCTGGAAAAGCCTTGGGGCATCTGGGCAGGCTGGACATCTAAGCTCTGCTGCGTCAGCTCCAGATTTCAGAGTTTCCATCTGACAGTGTCTTCCTCCAATGGGATGTCCAGGTTTTCTAGTATTGCTGCACTGTTGCCAGTAATATTATATAACAGGCAGCATAGCAGCAGCTGCAGCAGAAAGCCTGTACAGCCCAACACCGATCATACAGCTTCCATCAATATGATGCTGGTGAAACCCAAGGCCACATCAGCGTCATTCACAGCAGAGCACGCAAAGCGGAGGAGAGAAGCAGACAACAAAGCTAAGTAAATTATGAAAGTGTGTTAAAGAGATAGGTTGGGGATTGGATTGCTGGAGACAAACAAGGGGGAGACTTGATGGCTGGAGACCTAAAGTGGGGGACGCTTGATGTCTGGAGACACACATGGGGGAGAGATTTGATGGCTATAGACACATGGGGAGATATTTAATAGAAGGAGACACAAGGGGCAGGATGGGGGCATGTAAACACTAAGCATTGTGGAGGGATTATGTACTAGGGGGCACCAGCCAAAATCTTACCTAGGGCACCAAATTGGTTAGGGCTGGCTCTGGTCCTGAGACCAGCATGTGCAGGAGGAGTAGGAATGATGTTGGTGCACCCCTGCTAATGGCTCCCACTGCTGAGGACAGAGAGAAGGGAGTCAGGAACGCTGGAAAGTGTGGCTGGGATAAGTGTACGGGCAGGGGAGGGGAGGGGAATTGAGAAGCCTCCCAACCCAGACATTTGTGTGTCTAATTTTCTGGGAAAATACACAGGGGGTGATTCTGAGTCTCACACACACTTTGCATGCCTCACTATGGTCAGTGTTGGGGGCCGCAGATTGAAATTGCATGGCGGTCTTAGCAATTTTGATGGCCATTTCTGGGGGAGGTGGCTAGCAGTCCGAGTTGTCGAGTGTATGTTAGTGACAGTGCATTTTCACTGACACAGGCGACCATGGTCATTCAGATATTCTGTGACTGCCATAGACAGGTGCAATGTCCAATGGATCAGCCTTTGGTTCCCCGATTACACTTCTTTGTATGCACAGCCAGGGGTGTCTCAATAGGAGGCCCATTAGCTGTGGTATTAACTTAAAGATGCAGTAGTGACTGCAACAGAAGTCACAGCCGCTACTGCAACTTGGACCACCTCTGAATCACCCCTAGAGTTTGATTTATCAAAGGGCAAGCAGCCCTCCATGCTGGAGAAAATTCATGTTATTGCTGGTTGAAAGTGCCTATTTTTCCAGTACTGACTCAGTAAAGCCGGTTCTGGTAATCATCAGATGGTAATACCAGAACAGTAGCAATGAGGAAAATAGAATTTATTCTTAGAAGAAAAAAAATACTTTTAATGCGGCACTGTTTGAACTATTTTTATTTTCTCTTAAAAAGAAACACACCATTGTAGCTCACCAGCACCATGCCACATCTTACACTTGAACTGCTACTTTTCATATATCCCACTGCCAATGCCTGATCTACCATTCAGCTGATGGAGTCGCCATAAGGTGGATAGCTGGGGAATAAAATTAAAACCTAGGGCCTAATTCAGACCTGATCGTAGCCATGCAAAAATTTTACGGCTACGATCAGTTTTACAGACATGCGGGGGGACGCCCAGCACCCCGCATGTCAGGCCCTACTCCCTCACACACACACAAGTACAAAAGCATCGCACGGCGGCGATGCTTTTGTACTTAACGAGTAGCTCCCTACCTGCGCAGCTCCTGCGCACTGGCAGGAAGCTGCCCGTCGCTCTCTGGGTCGCAGCGGCTGCGTGTGGCGTCACACAGCCGCCGCGGCGGGTCCGGGCACGCCTGAATTGCCCGGACCACGCCCCCAAAACAGTGGGCGAATGCCACCGGCCCGCCCCCTCCCGCCCAACGACCGCCTCTGCCTGTCAATCAGGCAGAGGCGATCGCAGGGCTGAAATAGCCACCGGCTGTTTGGCAGCAGCGATCAGGTCTGAATTAGGCCCCTAATTTGTTGCATGTTGACGGTGGCCGCACAGCTTAATTAAAGGGATTGTTGGTTTTCAAGTAATACCGAGGCAGTGTTAAGGGGGAAGTTTTTAAAGTGACTAGCAGATGGCTGTGCCTATGTGACCATGTAACATACTGCTAAAATCTTTGCTTTATATACTACAGAGTAATCTGGGTAGCCTCAAGAGCTTCCCTACATTCCTGAGAAGCCAAAGTCTCTTTTACACTCTACAAATATCATTAGATAATTAGATGCCAAGGCCAAACATGTCAGTTGTATAACCTTTGTTATCTTCCCATGTGAAGTATGTTTTGTGCTATCCTGAGCAGGCATACACCCTGTGCTCAGTGTTTTGCAGCATTACAGGGGGCAATAAATGTATTAGCCTAAGGCATCCAGAACCCTTAATCAGGTTCTGCCCACAGCTGACTTAAAGGAATAAGAAGTCTTCATGTCAACCAAGTAAATGCAGCTTTGAAATATTAACAAGTGGAAGCAACTGCGCAGCCATGGGAAGCTATAGTGGCATCTGTATAATTAACAAATACATAAAAATCATTAAAGAAATTTAACTTGAACAAAAAATTAAAAATTCTTATGAAATAAAAGTAACACCCCTTTAGAATTTTTTTTTAATGAAATAAATGTAACACCGCTTTAAAAAAAAATATGTGGCCACATGACTAGGAGACACAGACAGACATGGCTTACTAGAGGACATGGTCAAGCAGTGACAGGATCAGTAGGTGACGGGAAGGTGGAGTCAGTGGCGTCTTTACAGCATAGTTGGCCCAGGGCGAAGCAATGCACTGGGGCCTCAACACTTCCATTCACGGGAAAAACTAAAAAAAAAAAGAAATTAGAACTTGATCTCCTGCGTTTCCACGCTGTCTCTCTCTTCCATACAGTGAATGGCTGTCAGCACCCTTATTGGTGGATAGCGCCATCCATCCACCAATCAGCATACTGACAGCCATTAACTGTATGGCTGTAGACTGGGAGCAGGTAGAGAATGCTGCCTCGCCACTCTGATTGTGTGACCACCAGCCACCCCTGCTCAAAGGCACCTGGGCAGCTGCCCAGTGTGCCTATACATTAAGATGGCCCTTGGAGGAGCAAAGTGCTGAAAACTGAGACTGAAGTGGAGGCTGTTTCGGACTCTTGGGAGGATGGCCAACAGAAAAGCGTTAAGTGAGAGGACAGAGATAAGACCAATGGAAAGCATGTTTGCTAAGAAGTGCTGACAATGAGTGACTTTCTAAGAACTAATCCTCCAGAAACTGTGATAATTAAGAGTTGTGCAGGAATATGATATAAAAGATGTACATAATTATGTGATGGAAATGTCAGGGGTGTAAATAAAATAACATTACAAAAATGTAGGGACTATCTGCACAAATCCTTTACCCCAGGCCTTTCCAACCTCGGCCCTCAAGGCACACTAACAGTGCAGGTCTCAAGGCCCATACACACTTGACGATGCACACATCGTTAACGACCGTCGTTAACGACTTCCCTTGAACTTCCCTTGAACAGCTGAGCAAACGACATGAGCATACACACTACCAACGACCAAAGACGAAAGACCAAAGACGAAAGACCAAAGACCATAGACCATTCATCGTTGTAGCATCCAAGCTGAACAGTTTATTAAAATAATGAGCTGGGAACAGGGCTGGTGAACAGTGGCTTGGTCGTTGGTCGTTGGTCTTTCACACCATACACATTCAACGACGTCTCTGGTCGGTAACGACCATAGTGGAAATTGAGCATACATGCTCCACAGATAAGCGAGGGTCGTTAACGTCCCGCGGGGCCGCGCATCGGTGGTCGTCGGATGCATACACACTTGACGATATAATGAGTGACGTCGTTGATTAGGGCTGAAATGAACGACGTCGTTCATTTTATCGTCAAGTGTGTATGGGCCTTTAGTGATATTCAGAATTTAGTAAATGTTTCCTTCCTTATGAAACATAAGAAAAAGCATAGACAATTCAAATCCCACATATGGTGCATAAATAAATAAATAAACATGTACATTAAGTACACACGGTGAGATCCTTGCTATGTCCGATTTTGACTATGCGATTTCCCTTGAACTCCCCCAGAGCCCAGATAGTACAGATAGTACAGATTTTGACTATCTGTGCTTGAGATTTTGTTTACAGTATGTACGATTTTGACTAAGTGTCAATTTTAACTATACTTTGTACTAGATAGTACATTAGTTAGTCAACATTGACTTGCCTGCACAGTCTATCTGGCCTTACAATTCCGACCCCACGGGAGAGCGCATGGGGATCGAATTTGTATCACAAGCTGCCTAACACCTTGAGATATGCACTAACTTTTCATAAGATTTTGACTATATAGTCAAAATCTTACAGATTTATCTCACCGTGTGTACACACCTTAAGTAAAAAGTTTTAAAGTATGATGTGCCTGAACGGCTAAGATGATATTTAACAGTCCCAAGATCTGCAATCCTTAAAGAAGGTAAAGTGGCTGCATATTAATAAATCACCACTTGTCCGTCCATACAGACTTTATTATCCTTCTGATGGGCTGGAGTGTTTATTCTTATCCCTGCTGGCATACTCAGTGAGATGGATATAGTCAGTCTTGGTACTCCTGGTGTGTGAGTGGCTGTGCATGCCATGATGTATAGGATAGGTATTACCTCTCCTGACAGCTTCTTTGCAGATTCACATTCCCCTTTATCTTTTCTTAAAAATAAATACAATCTCCCCCCCCCCTTTTTTATTTTTTTTTTAGTTTTTTTAGTGGAATTGAAGGGCCATAACCTGTCCTTTCAGTTGCACTGTGCCTGCATGGTTGGTAAAGCAGCTCATGCATGTGTACAGCCATAGAGATTGGTCCATATATTAACTCTTACTGCTTCAGGCTACTATTGTTGGGGCAGCTGAATATTTCTCTGCCACCCTGGGGATAGTATTATTTTGAAGCATGAAACTTGCTTTGGACCTACAAGTTTTGCAGCCAGTACAAATGGTGGAATTATAAAGATCTGTACAATAAACACAAATGCACTGTGAGTCTTTTATTATGTTATACATGATTTTAATGTAATCCAAGTCATTAGTTACTAAGGACCTACTGCAGGCAATAAGCATTCCCTACCTGTTGTCCATGAAATAGTCAGATATGCTACAGGACTGGTGGAGTAAATGGCAGAGGAGGACATTATGAAAATTGTTTGGCTAGTAGACAATATGAGTACACACTTTGGGGTATATTCAATTGAAGTCGGATCCATTCCGACATTCTTTTGTCGGAATGGATCCGACTTTGGCTAGTCAATGTCATCTCAATTAGACTTTTAAAAAAGTCGAATTGAGATGCAGGAGCTAGACAGGGGAGAGCCGCGGGCAGACCGGGGAGAGTAGCGCTACAGCAGCGGCTATATAGCCACTGCTGTAGCACTGCTCTCCCCAGTCTGCCCGCTGCTCTCCCCCGTCTCTCTGCCTCACAGTCTCCACGTCCCTCCGCTCCCCGTCCCCGCATCACTCATGACAGCGTCCACCCGGCTCCAGCAAGCGAGGTCTTGCTTGATGAAGCCGGGTGGACGCTGCTGTGAGCGGCGGCTGTGACATCCTCCAGCACTGCTCTCCCCCCGTCTGGCTGCCCGCAGCTCTCCCCGTCTGGCTGCCAGCGGCTCTCCCCCGTCTCCCCGCGACTCTCCCCCTCTCCTCCACAGTCCCTCATCTCCGTCCGACATTTTTTTATGTCAGACTGAGATTGTCGGAAACGGGGCCAAATCCTGTCGAATTTGGTCCCGTTTCCCTCAAAAGTACATGAATTGACAGCTATACCGCCGATTCACGTACTATTCGACAAGTCGAATTCCCAGACTTGTCGAATAAAAACAGCTGGGATTGAATAGGTCGAATCATGATTCGACCTTAAAAAGTCGAAAACTGGCATCTTTTCGACAGACGGCAGCTTTCGACCCTAATTGAATACTTATTTACTAATATTTTTTTAAACTGTAAATATACACTAAATCTATAACAACTAATCAGACATTAATTTTCATTATCTAACTTGCACTACACAGTTAATTGCTGTTTGGTTGTTAAGGTGTTAATGCACATTAGCACTTTTGTGCAATGTTAGTAAAAAGCCTACCTGTTAGGCAAATTTCCATAATGGTGAGTTTCTGCCTTGTCTGCCTTCAGAACAAGATTTTTGTTGAGGTATGTATTTATAAAGGTGGAGAGTACAGCACAAGAATATAGTAGCCCATGCCAATCCAAGAGTGCCCATAGTTATTGCAGATAATATAAGAAACATAGAAAGTGATGGCAGATAAGAACCATTTGACCAGTCTATTCATCCCTTTTATGGCATGGTTAGTAGGGTTAGGGGAAAGAGGTTATTTAGGGGTCTGGGTTAGGGTTTGATTAGGGTATTAGTGTAAGGGTATTAGGGTCAGGGTTCGGATTAAGGGTAAGGGTTGAGGTGTTAGAGTTAGAATAGTAAAATTAATTGTGAGGGTTAGGGTATTAGGATTAAGGGTGGGGTTTAGGATATGAGCGACAGAGTGTTTGTGGTTAGGATTACTATTATTATTATTGTTATTATTATTAATAATAATAATACTGATCATTATATATATATATATATATGTTCCAATCCTCCGGCATTCGGAATGTCCATATATAGGACCATCCCGCTTCGGTGCCCTCCCCAGGGGAATCCTCACTTGTAGATACTCAGTAGGAAAGATGAGGTGGCACTCGGAGACTTTCAATCAGAGCAAATGTGTATTTCTCTAACGTCCTAAGTGGATGCTGGGGACTCCGTAAGGACCATGGGGAATAGCGGCTCCGCAGGAGACTGGGCACATCTAAAGAAAGCTTTAGGACTATCTGGTGTGCACTGGCTCCTCCCCCTATGACCCTCCTCCAAGCCTCAGTTAGATCTCTGTGCCCGAACGAGAAGGGTGCACACTAGGGGCTCTCCTGAGCTTCTTAGTGAAAGTTTTAGTTTAGGTTTTTTATTTTCAGTGAGACCTGCTGGCAACAGGCTCACTGCATCGAGGGACTAAGGGGAGAAGAAGCGAACTCACCTGCGTGCAGAGTGGATTTGGGCTTCTTAGGCTACTGGACATTAGCTCCAGAGGGACGATCACAGGCCCAGCTTGGATGGGTCCCAGAGCCGCGCCGCCGGCCCCCTTACAGAGCCAGAAGGCAGAAGAGGTCCGGAAAATCGGCGGCAGAAGACGTCCTGTCTTCAACAAGGTAGCGCACAGCACTGCAGCTGTGCGCCATTGCTCTCAGCACACTTCACACTCCGGTCACTGAGGGTGCAGGGCGCTGGGGGGGGCGCCCGGAGACGCAATAATAAACACCTTGGATGGCAAAAAATGCATCACATATAGCTCCTGGGCTATATGGATGCATTTAACCCCTGCCAAAATACATAAAAAAACGGGAGATAAGGCCGCCGATAAGGGGGCGGAGCCTATCTCCTCAGCACACTGGCGCCATTTTCCCTCACAGCTCCGTTGGAGGGAAGCTCCTTGGCTCTCCCCTGCAGTCACTACACTACAGAAAGGGTTAAAAAAGAGAGGGGGGCACAAATTAGGCGCAGTATTAACTATACAGCACCTATAAGGGGAAAAACACTTATATAAGGTTATCCCTGTATATATATAGCGCTCTGGTGTGTGCTGGCAAACTCTCCCTCTGTCTCCCCAAAGGGCTAGTGGGGTCCTGTCCTCTATCAGAGCATTCCCTGTGTGTGTGCTGTATGTCGGTACTTTTGTGTCGACATTTATGAGGAGAAAAATGATGTGGAGACGGAGCAGATTGCCTGTAATAGTGATGTCACCCCCTAGGGGGTCGACACCTGAGTGGATGAACTGTTGGAAGAAATTACGTGACAGTGTCAGCTCTGTATAAAAGACAGTGGTTGACATGAGACAGCCGGCTACTCAGCTTGTGCCTGTCCAGACGTCTCATAGGCCGTCAGGGGCTCTAAAGCGCCCGTTACCTCAGATGGCAGATATAGACGCCGACACGGATACTGACTCCAGTGTCGACGGTGAAGAGACAAATGTGACTTCCAGTAGGGCCACACGTTACATGATTGAGGCAATGAAAAATGTTTTACACATTTCTGATAATACGAGTACCACCAAAAAGGGGTATTATGTTCGGTGAGGAAAAACTACCTGTAGTTTTCCTGAATCTGAGAAATTAAATGAGGTGTGTGATGATGCGTGGGTTTCCCCCGATAACAACTGATAATTTCTAAAATGTTATTGGCATTATATCCTTTCCCGCCAGAGGTTAGGGTGCGTTGGGAAACACCCCCTAGGGTGGATAAAGTGCTCACACGCTTGTAAGGGCTCTATCCTCTCCTGAGATGGTCGTCCTTAAGGATCCTGCTGATAGAAAGCAGGAGGGTATCCTAAAATGTATTTACACACATACTGGTGTTATACTGCGACCAGCAATCGCCTCAGCCTGGATGTGCAGTGCTGGGTTGGCGTGGTCGGATTCCCTGACTGAAAATATTGATACCCTAGATAGGGACAGTATATTTTTGCCTATAGAGCATTTGAAAGATGCATTTCTATATATGCGTGATGCACAGCGGAATATTTGCCGACTGGCATCAAGTCTAAGTGCGTTGTCCATTTCTACCAGTAGAGGGTTATGGACACGTCAGTGGTCAGGTGATGCGTATTCCAAACGGCATTTGGAAGTATTGCCTTATTAAGGGGAGGAGTTATTTGGGGTCGGTCTTTCAGACCTGGTGGCCACGGCAACAGCTGGGAAATCCACGTTTGTACCCCAGGTCGCCTTTCAACATGAGAAGACGCCGTATTATCAGGCGCAGTCTTTTCGTGGATAAGCGGGCAAAAGGTTCCTCATTTCTGCCCCGTGACAGAGGGAGAGGAAAAAGGCTGCAGAAATCAGCCAGTTCCCAGGAACAGAAACCCTCTCCCGCCTCTGCCAAGCCCTCAGTATACGCTGAGGCTTTACAAGCAGAATCAGGCACGGTGGGGGGCCCGTCTCAATGAATTTCAGCGCGCAGTGGGCTCACTCGCAAGTAGACCCCTGGATCCTGCAGGTGATATCTCAGGGGTACAAATTAGAATTCGAGACGTCTCCACCTCGCCGTTTCCTAAAGTCGGCTTTACCGATGTCTCCTTCTGACAGGGAGACAGTTTTGGAAGCCATTCACAAGCTGTATTCCCAGCAGGTGATAATCAAGATACCCCTCCTGCAACAGGGAACGGGGTATTATTCCACACTGTTGTGGTACCGAAGCCGGACGGCTCGGTGAGACCGATTCTAAATCTAAAATCTTTGAACACTTACATACAGAGGTTCAAATTCAAGATTGAGTCACTCAGAGCAGTGATTGCGAACCTGGAAGAAGGGGACTACATGATGTCTCGGGACATCAAGGATGCTTACCTTCATGTCAAAATTTGCCCTTCTCACCAAGGGTACCTCAGGTTTATGGTACAGAACTGTCACTATCAGTTCAGACGCTGCCGTATGGATGGTCCACGGCACCCCGGGTCTTTACCAAGGTAATGGCCGAAATGATGATATTCCTTCAAAGGAAGGGAATTTTAGTTATCCCTTACTTGGACAATTCCCTGATAAGGGTAAGATCCAGGGAACAGTTGGAGGTCGGTGTAGCACTATCTCAGGTAGTGTTGCTGCAGCACGGTTGGATTCTCAATATTCCAAAATCGCAGCTGGTTCCGACGACTTGTCTTCTGTTCCTAGGGATGATCCTGGACACAGTCCAGAAAAAGGTGTTTCTCCTGGAGGAGAAAGCCAGGGAGTTATCCGAGCTAGTCAGGAACCTCCTAAAACCGTGCCAAGTCTCAGTGCATCAATGCACAAGGGTTCTGGGTAAAATGGTGGCTTCCTACGAAGCAATCCCATTCGGCAGATTCCACGCAAGAACTTTCCAGTGGGACCTGCTGGACAAATGGTCCGGGTCGCATCTTCAGATGCATCAGCGGATAACCCTGTCACCAAGGACAAGGGGTCCCTTCTGTGGTGGTTGCAGAGTGCTCATCTTCTAGAGGGCCGCAGATTCGGCATTCAGGACTGGGTCCTGGTAACCACGGATGCCAGCCTGCGAGGCTGGGGAGCAGTCACACAGGGAAGGAATATCCAGGACTTATGGTCAAGCCTGGAGACATCACTTCACATACATATACTGAAGCTAAGGGACATTTACAATGCTCTAAGCTTAGCAAGACCTCTGCTTCAAGGTCAGCCGGTGTTGATCCAGTCGGACAACATCACGGCAGTCACCCACGTAAACAGACAGGGTGGCACAAGAAGCAGGAGGGCAATGGCAGAAGCTGCAAGGATTCTTCGCTGGGCGGAAAATCATGTGATAGCACTGTCAGCAGTATTCATTCCGGGAGTGGACAACTGGGAAGCAGACTTCCTCAGCACGACCTCCACCCGGGAGAGTGGGGACTTCACCCAGAAGTCTTCCACATGATTATAAACCGTTGGGAAAAACTCGACAGGTATTGCGCCAGGTCCAGGGACCCTCAGGCAATAGCTGCAGACGCTCTGGTAACACCGTGGGTGTACCAGTCAGGGTATGTGTTCCCTCCTCTGCCTCTCATACCCAAGGTACTGAGATTGATAAGATGGAGAGGAGTAAGCACTATATTCGTGGCTCCGGATTGGCCAAGAAGGACTTGGTAACCGGAACTTCAAGAGATGCTCACGGAGGATCCGTGGCCTCTACCTCTAAGAAGGGACCTGCTCCAGCAAGGACCCTGTCTGTTCCAAGACTTACCGCGGCTGCGTTTGACGGCATGGCGGTTGAACGCCGGATCCCGAAGGAAAAAAGGCATTCCGGATGAAGTCATCCCTATCCTGATCAAAGCCAGGAAGGATGTAACCGCAAAAACATTATCACCGCAATTGGCGAAAATATGTTGCGTGGTGCGAGGCCAGTAAGGCCCGACGGTGGAAATTCAACTGGGTCGATTCCTACATTTCCTGCAAACAGGAGTGTCTATGGGCCTGAAATTGGGGTCCATTAAGGTTCAAATTTCGGCCCTGTCAATTTTCTTCCAAAAAGAACTAGCTTCAGTCCCTGAAGTTCAGACGTTTGTAAAAGGGGTACTGCATATACAGCCTCCTTTTGTGCCTCCAGTGGCACTTTGGGATCTCAATGTAGTTTTGGGTTTCAAAAGTCACATTGGTTTGAACCACTTAAATCTGTGGAGTTAAAATATCTCACATGGAAAGTGGTCATGCTGTTGGCCCTTGCCTGGGCCAGGCGCGTGTCAGAATTGGCGGCTTTATCCTGAAATAGCCCTTATCTGATGTTCCATTCGGACAGGGCGGAATTGAGGACTCGTCCTCAGTTTCTCCCTAAGGTGGTTTCAGCGTTTCACCTGAACCAACCTATTTGTGGTGCCTGCGGCTACTAGGGACTTGGAGGACTCCAAGTTGCTAGACGTTGTCAGGGCCCTGAAAATATATGTTTCCAGGAGGGCTGGAGTCAGGAAATCTGACTCGCTGTTTATCCTGTATGCACCCAACAAGCTGGGTGCTCCTGCTTCTAAGCAGACTATTGCTCGTTGGATTTGTAGTACAATTCAGCTTGCACATTCTGTGGCAGGCCTGCTACAGCCAAAAATCTGTAAATGCCCACTCCACAAGGAAGGTGGGCTCATCTTGGGCGGCTGCCCGAGGGGTCTCGGCTTTACAACTTTGCCGAGCAGCTACTTGGTCAGGAGCAAATACGTTTGTAAAATTCTACAAAATTGATATCCTGGCTGAGGAGGACCTGGAGTTCTCTCATTTGGTGCTGCAGAGTCATCCGCACTCTTCCGCCCGTTTGGGAGCTTTGGTATAATCCCCATGGTCCTTACGGAGTCCCCAGCATCCACTTAGGACGTTAGAGAAAATAAGAATTTACTTACCGATAATTCTATTTCTCATAGTCCGTAGTGGATGCTGGGCGCCCATCCCAAGTGCGGATTGTCTGCAATACTTGTACATAGTTATTGTTACAAAAATCGGGTTATTATTGTTGTGAGCCATCTTTCAGAGGCTCCTCTGTTATCATGCTGTTAACTGGGTTCAGATCACAAGTTATACGGTGTGATTGGTGTGGCTGGTATGAGTCTTACCCGGGATTCAAAATCCTTCCTTATTGTGTACGCTCGTCCGGGCACAGTATCCTAACTGAGGCTTGGAGGAGGGTCATAGGGGGAGGAGCCAGTGCACACCAGATAGTCCTAAAGCTTTCTTTAGATGTGCCCAGTCTCCAGCGGAGCCGCTATTCCCCATGGTCCTTACGGAGTCCCCAGCATCCACTACGGACTATGAGAAATAGAATTATCGGTAAGTAAATTCTTATTTTGTGCAAATCAACGTTTCGGGGTCTCCCCTTTCGTCAGGATAAGTGCATCACAATCAAAACAGTGTTTAAATTGCCTTTTTTTCTTGCTCAGAAATACCCCTCCCTTTCGAGCACCTGAATGATATCACTAAGCTAATTGAGCATCTACCAATATATATGTCTGTTGTGAGAGGCAGAGAGGTTGCTGCATTAGGAGGAGGTGCAGGCCCTGACTTGCCAAATGGAGCATTATGGGGTTGCTCCAAGGTAGGTAGCTCTTAGCTTAGACATATTGTAGTAAGGAGCCATTATCATGTGGCTCCTTGCTGGTTAATATTAGACCCAGATTGGGGAAATGGAGGTGTGAGGTGTGGTGCCTCTGGACTGGCTGAGCTGGATGGCTTTAGTGTGGCATACCTTTACATTCTATTAACACTTTTCACTTATTAATTTTTTAACACTATTTCTCTATTTTAATTACATTTCATGTTTGTTTCACCCTCTCTATAGCTTCGGCTTCCTAAATACTAATTTATTAACACTATAGTTTTTTCACTGGTATGCTACGCTGGGCTTTCTGGCTTATGCTGGTGTTTTGGGGTGACACACCCTGCACCTAGATATAGCGCTAGGGACCCCAAATATACAGAGACGCCTTGATGCGGCTTTGGGGCTTTACCACACATTTGCGCAAATATGTGTAACGAAGATCTCTGAATTCTATTATTATGTGGGATTTATATCTGGTTACTGTTATCATTCAGGGTGCTGGGGGAAACCAAATGCCTTTTTTTCTTGCTCAGAAATACCCCTCCCTTTCGAGCACCTGAATGATATCACTAAGCTAATTGAGCATCTACCAATATATATATATATATATATATATATATGTTCCAATCCTCCGGCATTCGGAATGTCCATATATAGGACCATCCCGCTCCGGTGCCCTCCCCAGGGGAATCGTCACTTGTAGATACTCAGTAGGAAAGATGAGGCTGCACTCGGAGACTTTCAATCAGAGCAAATGTGTATTTGTGCAAATCAACGTTTCGGGGTCTCCCCTTTCGTCAGGATAAGTGCATCACAATCAAAACAGTGTTTAAATAGACAGTGTAACTTACCCCCCATGGTGGAATGCCCCCTCCTGCGTTCACCGCTGGCCATGCCGTCTGGACTATACATATATAGCTTACTTTCTCCAATAGGACTCAAGGTGCTTAACGTTGAGGGCTAAGGTATCAGTGTTGGAATATTAGGCTTAAGGGTGAGGGTTAGGGTACTAGTGTTACGGTATTTGGATTAAAGGTGAGGGCTAGTGTATTAGTGTTAGTGGTCAGGATACATTGGTCAGGGTTATCTTATGAGGTTAAGAGTTAGGGTATGTGGACAGATACTCATGGCCAGGTCATCGAGGTCCAGCTGTTAGCTGAGAATAGCTACAGGTACAGTATAAGTGTAATGTGCCAATGTTTGTCGATTTTTCTGTTCTAAAGTTTGTTGGATTTCACCCACACCCAAACAAAAACAGACACTGCTTTCCTATTGGCCAAAACCTACCACATGTTATTTTTATACCACAGAACTTTAGGATAAAAAACCCAAACAATTAGCACCTCAGATGGAGTAACAGGAACAACAACCGTATCCTGAATCTCTTTGTGTAGGTAGAAAACACATAAACATATAATTAACATATATCCTTGTTAAATGTAAGTTTTTAAAATACTTCATTTACCCAGCAGCAGTCCTCCAGGCATTAGGTCCTACCTCAGCATAGAGAGATGACGTACTGATGATGTAGGCATCATGACAATAACCAGGGTAGCCAGTTAGCACACTAATAATTTTTTGTTTTGCATCACACACCACCTGCACATTCCTGGAATAGGAATGGTGCCTATTGATGTATAGATGAGGACTATTCCTAGGTGGTCTCAGCCCTATGTGTGTGCTTTCTATATCTCCCAGGACATTAGGCATGCCTGTGAGACTATAGTAGGCTACCCTTAGGTTATGCCACTGTGACTCCTAGCTGGGAAAGCAGATGTAAGTCTTAAGCTAGATACACACTAAACAATATTTTGGACGAGTTGTCGTTTTGAGACGAATGACAAATCGTCCAAATTACCGGTATCTAGTGTGTACGCACTATTGCGCGCTCCAGTGCATTGTTTAAATGCATCTTCAGATCTGCCTCCAGCTGACAGTTCTGATTATATAATTTGCAGTGCCATGCAGTGTAATGAAGTACGGAGTGAGATGTCATTCCGTCATGCATTACTTCGGCTAGTGTGTACCAGCAATCTTGCATGGTGCGGGACGAAGGTAAAATCGCCCCGACCATCGGCAAGTTTGCCGGTCGTCTAGTGTGCGCCCAGCTTGGGTGGTCTTCTGTATGCCGGCGGTCGGCCTCCCGGCGCTCAGTATACCGGCGCCGGGAGCCCGACAACCGGCATACCGACACTTATTTTCCCTCGTGGGGGTCCACGACCCCCATAGAGGGAGAATAAAATAGTGTGGCGCGCGTAGCGCGCCACCGTGCCCGTAGCGTGGCGAGCGCAGCGAGCCCGCAAGGGGCTCATTTGCGCTCGCCACGCTGTCGGTAAGCCGGCGGTCGGGCGCCGGGATGCTGGTCGCCGGGAGCCCGACCGCCGGCCAGCCGTAGTGAACCCCCTCAATAAGCTGCTGTTGTTCCTCTGATTCTGGCTCTCAGTCAGGTGGTGATGTGCATAGCCATACCACATGAAAGTGCAGAGCATACCACAGCCTTCTAATGTCATTTTTACTACAGCCAGAGTACTACATACTTGTGTGCCTTTTTGATATCATAATGAAGCTTGGGCCAATAGTAGCTGGGTCAGAAGACAATCATACCTGTCAATTAAAAGCCTATTGTTTGGCCATTTTTGCAGTTGGTTCTTGATTGAATTTGAAACTGATGGTAAGTAAATCTCCAGTTTCTATAGATGTCTGTGAAAAAGTATCAATTATTGGTCCTATCTTCTAACTTGTTCTAAAGTTGGTTATTTGGATGATTTTATTTTTCTCATACGTCCTAGAGGATGCTGGGGACTCCATAAGGACCATGGGGTATAGACGGGATCCGCAGGAGACATGGGCACTTTAAGACTTTAAATGGGTGTGAACTGGCTCCTCCCTCTATGCCCCTCCTCCAGACCTCAGTTAGATTCTGTGCCCAGAGAGACTGGTCACACACAGGGGAGCTCTACTGAGTTTCTCGGAAACATACTTTATGTTAGGTTTATTATTTTCATGGAGCACTGCTGGCTACAGGCTCCCTGCTTCGTGGGACTGAGGGGAGAGAAGCAGACCTACTTCTGTGAGTTAAAGGCTCTGCTTCTTAGGCTACTGGACACCATTAGCTCCAGAGGGTCTGATCACTTGGTATAGCCTAGCTGCTCATTCCCGGAGCCACGCCGTCGTCCCCCTCACAGAGCCAGAAGAAAGAAGCCGAGTGAGTAACCGAAGCAAAGAAGACTTCAGTTAAGACGGCAGAAGACTTCACTGTCTCTGAGGTACCGCGCAGCGGTCGCGCTGCACGCCATTGCTCCCACACAAAAGCGGCACTACGTGGGTGCAGGGCGCACGGGGGGCGACCTGGGCAGCAATAAACCTCTGTTTACACCTGGCAATAAGGGTATACAGTACATAGGCACTGTATACAGACCCCCGCCAGTATAAAAAATAGCGGGACGTAAGCGCGCCATTAAGGGGGTGGGGCCCTCACAGCTCTAATCAGCGCCATTTTCTCTTCACAGCAGCTGCAGAGACGCTGGTCCTGGCCTCCTCAATACTGTCCAAGTAACAGGGTGTAAAACGGGGGGGGGGGGGGGGGGGTACAGCTAATTTGGTGTTGATTAATATATATATTAAAAGCGCTGCAGGTCTGAGGCATTGTATATCAGTAAAGAAAAGAATAAAATGTCTCCCAGCGCTAATGTTGTCAGGTATGGAGTCGATGGTCAATGGCAATATCTGCTCATAGAAATATAAATCACTCAAAAAACAATATAATTTATAAATAAAATAATATTTTATTAACCTAACACAGGATAAAAATTTCCGATATATATATATATATATATATATATATATATATATAAATGTGTAATGGACCCTAATATCCAGGTCCTCTCTATTCTTAAAAATCTAAAGTGATCCTAATACCGGTATACACAAGGACAATCACATACAACAAAAAACATAAAAAACACAGTGATACGCTAAATAGCGATTTATTCACTTGAAAGATCTTTATATTCCTCAGGTACGTATAGGTATATGGGGGTGGTTGTTATACCACAGTCATTGATCATATAAAGAGTGAGTCCAATGGGTTAAACATCAGTGATACGCTAGGTAGCGATTTATACACTTGATAGATGCTTATATTCCTTAGGTGAAAATATGCATGTGATGTCTCAGTCACTGCTCATGCAGGAAATTGGTCCAATAAAAGTTCTGGTTAATACCAGCCAACCTGTATAAAGTCCTTCCTGGATAAGGATCAAGTATTAAGGCTGGAATCGTCAGTTCTTTATTCTGAATATCCAAGGATATAAGGTGCACTTACTTCAAAGTCACAGGAGGTCAGTAGAACGGGTGTCTGCCGGCAGACATGAGATAGCTCCGCAATCTACTAGTTTCGCCTGACTCGCAGGCTTCCTCAGGATGGCCGAGCTGTATCCAAACCCCGTTCTTTTATCCCTGCCTGGCGTCACAGTCGTCATGGTAACTCTCCTTCCATGTATACACTGTCAGAGTGAACGAGCCTCCGTTCACGTTTTCCGCCTGTTGACGCTCGTTGTCATGGGGACCGGACGCGATGACGCATGTGGCTCCGTACACGTCTTCGGCTTGTTATTGCTTGTTGTCATGGAGACCGGACGCGATGACGCATGCTGCTCCGTCTCGCTCGTCCCCACGAAGGCCGGGCACGTCTCTCAAACGGCGGCTCTGTTGCTATGGAGATCTTCTCCTCACGATGTTATTCCCTTTCCCCTCTCTTTATGTGTAGTTCAGCGATGGAATACTCATTATGCATACCGTATTTTCGCATGCCCATTAGTACTCCTCATAGTTAGTAGACAATAAATAAACTCCAGAATTATATCATACTATACAGGACAATACACGACATACATAAAAAGACATGGAAAGACAGTGACTATAGTTCTTAAAAATTTTACAATAACTAATATTTAATATATATATACATATATATATAGTCCAGGAAATGAACCCGCACTCTAATGCTGGTATAACTAAATAAGTAGGGGGTGCCCTCAGCAAGGGTGAATGCAAGCAGGAAAAAAGGGCTGCGGCACTCCGTTGATAAAATAATAGTGTATTGGTTAGACAATCATTACAGCAGTACAAGCGGCAGCGACGTTTCGGTACTCGCAGGTACCGTTTTCAAGCTGCGTGCTGCTGAAAGAAAAAGCAAGACAAACAAGAATAATTGTAATGTACTTACTTAAATATCCCCCTGCTGCTGAGAGAGGCCGGGTCGTGGCAGCGTCCCGCATGGAGTCCGTCCGTGACGGGCGCTTGCCGATGACGTCACGCCGCACGGCGCCAGGACATTCCAGGGAGGCATAAAGCGTTGCCTGGCAACCAGACGCCGGGGGCTGATATCTCTCCCCGGCCCCACACAGCAGCTAAAGGAGACACAGATAAATCCTAGTTAGTGCAAACAAAATAAACATGTAAACTGTATCAATATGAAGGAATAACAAAGGGCATATAAGTGCAATGTAGTGAGTGAGCAAGCAATATGCCTGAACACACACTCATGAAAGCAACAGATAACCATGATGGTAATGATAACAAAACGTCATATACATGGAGAAATTAAATAAACCTTCAACACAACATAAAGCAAGGGAAGCAATAATTACGGGACTAAGATATTCTCATAATTACATGGACTACTCATAATGAAAATAGGGAAATGGGATAAGCTGATGGCCAATAGATATGCATAGCCTATGAATAAACTGCATATAGGCATAGCATATCATATATGCCAGTTAGAATGAATATTAATAAATAGTAAGATGCCCTGTTACAAAAAGGTGTTCCAATTATAGCGTTCGTTCAATCCAGCTGGCGATACTGTGTTGAGACGGTATATCCACGACATCTCACACTTCAACAGCTTTCCCTTGCGATCGCCACCACGAAGTGATGGCGGAATGTGATCAATTAACATGTGTTTCAGCGAGGATAGTGGATGTCCGAACTGTTGGAAATGTCGGGCAACGGGTTGATCAGAGCCTCCACTGGCAATGGCTTTTCCAATGGAAGATCTGTGAAGTGCCATACGTTCGCGTGCTGTACGAATGGTTTTGCCCACATAATACAGATTGCATGGGCAAATAATAATGTAGATCACATAAGTGGAAAGACATGACAAGGTGTGTTTCAAGAATATATTTTTTGAAGTGTGAGGATGTTGAAATGATGGACCAGTTAGCATATGAGAGCAGGTGGTGCATCGCGGGCATTTGTAGCAGCCTGGTAACTTTGTCATGAAGTGGGGCACCGGAGTTGGTCTATCAAAGCCAGTGATGTCCGTGTGGACAACCATGTCTCTAATATTCCGTCCTCTTGTGAAACACGCCATGGGCCTTTTAGACTTGAAACAGGGTAACGCTTCATCGGATGCCACAATAGGCCATAGAGCACGACTCGCTCTCTGAACCACTTGACTGGATGTGGAATATTCCATCTTCCAAGGAATTGTAGATTGAGTGTCCTTTACTTTGGGAATCAGCAATTGGGACCGGTCCAATGCTAAAATTTCCATCTTAAGTTTTTTTAACTCAGTGAGGTTGTATCCTCTGGCCACAAATTTATCGATGATCCCATCGATGCTGTTAGCTGCTATTGTTTTATCACTAGCTATCCTGGCCACCCGCATCATTTGTGATTTGGGCAGTCCACGTTTGAGAGGTTTAGGATGAAAGCTAGAAGCTGATAGCAGAGTGTTCCGATCGGTGGGTTTGGAAAACACCTCGGTCCGTAATTTGTGGTCTGTGATGGACACTTTGACATCCAAATAGTGGATTGAAACTGTGCTGTAATTAACCGTGATCCTGATGGTGGATGGTCGGGAATTGATGGTTTCAATCAGATTCAGCAAGGTTTTTTCATCACCCAGCCATAGCATGAATAGGTCATCGATGTAGCGCATGTATATCGAAATATGACATGCACTCTCAGGGGCAGTAAAGAACATGGATTCTTCTTCAGCAAACATGAAAATATTAGCGTAGCTAGGTGCTACGTTACTACCCATGGCACATCCCGCCAGCTGCCGATAGAATGTGCCGTTGTAGATGAAGTAATTACGTGTTAGTGTAAGTTCGAGCAACTGCATGAATATATCGATGTCAAGGTCTGAAATTTCTTCTTCCATGTAGAATCTTCTCACTGCTGCAAGACCCTGCGCATGGGGAATCGATGTATAAAGACTATTGATATCCATGGTGACTAAGAATGCATTTGTTGGGATATTGGTGACAACATTCAACCGGTTGAGAAAACTTGTGGTATCCTTAATTAGTCTTGCATGTCGAATCACATAAGGTTGTAAAATCTGATCGAGATACATCGCTATAGGCTGATACAGAGAGTCACGAGCCGAGATGATTGGGCGCCCTGGAGGAGACACGGGGTCCTTGTGAATCTTAGGGACGGTATATATTATCGGACTCACTGGAAATGGTTGCTGTAGAGCCTGTAGGAGAGAATCATCTAACTGGCCATTAACTTTGGCCTGTTGTAGGATACCTGTGAGTTCTGCTTGGTACTGATAGTCGTGCTCTATGGCCTATTGTGGCATCCGATGAAGCGTTACCCTGTTTCAAGTCTAAAAGGCCCATGGCGTGTTTCACAAGAGGACGGAATATTAGAGACATGGTTGTCCACACGGACATCACTGGCTTTGATAGACCAACTCCGGTGCCCCACTTCATGACAAAGTTACCAGGCTGCTACAAATGCCCGCGATGCACCACCTGCTCTCATATGCTAACTGGTCCATCATTTCAACATCCTCACACTTCAAAAAATATATTCTTGAAACACACCTTGTCATGTCTTTCCACTTATGTGATCTACATTATTATTTGCCCATGCAATCTGTATTATGTGGGCAAAACCATTCGTACAGCACGCGAACGTATGGCACTTCACAGATCTTCCATTGGAAAAGCCATTGCCAGTGGAGGCTCTGATCAACCCGTTGCCCGACATTTCCAACAGTTCGGACATCCACTATCCTCGCTGAAACACATGTTAATTGATCACATTCCGCCATCACTTCGTGGTGGCGATCGCAAGGGAAAGCTGTTGAAGTGTGAGATGTCGTGGATATACCGTCTCAACACAGTATCGCCAGCTGGATTGAACGAACGCTATAATTGGAACACCTTTTTGTAACAGGGCATCTTACTATTTATTAATATTCATTCTAACTGGCATATATGATATGCTATGCCTATATGCAGTTTATTCATAGGCTATGCATATCTATTGGCCATCAGCTTATCCCATTTCCCTATTTTCATTATGAGTAGTCCATGTAATTATGAGAATATCTTAGTCCCGTAATTATTGCTTCCCTTGCTTTATGTTGTGTTGAAGGTTTATTTAATTTCTCCATGTATATGACGTTTTGTTATCATTACCATCATGGTTATCTGTTGCTTTCATGAGTGTGTGTTCAGGCATATTGCTTGCTCACTCACTACATTGCACTTATATGCCCTTTGTTATTCCTTCATATTGATCCAGTTTACATGTTTATTTTGTTTGCACTAACTAGGATTTATCTGTGTCTCCTTTAGCTGCTGTGTGGGGCCGGGGAGAGATATCAGCCCCCGGCGTCTGGTTGCCAGGCAACGCTTTATGCCTCCCTGGAATGTCCTGGCGCCGTGCGGCGTGACGTCATCGGCAAGCGCCCGTCACGGACGGACTCCATGCGGGACGCTGCCACGACCCGGCCTCTCTCAGCAGCAGGGGGATATTTAAGTAAGTACATTACAATTATTCTTGTTTGTCTTGCTTTTTCTTTCAGCAGCACGCAGCTTGAAAACGGTACCTGCGAGTACCGAAACGTCGCTGCCGCTTGTACTGCTGTAATGATTGTCTAACCAATACACTATTATTTTATCAACGGAGTGCCGCAGCCCTTTTTTCCTGCTTACATATATATATATATAAATATATTAATACTAATTAATATCTCCCTGACTCCCATAATATTCATCTCATATAATCTGGTTTTATTCTTTAAGGAAGGGAAAAAGGTCCCATTCTATATTGAGACCTTTGGGTATCCGAGTTTCTAATTCAAAAATCATTTTAGCTTCTTCTCTCAAAAGTATATTATCCCAGTTCCCTCCTCTCCATGATTTTTGTATTAATTTAATTCCAATGAATTCTAAACCCATGGGATCACTATTATGCATCTTCGTAAAATGTTCTGGAATACTGTGATTATCTTTGTTGGTCCTGATATTATTAAGATGCTCATTGATCCTAGTGTGTAGACTGCGGTAGGTTTTCCCTACCGCAGTCTACACATTGGAATTAAATTAATAAAACATTCATTGGAATTAAATTAATACAAAAATCATGGAGAGGAGGGAACTGGGATAATATACTTTTGAGAGAAGAAGCTAAAATGATTTTTGAATTAGAAACTCGGATACCCAAAGGTCTCAATATAGAATGGGACCTTTTTCCCTTCCTTAAAGAATAAAACCAGATTATATGAGATGAATATTATGGGAGTCAGGGAGATATTAATTAGTATTAATATATTTATATATATATATATATATATATATATATATATATGTATATATATATTAAATATTAGTTATTGTAAAATTTTTAAGAACTATAGTCACTGTCTTTCCATGTCTTTTTATGTATGTCGTGTATTGTCCTGTATAGTATGATATAATTCTGGAGTTTATTTATTGTCTACTAACTATGAGGAGTACTAATGGGCATGCGAAAATACGGTATGCATAATGAGTATTCCATCGCTGAACTACACATAAAGAGAGGGGAAAGGGAATAACATCGTGAGGAGAAGATCTCCATGGCAACAGAGCCGCCGCTTGAGAGACGTGCCCGGCCTTCGTGGGGACGAGCGAGATGGAGTAGCATGCGTCATCGCGTCCGGTCTCCATGACAACAAGCAATAACAAGCCGAAGACGTGTACGGAGCCACATGCGTCATCGCGTCCGGTCCCCATGACAACAAGCGTCAATAGGCGGAAAACGTGAACGGAGGCTCGTTCACTCTGACAGTGTATACATGGAAGGAGAGTTACCATGACGACTGTGACGCCAGGCAGGGATAAAAGAACGGGGTTTGGATACAGCTCGGCCATCCTGAGGAAGCCTGCGAGTCAGGCGAAACTAGTAGATTGCGGAGCTATCTCATGTCTGCCGGCAGACACCCGTTCTACTGACCTTCTGTGACTTTGAAGTAAGTGCACCTTATATCCTTGGATATTCAGAATAAAGAACTGACGATTCCAGCCTTAATACTTGATCCTTATCCAGAAAGGACTTTATACAGGTTGGCTGGTATTAACCAGAACTTTTATTGGACCAATTTCCTGCATGAGCAGTGACTTAGACATCACATGCATATTTTCACCTAAGGAATATAAGCATCTATCAAGTGTATAAATCGCTACCTAGCGTATCAATGATGTTTAACCCATTGGACTCACTCTTTATATGATCAATGACTGTGGTATAACAACCACCCCCATATACCTATACGTACCTGAGGAATATAAAGATCTTTCAAGTGAATAAATCGCTATTTAGCGTATCACTGTGTTTTTTATGTTTTTTGTTGTATGTGATTGTCCTTGTGTATACCGGTATTAGGATCACTTTAGATTTTTAAGAATAGAGAGGACCTGGATATTAGGGTCCATTACACATTTATATATATATATATATATATATATATATATATATATATATTTCTCTATCGTCCTAGTGGATGCTGGGGTTCCTGAAAGGACCATGGGGAATAGCGGCTCCGCAGGAGACAGGGCACAAAAAGTAAAGCTTTAGGATCAGGTGGTGTGCACTGGCTCCTCCCCCTATGACCCTCCTCCAAGCCTCAGTTAGATTTTTGTGCCCGGCTGAGAAGGGTGCAATCTAGGTGGCTCTCCTAAAGAGCTGCTTAGAAAAGTTTAGCTTAGGTTTTTTATTTTACAGTGAGTCCTGCTGGCAACAGGATCACTGCAACGAGGGACTTAGGGGAGAAGAAGTGAACTCACCTGCGTGCCGGATGGATTGGCTTCTTTGGCTACTGGACATTAGCTCCAGAGGGACGATCACAGGTACAGCCTGGATGGTCACCGGAGCCTCGCCGCCGGCCCCCTTGCAGATGCTGAAACAAGAAGAAGGTCCAGAATCGGCGGCATGAAGACTCCTCAGTCTTCTTAAGGTAGCGCACAGCACTGCAGCTGTGCGCCATTTCCTCTCAGCACACTTCACACGGCAGTCACTGAGGGTGCAGGGCGCTGGAAGGGGGGCGCCCTGGGAGGCAATGAAAACCTATTTTTGGCTAAAAATACCTCACATATAGCCTCCGGGGGCTATATGGAGATATTTAACCCCTGCCAGAATCCGTTAAGAGCGGGAGACGAGGCCGCCGAAAAAGGGGCGGGGCCTATCTCCTCAGCACACAGCGCCATTTTCCCTCACAGAAAGGCTGGAGGGAAGGCTCCCAGGCTCTCCCCTGCACTGCACTACAGAAACAGGGTTAAAACAGAGAGGGGGGGCACTAATTTGGCGTTAGAAATATATAAAAAAGATGCTATAAGGGAAAACACTTATATAAGGTTGTCCCTATATAATTATAGCGTTTTTGGTGTGTGCTGGCAAACTCTCCCTCTGTCTCTCCAAAGGGCTAGTAGGTCCTGTCCTCTATCAGAGCATTCCCTGTGTGTGTGCTGTGTGTCGGTACGTGTGTGTCGACATGTATGAGGACGATGTTGGTGAGGAGGCGGAGCAATTGCCTGTAATGGTGATGTCACTCTCTAGGGAGTCGACACCGGAATGGATGGCTTATTTAGGGAATTACGTGATAATGTCAACACGCGGCAAGGTCGGTTGACGACATGAGACGGCCGACAAACAATAGTACCGGTCCAGACGTCTCAAAAACACCGTCAGGGGTTTTAAAACGCCCGTTTACTTTAGTCGGTCGACACAGACACAGACAGGGACACTGAATCCAGTGTCGACGGTGAATAAACAAACGTATTCCTTATTAGGGCCACACGTTAAGGGCAATGAAGGAGGTGTTACATATTTCTGATACTACAAGTACCACAAAAGAGGGTATTATGTGGGATGTGAAAAAACTACCGTAGTTTTTCCTGAATCAGATAAATTAAATGAAGTGTGTGATGATGCGTGGGTTCCCCCCGATAGAAAATATGGGCGGTATACCCTTTCCCGCCAGAAGTTAGGGCGCGTTGGGAAACACCCCTTAGGGTGGATAAGGCGCTCACACGCTTATCAGAACAAGTGGCGGTACCGTCTATAGATAGGGCCGTCCTCAAGGAGCCAGCTGACAGGAGGCTGGAAAATATCATAAAAAGTATATACACACATACTGGTGTTATACTGCGACCAGCGATCGCCTCAGCCTGGATGTGCAGAGCTGGGGTGGCTTGGTCGGATTCCCTGACTAAAAATATTGATACCCTTGACAGGGACAGTATTTTATTGACTATAGAGCATTTAAAGGATGCATTTCTATATATGCGAGATGCACAGAGGGATATTTGCACTCTGGCATCAAGAGTAAGTGCGATGTCCATATCTGCCAGAAGATGTTTATGGACACGACAGTGGTCAGGTGATGCAGATTCCAAACGGCACAAAGGTGTATTGCCGTATAAAGGAAGAGGAGTTATTTGGGGTCGGTCCATCGGACCTGGTGGCCACGGCAACTGCTGGAAAATCCACCGTTTTTTACCCTAAGTCACATCTCTGCAGAAAAAGACACCGTCTTTTCAGCTTCAGTCCTTTCGTCCCTATAAGAGTCATATCTGCCCAGGGATAGAGGAAAGGGAAGAAGACTGCAGCAGGCAGCCCATTCCCAGGAACAGAAGCGTTCCACCGCTTCTGCCTAGCTCTCAGCATGACGCTGAGACCGTACAGGACCCCTGGATCCTACAAGTAGTATCCCAGGGGTACAGATTGGAATGTCGAGACGTTTCCCCTGCGCAGGCTCCTGAAGTCTGCTTTACCAAGGTCTCCCTCCGACAAGGAGGCAGTATGGGAAACAATTCACGAGCTGTATTCCCAGCAGGTGATAATTAAATTACCCCTCCTACAACAAGAAAAGGGGTATTATTCCACACTATATTGTGGTACTGAAGCCAGAAGGCTAGGTGAGACCTATTCTAAATCTAAAAAAATTTGAACACTTACAAAGGTTCAAGTCAAGATGGAGTCACTCAGAGCAGTGATAACGAACCGGGAAGAAGGGGACTATATGGTGTCCCGAGACATCAGGGATGCTTACCTCCATGTCCCAAATTTGCCCTTATCACTAAGGGTACCTCAGGTTCGTGGTACAGAACTGTCACTATCAGTTTCAGACGCTGCCGTTTGGATTGTCCACGGCACCCCGGGTCTTTACCAAGGTAATGGCCGAAATGATGGTTCTTCTTCGAAGAAAAGGCGTCTTAATTATCCCTTACTTGGACGATCTCCTGATAAGGGCAAAGTCCAGGGAACAGTTGGAGGTCGGAGTAGCACTATCTCGGATACTGTTACAACAGCAGGGGTGGATTCTAAATATTCCAAAATCGCAGCTGATCCCGACAACAAGTCTCCTGTGCTTAGGGATGATTCTGGACACAGTCCAGAAAAAGGTGTTTCTCCCGGAAGAGAAAGCCAGGGAGTTATCCGAGCTAGTCAGGAACCTCCTAAAATCAGTGCATCATTGCACAAGGGCCATGGTAAAAAAATGGTGACTTCCTTCGAAGCAATTCCAGTCGGCAGATTTCATGCAAGAACTTTTCAGTGGGATCTGCTGGACAAATGGTCCGGATCGCATCTTCAGATGCATCAGCGGATAACCCTATATCCAAGGACAAGGGTGTCTCTCCTGTGGTGGTTACAGAGTGCTCATCTTCTAGAGGGCCGCAGATTCGGCATTCAGTTTTGGATGTTGGTGACCACGGAGGCCAGCCCGAGAGGCTGGGGAGCAGTCACACAAGGAAAAAATTTCCAGGGGGTGTGATCAAGTCTGGAGACTTTTCTCCACATAAATATAGCTAAGGGTAAATTTATAATGCTCTAAGCTTAGCAAGACCTCTGCTTCAAGGTCAGCCGGTATTGATCCAGTGGGATAAAACATCACGGCAGTCGCCCACGTAAATAGACAGGGCGGCACAAGAAGCAGGAGGGCAGTGGCAAAAACTGCAAGGACTTTTCGCTGGGCGGAAAATCATGTGATAGCACTGTCAGCAGTGTTTCATTCCGGGAATGGAAACTGGGAAGCAGACTTCCTCAGTAGGCACGACCTCCACCCGGCAGAGTGGGAACTTCATGGGGAAGTTTTCCACATGATTGTAAACCGTTGGGAATTACCAAAGGTGGACATGATGGCGTCCCGTCTGAACAAAAAACGGGACAGGTATTGCGCCAGGTTAAGAGACCCTCAGGCAATAGCTGTGGACGTTCTGGTAACACCGTGGGTGTACCAGTCGGTGTATGTGTTCCATCCTCTGCTTTTCATACCTAAGGTACTGAGAATTATAAGACGTAGAGGAGTAAGAACTATACTCATGGCTCCGGATTGGCCAAGAAGGACTTGGTACCCGGAACTTCAAGAGATGCTCACAGAGGACTTATGGCCTCTGCCGCTAAGAAGGGACTTGTTTCAGCAAGTACCATGTCTGTTCCAAGACTTACCGCAGCTGCGTTTGACGGCATGGCGGTGGAACGCCGGATCCTAAGGGAAAAGGCATTCAGGAAGAGGTCATTCCTACCCTGGTCAAAGCCAGAAAGGAGGTGACCGCACAACATTATCACCACATGTGGCGAAAATATGTTGCGTGGTGTGAGGCCAGGAAGGCCCCACGAAGAAATTTCAACTCGGTCGATTCCTGCATTTCCTGCAAACAGGAGTGTCTATGGGCCTCAAATTGGGGTCCATTAAGGTTCAAATTTCGGCCCTGTCGATTTTTCTTCCAGAAAGAATTGGCTTCAGTTCCTGAAGTCCAGAAGTTTGTCAAGGGAGTATTGCATATACAACCCCCTTTTGTGCCTCCAGTGGCACTGTGGGATCTCAACGTAGTTCTGGGATTCCTCAAAACACATTGGTTTAAAACCAGTCAAATCTGTGGATTTGAAGCATCTCACATGAAAAGTGAACATGCTCTTGGACCTGGCCTGGACCAGGCGAGTGTCAAATTGGTGGTTTTTTTCTCAAAAAAGCCCATATCTGTTTGTCCATTCGGACAGGGCAGAGCTGCGGACTCGTCCCCAGTTCTCTCCCTAAGGTGGTGTCAGTGTTTCACCTGAACCAGCTTATTGTGGTGTCTTGCGCCTACTAGGGACTTGGAGGACTCCAAGTTGCTAGATGTGGTCAGGGCCCTGAAAATATAGGTTCCAGGACGGCTGGAGTCAGGAAAACTGACTTGCTGTTATCCTGTATGCACCCAACAAACTGGGTGCTCTTGCTTCTAAGCAGACTTTTGCTAGTTGGATGTGTAATACAATTCAGCTTGCACATTCTGTGGCAGGCCTGCCACAGCCAAAATATGTAAATGCCCATTCCACAAGGAAGGTGGGCTCATCTTGGGCGGCTGCCCGAGGGGTCTCGGCTTTACAACTTTGCCGAGCGGCTATTTAGTCAGGGGCAAACACGTTTGTAAAATCCTACAAATTTGATAACCTGGCTAAGGAGGACCTGGAGTTCTCTCATTCGGTGCTGCAGAGTCATCCGCACTCTCCCGCCCGTTTGGGAGCTTTGGTATAATCCCCATGGTCCTTTCAGGAACCCCAGCATCCACTAGGACGATAGAGAAAATAAGAATTTACTTACCGATAATTCTATTTCTCGGAGTCCGTAGTGGATGCTGGGCGCCCATCCCAAGTGCGGATTATCTGCAATACTTGTACATAGTTACAAAAATCGGGTTATTATTGTTGTGAGCCATCTTTCAGAGGCTCCGCTGTTATCATACTGTTAACTGGGTTAAGATCACAGGTTGTACAGTGTGATTGGTGTGGCTGGTATGAGTCTTACCCGGGATTCATAAATCCTTCCTTATTGTGTACGCTCGTCCGGGCACAGTATCCTAACTGAGGCTTGGAGGAGGGTCATAGGGGGAGGAGCCAGTGCACACCACCTGATCCTAAAGCTTTACTTTTTGTGCCCTGTCTCCTGCGGAGCCGCTATTCCCCATGGTCCTTTCAGGAACCCCAGCATCCACTACGGACTCCGAGAAATAGAATTATCGGTAAGTAAATTCTTATTATATATATATATATATATCGGAAATTTTTATCCTGTGTTAGGTTAATAAAATATTATTTTATTTATAAATTATATTGTTTTTTGAGTGATTTATATTTCTATGAGCAGATATTGCCATTGACCATCGACTCCATACCTGACAACATTAGCGCTGGGAGACATTTTGGCCCTCATTCCGAGTTGATCGCTCGGTATTTTTCATCGCATCGCAGTGAAATTCCGCTTAGTACGCATGCGCAATATTCGCACTGCGACTGCGCCAAGTAATTTTACAATGGAGATAGTATTTTTACTCACGGCTTTTTCATCGTTCCGGCGATCGTAATGTGATTGACAGGAAATGGGTGTTACTGGGCGGAAACAGGCCGTTTTATGGGCGTGCGGGAAAAAACGCTACCGTTTCCGGAAAAAACGCAGGAGTGGCCGGGGAAACGGGGGAGTGTCTGGGCGAACGCTGGGTGTGTTTGTGACGTCAAACCAGGAACGACAAGCACTGAACTGATCGCACAGGCAGAGTAAGTCTGAAGCTACTCTGAAACTGCTAAGTAGTTAGTAATCGCAATATTGCGAATACATCGGTCGCAATTTTAAGAAGCTAAGATTCACTCCCAGTAGGCGGCGGCTTAGCGTGTGTAACTCTGCTAAAATCGCCTTGCGAGCGATCAACTCGGAATGAGGGCCTTTATTCTTTTCTTTAGTGTTTCTGTGGGGATAGTGGAAATCCTCATTTTCGCTCCATAGCAGCTTGAGTTGATCAGGGTAGCACGACAGCGCAGTCCTCTATTCCTTGTTTTAACTAATTGTATATCAGTGTCGGACCGGGTTAGGCGCTGGGTGTGAGCTGCCAAACTCCCTCTGTGTTTTCTCTAACAGGCCTTATTGTGGGTCTGTCCCCTATAGCTCAGTGTGATAGTGGGTGTCGGTACGAGTGTGTCGACATGTCTGAGGCGGAATGCTCTTCCCAGGAGGAAGCTGGAGTGGGGACAGAACAGAGTGTGGGAGTGAATCTGTTGGCACCGCCGACTGCTGATTGGGTAAATATGCGGAGTGTCTTGAATGCAAATGTGGCTTTATTAAATAAGAGGTTGGATAAATCTGAGGCTCAAAACCAAACGTGGAGACAATCCATGGAAAATGCTTTATCCCAAACTCAGACCCCCTCAGGGTCGCAGAAGCGGTCATTTACCCAGATAGCAGACACAGATACCGACACGGATTCGGACTCCAGTGTCGACTATACTGATGCCAGATTGAATCCTAAACTGGTTAAGAGCATTCAGTACATGATTGTGGCAATAAAAGACGTGTTACATATCACGGAAGAACCGGCTGTTCCTGATACTAGGGTCTGTATGTTTAAGGGAAAGAAACCTGAGGTAACGTTTCCTCCCTCTCATGAGCTGAACACTCTTTTTGAAAAGGCTTGGGAAATTCCTGACAAAAAGTTACTGATTCCCAAGAGGATTCTTATGGCATATCCGTTCCCCTCTGAGGACAGGGAAAAGTGGGAGTCAACACCCTCTGTGGACAAAGCTCTAGCACGGTTGTCCAAGAAGGTGGCGCTTCCGTCTCCTGACACGGCATCCCTAAAGGATCCTGTGGATCGTAGGCAGGAAACTACCTTGAAATCTATTTATATCACTACGGGTTCGCTGCTCAGACCTGCAGTGGCATCAGCATGGGTGAGTAGTGCGATTGAAAAGTGGGCAGATAACTTGTCATCTGAATTAGACACCCTGGATAGGGGCAGCGTTCTTTTGACACTGGGTCATATCAGGGACGCTGCAGTCTATCTCAGGGAGGCTGCGAGAGATATTGGCCTCTTGGGATCAAGGGCCAATGCCATGGCAGTCTCGGCTAGGAGAGCATTATGGACTCATCAATAAAATGGTGATGCTGACTCTAAGAAGCCTATGGAGTCTCTGCCGTATAAGGGTGATGTCTTGTTTGGTGAGGGCCTCGCAGATCTGGTATCTACAGCTACCGCGGGTAAGTCATCTTTTCTACCTTATGTCCCTGCTCAACAAAAGAAAACGCCCCATTATCAGATGCAGTCCTTTCGGTCTAATAAATTCAAAAAAGGACGAGGGTCCTCCTTCCTTGCTACTAGAGGTAGTGGAAGGGGAAAAAGGTCGCCGGCTGTGCCAAGCTCCCAAGAGCAGAAGTCCTCCCCGGCTTCTACCAAATCCACCGCATGACGCTGGGGCTCCGCTGCTGGAGTCCGCACCGGTGGGGGCACATCTTCAACTCTTCAGTCAGGTCTGGGCTCGCTCGGCCCTAGATCCTTGGGTACTAGAAATAGTGACCCAAGGGTACAAACTGGAATTTCAAGACGTGCCCCCTCACCGATTTTTCAAATCGGCCTTGCCAGCTTCTCTTCCGGAAAGGGATATACTATGCGCTGCAATACAAAAGCTGTGTCAACATCAAGTCATTGTCACGGTACCCCCGTCACAATGGGGAGAAGGCTTTTATTCAAGCCTATTCGTGGTCCCGAAGCCGGATGGCTCGGTCAGAGCGATTCTGAACTTAAAATCCCTCAATTTATATCTGAAAAGTTTCAAATTCAAGATGGAATCTCTCCGAGCAGTGATCTCCAGTCTGGAAGGGGGGGATTTTATGGTGTCCGTCGACATAAAAGACGCCTACTTACATGTCCCCATATATCCTCCACATCAGGCTTACCTGAGGTTTGCTGTTCAGGATTGTCATTACCAATTTCAGACGTTGCCGTTTGGTCTTTCCACGGCTCTGAGGATTTTCACCAAAGTAGTGGCGGAAATGATGGTGCTCCTGCGCAAGCAGGGTGTCACAATTATCCCATACTTGGACGATCTCCTGATAAAGGCGAGATCAAAGGAGCAGTTACTAAGAAACGTTACGCTCTCCCTGATAATTCTGCAACAACATGGTTGGCTCCTAAATTTGCCAAAGTCACAGTTGGTTCCGACAACACGGCTGTCATTCTTGGGCATGATTCTGGACACGGAACTACAGAGAATTTTTCTCCCAGTGGAAAAAGCTCTGGAAATCCAGAACATGGTCAAAGGGATTCTGAAACCGGCAAGAGTGTCGATTCATCAATGCACTCGGGTGCTGGGGAAGATGGTGGCGGCCTACGAGGCCATTCCGTTTGGCAGGTTCCATCCCAGGGTGTTTCAGTGGGACCTGTTGGACAAGTGGTCCGGGCCTCACCTACACATGTACCGGAAAATAAGCCTATCTTCAAGGACCAGAATTTCTCTCTTGTGGTGGCTCCAAAGTTCACACCTCTTAGAGGGACGCAGGTTCGGGATCCAGGATTGGATCTTTGTAACCACGAATGCAAGTCTCCGAGGCTGGGGAGCGGTCACACAAGGGGAAAATTTCCAGGGAAAATGGTCAAACCAGGAAGCTTGTCTGCACATAAACATTCTGGAATTAAGGGCCATCTACAACGGCCTTCTACAAGCGGAACATCTTCTTTGCGGCCGGCCCGTCCTGATCCAGTCGGACAACATTACAGCAGTGGCTTACATAAACTGCCAGGGTGGAACAAGGAGCAGAGCGGCGATGGCGTAGGCCACAAAAGTTCTCCGCTGGGCGGAAAGACATGCAAGCGCTCTGTCGGCGGTCTTCATTCCAGGCATGGACAACTGGGAAGCAGACTTTCTCAGTAGACACGATCTCCATCCAGGGGAGTGGGGTCTTCATCAAGAGGTCTTTGCAGAAGTGACAAGTCATTGGGGAATTCCTCAAATAGACATGATTGCGTCTCGCCTCAACAAGAAACTTCAGAAATATTGTTCCAGGTCGAGGGACCAGCAAGCAGTTGCGGTGGACGCCCTGGTGACACCGTGGGTGTTTCCGTCGGTCTATGTGTTCCCTCCACTTCCACTCATTCCAAAGGTGATAAGGATCCTAAAAAGAACAAGGGTTCATGCGATACTCGTTGTTCCAGATTGGCCACAGAGGGCCTGGTATCCGGAGCTTCAGGAATTACTCATAGGAGATCCCTGGCATCTTCCTCTAAAAGAGGATCTGTTACAGCAAGGGCCGTGCGTGTTCCAAGACTTACCGCGGTTGCGTTTGATGGTATGGCGGTTGAACGCCAAATCCTAGCTCGAAAGGGTATTCCCGGTGAAGTCATCCCCACACTACTTAAAGCTAGAAAGGAGGTAACGGCGAAGCATTATCACCATAGATGAAGAAAATATGTGTCTTGGTGTGAATCCAAGAAGGCTCCTACGGAAGAATTTCAGCTGGGTCGTTTTCTCCATTTTTTGCAAGCAGGTGTGGATGAAGGCCTAAAGTTAGGCTCCATTAAGGTGCAGATTTTGGCCGTATCAATTTTCTTTCAAAAAGAATTAGCCTCCCTTCCAGAAGTTCAGACTTTCGTGCAAGGTGTGCTGCACATCCAACCTCCATTTGTGCCCCCAGTGGCACCGTGGGACCTTAACGTGGTGTTGCAGTTCCTTCAGTCACATTGGTTTGAACCTTTACAAAAGGTTGAGTTGAAATTTCTCACTTGGAAAGTGGTCATGCTTTTGGCCTTGGCATCCGCAAGGCGGGTGTTGGAATTAGCGGCTTTGTCTCACAAGAGCCCTTATTTGATCTTCCATGTGGATAGAGCGGAATTGAGAACTCATCAACAATTTCTGGCAAAGGTGGTTTCTTAATTTCACATGAACCAACCTATTGTGGTGCCTGTGGCTACTGAAGCCTTGGCTGAATCAAAGTCTCTCGAGGTGGTCAGAGCTTTGAAAATTTATGTAGCCAGAACGGCTCGTATTAGGAAAACAAAGGCTCTGTTTGTCCTGTATGCTTCCAACAAGATTGGAAATCCTGCTTCCAAGCAGACTATTGCTCGCTGGATCTGTAATACGATTCAGCATGCTCATTCTACGGCTGGATTGCCGTTACCGAAGTCGGTGAAGGCCCATTCTACCAGGAAGGTGGGCTCATCTTGGGCGGCTGCCCGAGGAGTCTCAGCGGTACAACTTTGCCTAGCGGCTACTTGGTCGGGTTCAAACACTTTTGCAAAATTCTACAAGTTTGATACCCTGGCTGATGAGGACCTCATGTTTGCTCAATCGGTGCTGCAGAGTCATCCGCACTCTCCCGCCCGTTCTGAAGCTTTGGTATAAACCCCATGGTCTTTATGGAGTCCCCAGCATCCTCTAGGACGTATGAGAAAATAGGATTTTAATACCTACCGGTAAATCCTTTTCTCTTAGTCCGTAGAGCAGGGGTGGGGAACCTTTTTTCTACCAAGGGCCATTTGAATATTTATAAAATCCTTTGGGGGCCATACAAAAATGATCAACTTGAAAAAAAACCTGTTATGCCCCCAGTCACTTGTTATGCCCAATTAGATTTGCCCCCAGTCAGTTGTTATGCCCCATTAGATATGCCCACTGTTCCGTCGTTTTGGCCCATTAGATATGCCTTGTCAGTTGTTATGCCCCATTAAATATGCCCCCTGTAGTTATGCCCCACTAGATATGCCCCCTGTAGTTATGCCCCATTAAATATGTCCCCTAGTAGTGCCGCTTACACACACACACACATTAAAAGAAAGAAAAAAAAAACCCCACAATGCTCACCAGCCCTGCTCCTGCTTCCGGACCGCTGCCCTCCCTCTCCTCGAAACTATGGGAGGTGTCATGACGTTTCTCCCATAGCGCCGCACAGCCACACATGTACACTGCCTGAGCCAGAAGATGGAGCACAGGAGTGAGCTCCTGCCTCCAGCTGCTGCTGAGGAGCCAGGCTCGCGCTGGTGGTAAAATCTCAGCTGGCGCTCGGCATCTCCTCTCGTTTAGGTGAGCCTGGCTGGGCCGGATCAAGTGGCTTTGAAGGCCTTATACTGCCCTCGGGCCTGAGGTTCCCCACCCCTACCGTAGAGGATGCTGGGCGCCCGTCCCAGTGCGGATTCTAGCTACAGTACTTGTTAATAGTTATTGCTTATGTTACACGAAGGTTGTGTTTCAGTTAAGATCAGCCTGTTGCTGATTTTGGTTCATGCCGTTAACTGGTGTTTAGTTAAAAGCCATGTTGTACGGGGGGGCGTGGCTTGGACGCCATAGTGAGAGGCTGCATGAAGTGAGAGCTCCGTACTCTCAATAAACTAAATAGGGTCTATACCTATCAAGCTCCTTTATTAACGCTCCTACACTACCCCTCTCCCTTGGGGAACGATCGCTGCAGGGTTTGAGCGGGTCCGCGGAATCGTGGAGCCCGTTTTCGGGCTCTTGCGGGTTGCGGCCTACCCTCACCTTTCAGGCCGGGGACTGCGGTGGCCGGGGCCCCCGAGGCTGGATCTGGCGTCTCTGCGGATCGCTGTGGAGCTCCGGAGGAGGTGAGGACTGGAGAGCACGGCGGCTTCTGACTAGTTGCGGCGGCTCGCACTGGACCTCGTAGCACATGAAGACCGGACGGTGGTGCCATCTGTAAGGCCGCGCGGCACCTCGACTCTACCCTGCCTGGAGCGGCGACGTGTCCTGCTGCCTGTCTCCCTCCCTCCTGCACCGTGCCTTGAGGGGCGGACTGCGGCGGACACCCACGCGGTTGGAGTTTTTTGCGCTCCGTAGCCGCCTGCCGCTAGCAGATCCCCCTACCGCCGGATCCTCCGGTCTCCTGTCTCCTCTGCCAGGCGGGCGGGTGCGGCTCTCCGGGTCTGCTTACGGACACTGGGGGAGAGTGGACCCGCTGCCACCACTGACTTACTGGGCTGCTGCCGATCTCCCTCAGCCCTGCTGTTCACTCTCATGCCCTGGGGTGGCTGCTGGGTGGGAGTGCTGACGACACTTACTGTCTATGCGGCTGCTGATCGAAATCCCCTCTTGCCTGCAGCTCCATCAGCGTTTCTAATTGCAGCATTAGTCTGATGAGCCACATAGCCTTTGCATGACCTTACTCAGCTTCACTCTGTGGCCAACACAATACAAAAAAATTAAATAAAGGCTGGGGTGTGTGGCTTAATGGCTGACTGGACGAGTAGAAGCCTGAGAGAGCCCCAGGCAAAGTACCTAAAAAACCTGCTTTTAGAGGATTCCAGGGGGTGGATTTGAGCCTCCACCTGCCCCCTTGGCCCCCTCAAGTGCTGAATTTGGTGTTGGAGGAGGTCCGCAGAGCCGGGGGACACGATACCCGTGTCCCTGCAGGTTGCGGCCTAACCTCCGGACGGAGACCGCGGCCTCAAGTTGCTCCCTGGGCCCGCTGAAGATCCGTGGCTGGGACGGAGACCCACAGCCCTGCTCAACACCCACCCGGAGGCAGGAATCATCCAGGGCCATACGTCGGAGGCCTGCTGCAGGGGATACCGGCCTCACGATCCTACGGCGGCCGGTCACTGAGCCCCTGCATCGGACACCGCTGAGACGCGCGCAGCATCAAGTGCCCTCTCTGGTGGTCACTGTTACCCACTGCTGCGGTATACTCTCTTCGTTATAGCTACCTACTCACTCTGGCCCCGATACTCCTTGTGGGCGCACTGGTCTCTGGATGAATAATATATCATGGCTGCCCTGACCATAACTCACCTGTGTCAATTACCTCCCCCTACCTCGCCACTCCCTTCCCCTCTCTATTGCAGCTTTACCTGAGAAGGTAGACCTCTCCCCTACCGGCCCTTATTATGTCACAAAGGAACAAGAAGGCCCCTCAGGCTCCCACAAACTTCTTCGGCAGCAAGGCTCAGGGTTCCCAGAACTTGGCGCACTCCCCGGAATCTCCTTCATCCCCACGTTCTTCAGAATTAGGTATTGACCCTCAGATACAGGCAGTAATGCCCGGCCTCCTGGAGGGCGTGCAAACAGCCTTCAAACAGGAATTGTCCAGTGCTGTTTCGGAATTTAAAAGGGAGATTGCCTCGCTTGGACACCGTACAGATACTTTGAAGACGAAGACCGATGATTTATGTCGCTCACAACTGCGTCTAGACCACGAGCTCTCGAGGCTTCACACTGAAGTTGAGACGCTGAAGGAGTGCCAGGAAGACCAAGAGAACCGGTCCTGTCGCAATAACTTGCGAATACGTAACGTGGCGGAGTCAGTCCAGAGCTCTACGTTGCCCTCCTTCTTGAAAGATCTTTTCCAGCACTTGGCCCCGGACTTATCTGATGAAGACTGCCTTTTTGACAGAGCGCATAGAGCCTTGCGGGCCAAACCTTCCACAGCCCGTCTCCATTATTTCCGCTCGAAGGAAAAAATAATTGCTTCTGTCCGGGACTCTTCCGACATAACCTTCTGGGGTATGCAATTGCAAATTTACCAGGACTTAGTGCCCTAGACTATTCAGAAACGACGGGACCTTCAACCGATTACTAGGCTTCTGCGCCAACACCAAATCCGATACCGCTGGGGATTCCCCTTCCAGTTGCAGCTTACTTTTAATGGCATCAACTACGCTATTAAGACCCTGGCACAAGGGCAGGAATTGCTTCACAAGCTTGATCTTCTCCCGGAATCTACGTCCTCTTCTGTCGACCCAGCTGCTTCGCCAAAACCTCAACGATCCCGCCTGCCACAGCCGGACTGGTCGAGAGTGTCTCGCCATAGGGATGGTGATGATGCCCCCCCCCCCCGATCTCCCGCCCTCCTTCCTTCTTGTGATTTCACTGTGCCTTTGCATTTATTTGCTGGAAATCCCCCCTGGACTGGATTGACCATCCTTTGCTCTCCAGATCTCCTTCGTTCCTCCCTAGAGGTTGATTTCATATTTTGTGCATAATGTTCTATATACCTTGACAATAGTGGTTGTTTTTTTTTTTTTTTTTTTTACTACTAGGGGACCTCCGCGGAGTTGGTTGATTCGGTCCCAGTTCCGTGGACCCCCTTGGTATACCTCAGGTACTCTGTATGATAGTTCTTCAGAGGCTCCAACTGTTACATCTGTCATTATACACTGTGCCTATGTTCTTTGTTACACAATGTTGTTTAGCAGTTTGGTCCTACGCGCCTTATTCTGATATATGGACCATATGTTATTACGTTATTCCCTTTTGATGTCCCCCTCCCATCACCCTCCTTCCCGCCCCCCCCCCCCACCCTCCCCCTCCCCTCCCGCCCCCTTCATTTCTTTCCTGACACAGGTTCTATCTCCATGTTGTATACATCTCTGGTCTCTGCAAATTTGTTCTCGGTCAGGCCACACAGCCTGATATGTTGGTTCGTACCACTACCCCCATGCTCCCTTCTTTGATGACTTTATTGATTATGTTTTTCCTTTGTTTGGCGGTCCTGATATGGGCCCCATTTCTACAGGGTTTCTGCCCGAGTGGGCTTTTTCTCCTCTCTTCTTGCTTTTCTCTGCTTTCCTTCTGTGGCCTTTTTCCCCCCCCATTCTCTCTACTCTCTTGGTCCTTATGGTGGGTTCCGGGTAGCCCTTTCACTTGCTCTTATTCTTTTATGGCCAGTTTGGCCCTGGAGGGCCTTTGTTTTTGCATCCCTTTTTCATGATCTTATATGAGATACTGCTCCTTAGGCCACCATGCCCCTAAAGATATTATCCGTTAATGTAAACGGCCTCAAGTCCCCCAAAAAATGGACGGTGCTCCTGGGCGCTTGTAGACGTGAGAAAGCGGATGTCGTTTTTCTCCAAGAAACTCACCTTACGGGCTCCCACACCCAACTCCGTGGTAGGCAATTTGCGTAGACTTTTTTTGCTTCAGCGGATTGTAAAAAACGTGGGGTTGCAATCTTAATTAATCGCCATATTCCATTTATACATACCAAAACTATAGCGGATTCAGATGGTCGGTATTTGATGGTTATTGGTACCCTCCGCTCTGAAGTCTTAACACTTATCTCTGTCTATGTTCCTAACCAAGATCAACCCCAATGTTTTCACTAGAGATGAGCGGGTTCGGTTCCTCGGAAACCGAACCCGCCCGAACTTCAGGTTTTTTTACACGGGGCCGAGCGACTCGGATCTTCCCGCCTTGCTCGGTTAACCCGAGCGCGCCCGAACGTCATCATCCCGCTGTCGGATTTTCGCGAGGCTCGGATTCTATCGCGAGACTCGGATTCTATATAAGGAGCCGCGCGTCGCCGCCATTTTCACACGTGCATTGAGATTGATAGGGAGAGGACGTGGCTGGCGTCCTCTCCGTTTATAGAGAGTGAGACTAGAGTAGAGAGAGACACAGTAGTAATTTTGGGGAGCATTAGGAGGAGTACTTTAGGAGGAGTACTACTACTTGCTGAAGTGATAGATAGATAGTGTGACTGTATAATGTATATCTGACTTGTGGGGGAGACACTGACAGTGGGGAGCAGTTAGAGTCTGAGAGCAGGACTCAGGAGTACATATAACGTACAGTGCACACTTTTGCTGCCAGAGTGCCACACTGCCATTGTGACCACACTGACCACCAGTATAATATATATTGTGATTGTCTGCTTAGGAGTACTACTTGCAAGTTGCTGATAGTGTGACCAGTGACCTGACCACCAGTTTATAATAATCACCACCAGTTTAATATATATAATATATATATATAATTGTATATAATATATATATAATATTGTATACCACCTACCCGTGGTTTTTTTTTTTTCTTTCTTCTTGATACATACTACTATAGTAGCTTACTGTAGCAGTCTGCGGTGCTGCTGACCTGACAGTGTCCAGCAGGTCCGTCATCAGTCATTACATAATAAATATATATTATATACCTGTCCGGCTGCAGTACTAGTGATATTATATATATATATTGATTTCATCTCATTATCATCCAGTCTATATTAGCAGCAGACACAGTACAGTAGTCCACGGCTGTAGCTACCTCTGTGTCGGCAGTCGCTGGTCCATCCATATAATTGTATACCACCTACCCGTGGTTTTTTTTTTCCTTTCTTCTTGATACATACTACTATAGTAGCTTACTGTAGCAGTCTGCGGTGCTGCTGAGCTGACAGTGTCCAGCTGGTCCGTCATCAGTCATTAGTACATAATAAATATATATTATATACCTGTCCGGCTGCAGTACTAGTGTGATATTATATATATATATATTGATTTCATCTCATTATCATCCAGTCTATATTAGCAGCAGACACAGTACGGTAGTCCACGGCTGTAGCTACCTCTGTGTCGGCAGTCGCTGGTCCATCCATAATTGTATACCACCTACCCGTGGTTTTTTTTTCTTCTTTCTTCTTGATACATACTACTATAGTAGCTTACTGTAGCAGTCTGCGGTGCTGCTGAGCTGACAGTGTCCAGCAGGTCCGTCATCAGTCATTAGTACATAATAAATATATATTATATACCTGTCCGGCTGCAGTACTAGTGTGATATTATATATATATATATTGATTTCATCTCATTATCATCCAGTCTATATTAGCAGCAGACACAGTACGGTAGTCCACGGCTGTAGCTACCTCTGTGTCGGCAGTCGCTGGTCCATCCATAATTGTATACCACCTACCCGTGTTTTTTTCTTTTTCTTTCTTCTTGATACATACTACTATAGTAGCTTACTGTAGCAGTCTGCGGTGCTGCTGAGCTGACAGTGTCCAGCAGGTCCGTCATCAGTCATTAGTACATAATAAATATATAATATATACCTGTCCGGCTGCAGTACTAGTGTGATATTATATATATATATATTGATTTCATCTCATTATCATCCAGTCTATATTAGCAGCAGACACAGTACGGTAGTCCACGGCTGTAGCTACCTCTGTGTCGGCAGTCGCTGGTCCATCCATAATTGTATACCACCTACCCGTGGTTTTTTTTTTCTTTCTTCTTGATACATACTACTATAGTAGCTTACTGTAGCAGTCTGCGGTGCTGCTGAGCTGACAGTGTCCAGCAGGTCCGTCATCAGTCATTAGTACATAATAAATATATATTATATACCTGTCCGGCTGCAGTACTAGTGTGATATTATATATATATATATATATTGATTTCATCTCATTATCATCCAGTCTATATTAGCAGCAGACACAGTACGGTAGTCCACGGCTGTAGCTACCTCTGTGTCGGCAGTCGCTGCTCCATCCATAATTGTATACCACCTACCCGTGGTTTTTTTTTTCTTTCTTCTTGATACATACTACTATAGTAGCTTACTGTAGCAGTCTGCGGTGCTGCTGAGCTGACAGTGTCCAGCAGGTCCATCATCAGTCATTAGTACATAATAAATATATGTTATATACCTGTCCGGCTGCAGTACTAGTGTGATATTATATATATATATATTGATTTCATCTCATTATCATCCAGTCTATATTAGCAGCAGACACAGTACGGTAGTCCACGGCTGTAGCTACCTCTGTGTCTTTTAGTTGTGCCTATTAAAATATGGAGAACAAAAATGTTGAGGTTCCAAAATTAGGGAAAGATCAAGATCCACTTCCACCTCGTGCTGAAGCTGCTGCCACTAGTCATGGCCGAGACGATGAAATTCCAGCAACGTCGTCTGCCAAGGCCGATGCCCAATGTCATAGTACAGAGCATGTAAAATCCAAAACACCAAATATCAGTAAAAAAAGGACTCCAAAATCTAAAATAAAATTGTCGGAGGAGAAGCGTAAACTTGCCAATATGCCATTTACCACACGGAGTGGCAAGGAACGGCTGAGGCCCTGGCCTATGTTCATGGCTAGTGGTTCAGCTTCACATGAGGATGGAAGCACTCAGCCTCTCGCTAGAAAACTGAAAAGACTCAAGCTGGCAAAAGCACCGCAAAGAACTGTGCGTTCTTCCAAATCCCAAATTCACAAGGAGAGTCCAATTGTGTCGGTTGCGATGCCTGACCTTCCCAACACTGGACGTGAAGAGCATGCGCCTTCCACCATTTGCACGCCCCCTGCAAGTGCTGGAAGGAGCACCCGCAGTCCAGTTCCTGATAGTCAGATTGAAGATGTCAGTGTTGAAGTACACCAGGATGAGGAGGATATGGGTGTTGCTGGCGCTGGGGAGGAAATTGACAAGGAGGATTCTGATGGTGAGGTGGTTTGTTTAAGTCAGGCACCCGGGGAGACACCTGTTGTCCGTGGGAGGAATAGGGCCGTTGACATGCCTGGTGAAAATACCAAAAAAATCAGCTCTTCGGTGTGGAAGTATTTCACCAGAAATGCGGACAACATTTGTCAAGCCGTGTGTTGCCTTTGTCAAGCTGTAATAAGTAGGGGTAAGGACGTTAACCACCTCGGAACATCCTCCCTTATACGTCACCTGCAGCGCATTCATAATAAGTCAGTGACAAGTTCAAAAACTTTGGGCGACAGCGGAAGCAGTCCACTGACCAGTAAATCCCTTCCTCTTGTAACCAAGCTCACGCAAACCACCCCACCAACTCCCTCAGTGTCAATTTCCTCCTTACCCAGGAATGCCAATAGTCCTGCAGGCCATGTCACTGGCAATTCTGACGAGTCCTCTCCTGCCTGGGATTCCTCCGATGCATCCTTGCGTGTAACGCCTACTGCTGCTGGCGCTGCTGTTGTTGCTGCTGGGAGTCGATGGTCATCCCAGAGGGGAAGTCGTACTCGTAAGACACTTTTACTACTTCCACCAAGCAATTGACTGTCCAACAGTCCTTTGCGAGGAAGATGAAATATCACAGCAGTCATCCTGCTGCAAAGCGGATAACTGAGGCCTTGGCATCCTGGGTGGTGAGAAACGTGGTTCCGGTATCCATCATTACTGCAGAGCCAACTAGAGACTTGTTGGAGGTACTGTGTCCCCGGTACCAAATACCATCTAGGTTCCATTTCTCTAGGCAGGCGATACCGAAAATGTACACAGACCTCAGAAAAAGAGTCACCAGTGTCCTAAAAAATGCAGCTGTACCCAATGTCCACTTAACCACGGACATGTGGACAAGTGGAGCAGGGCAGGGTCAGGACTATATGACTGTGACAGCCCACTGGGTAGATGTATGGACTCCCGCCGCAAGAACAGCAGCGGCGGCACCAGTAGCAGCATCTCGCAAACGCCAACTCTTTCCTAGGCAGGCTACGCTTTGTATCACCGGTTTCCAGAATACGCACACAGCTGAAAACCTCTTACGGCAACTGAGGAAGATCATCGCGGAATGGCTTACCCCAATTGGACTCTCCTGTGGATTTGTGGCATCGGACAACGCCAGCAATATTGTGTGTGCATTAAATATGGGCAAATTCCAGCACGTCCCATGTTTTGCACATACCTTGAATTTGGTGGTGCAGAATCTTTTAAAAAACGAGAGGGGCGTGCAAGAGATGCTGTCGGTGGCCTGAAGAATTGCGGGACACTTTCGGCGTACAGGCACCACGTACAGAAAACTGGAGCACCACCAAAAACGCCTGAACCTGCCCTGCCATCATCTGAAGCAAGAAGTGGTAACGAGGTGGAATTCAACCCTCTATATGCTTCAGAGGTTGGAGGAGCAGCAAAAGGCCATTCAAGCCTATACAATTGAGCACGATATAGGAGGTGGAATGTACCTGTCTCAAGCGCAGTGGAGAATGATTTCAACGTTGTGCAAGGTTCTGCAACCTTTTGAACTTGCCACACGTGAAGTCAGTTCAGACACTGCCAGCCTGAGTCAGGTCATTCCCCTCATCAGGCTTTTGCAGAAGAAGCTGGAGGCATTGAAGGAGGAGCTAAAAGGGAGCGATTCCGCTAGGCATGTGGGACTTGTGGATGGAGCCCTTAATTCGCTTAACAAGGATTCACGGGTGGTCAATCTGTTGAAATCAGAGCACTACATTTTGGCCACCGTGCTCGATCCTAGATTTAAAACCTACCTTGGATCTCTCTTTCCGGCAGACACAAGTCTGCTGGGGTTCAAAGACCTGCTGGTGACAAAATTGTCAAGTCAAGCGGAACGCGACCTGTCAACATCTCCTCCTTCACATTCTCCCGCAACTGGGGGTGCGAGGAAAAGGCTCAGAATTCCGAGCCCACCCGCTGGCGGTGATGCAGGGCAGTCTGGAGCGACTGCTGATGCTGACATCTGGTCCGGACTGAAGGACCTGACAACGATTACGGACATGTCGTCTACTGTCACTGCATATGATTCTGTCACCATTGAAAGAATGGTGGAGGATTATATGAGTGACCGCATCCAAGTAGGCACGTCAGACAGTCCGTACTTATACTGGCAGGAAAAAGAGGCAATTTGGAGGCCCTTGCACAAACTGGCTTTATTCTACCTAAGTTGCCCTCCCACAAGTGTGTACTCCGAAAGAGTGTTTAGTGCCGCCGCTCACCTTGTCAGCAATCGGCGTACGAGGTTACTTCCAGAAAATGTGGAGAAGATGATGTTCATTAAAATGAATTATAATCAATTCCTCCGTGGAGACATTGACCAGCAGCAATTGCCTCCACAAAGTACACAGGGAGCTGAGATGGTGGATTCCAGTGGGGACGAATTGATAATCTGTGAGGAGCGGGATGTACACGGTGATATATCGGAGGATGATGATGAGGTGGACATCTTGCCTCTGTAGAGCCAGTTTGTGCAAGGAGAGATTAATTGCTTCTTTTTCGGTGGGGGTCCAAACCAACCCGTCATTTCAGTCACAGTCGTGTGGCAGACCCTGTCACTGAAATGATGGGTTGGTTAAAGTGTGCATGTCCTGTTTATACAACATAAGGGTGGGTGGGAGGGCCCAAGGACAATTCCATCTTGCACCTCTTTTTTCTTTCATTTTTATTTGCGTCATGTGCTGTTTGGGGAGTGTTTTTTGGAAGGGCCATCCTGCGTGACACTGCAGTGCCACTCCTAGATGGGCCCGGTGTTTGTGTCGGCCACTAGGGTCGCTTATCTTACTCACACAGCTACCTCATTGCGCCTCTTTTTTTCTTCTTTGCGTCATGTGCTGTTTGGGGAGTGTTTTTTGGAAGGGCCATCCTGCGTGACACTGCAGTGCCACTCCTAGATGGGCCAGGTGTTTGTGTCGGCCACTAGGGTCGCTTAGCTTACTCACACAGCTACCTCATTGCGCCTCTTTTTTTCTTTGCGTCATGTGCTGTTTGGGGAGGGTTTTTTGGAAGGGCCATCCTGCGTGACACTGCAGTGCCACTCCTAGATGGGCCCGGTGTTTGTGTCGGCCACTAGGGTCGCTTAGCTTACTCACACAGCTACCTCATTGCGCCTCTTTTTTTCTTCTTTGCGTCATGTGCTGTTTGGGGAGTGTTTTTTGGAAGGGCCATCCTGCGTGACACTGCAGTGCCACTCCTAGATGGGCCAGGTGTTTGTGTCGGCCACTAGGGTCGCTTAGCTTACTCACACAGCTACCTCATTGCGCCTCTTTTTTTCTTTGCGTCATGTGCTGTTTGGGGAGTGTTTTTTGGAAGGGCCATCCTGCGTGACACTGCAGTGCCACTCCTAGATGGGCCCGGTGTTTGTGTCGGCCACTAGGGTCGCTTATCTTACTCACACAGCTACCTCATTGCGCCTCTTTTTTTCTTTGCGTCATGTGCTGTTTGGGGAGTGTTTTTTGGAAGGGCCATCCTGCGTGACACTGCAGTGCCACTCCTAGATGGGCCCGGTGTTTGTGTCGGCCACTAGGGTCGCTTAGCTTAGTCATCCAGCGACCTCGGTGCAAATTTTAGGACTAAAAATAATATTGTGAGGTGTGAGGTATTCAGAATAGACTGAAAATGAGTGGAAATTATGGATTTTGAGGTTAATAATACTTTGGGATCAAAATGACCCCCAAATTCTATGATTTAAGCTGTTTTTTAGTGTTTTTTGAAAAAAACACCCGAATCCAAAACACACCCGAATCCGACAAAAAAAATTCGGTGAGGTTTTGCCAAAACGCGGTCGAACCCAAAACACGGCCGCGGAACCGAACCCAAAACCAAAACACAAAACCCGAAAAATTTCAAGTGCACATCTCTAGTTTTCACTCCCTCTTTCGTCACATTGGCAGGGTTGCACAGGGTCACATTGTATTGGGTGGGGATTTTAACACTATTCTTGACCCCTATTAGATAGGACGGGTCCCCCCCTAGCCTCTAGAGCTTCACGCACGCTTGCAGCCTCCCTTAAATTTCATGACCTACGGGACTCGTGGCGTCTCTGTCACTCTGTTGCCAGAGATTACACTCACTACTCAGCCCCACATCAACACTACACATGGATCGATATGTTACACATCTCGTCCTCCATTGCTTCTAGAATCGCTGACGGAGGAATAACCCCCTTCACTTGGACTGATCATTCCGGTGTTTATGTTCTTATCGATCTATATCATTCTGCACACGCTGCTCGCAAATGGAGATTTGACGAGTCACTGTTGCTTAACCCGTCAGTTTCCACGGAAATACAACTGGCGATAGAACAATATTTTACGGAGAATAACACACCTGATGTCTCTTCTGGTATAATATGGGAGGCTCAAAAGGCCACCTTGAGGGGTCTTCTTATGGCACGGACCTCCTCGCTTCGCAAAAAAGCAACACAAGAGATACACTTATTAGAATCTCAAATAGCTACCTTGGCCACCCAGCATAAGCTAACTCCCTGCCCTGCTTTACTTACGCAAATGACTAATTTACAAGGCCAACTGAATGCGCTTTTGTCTTGTCGTGCGGGCCTAATTCTTTGAAAGTTAAATCAGAAATTTTACGACAAAGCGGACAAACTAGATTCCCTACTGGCGAACAAATTGCGACATAAACAAGCGAATAGCGCAATTGACAAACTGTATTCCCAAACTTTGAATGATTTTACTTATGACCCCAAACATATGGTCGAAGAGTTTAGGGACTATTATAGCTCTCTTTATAACTTAACGACTCCGGTGCACTCCCCCTCCCTCGACCCAGAGAAGTTACGTTCCTACCTGTCCTCGACGGTTTCACGGCGCAATATTATAAACACTTAAACACTTTGCTAAAATATTAGCTTCTCACCTTACTGTCCTCTTTAACCAGATCTTAGGGGGCGCATCCTTTGCTCCAGCAACTACCCAAGCCGATATTGTGGTGATCCCTAAACCTGACAGAGACCCCACCCAGTGCGGCAAATATAGGCCTATCTCATTGCTAAATGTTGATCTGAAAATTTATGCTAAAATTCTGGCTCTGAGACTGGCCCCCCTCCTTACTGAACTGGTACATTCCGATCAGGTTGGATTTATCCCTGGCCGACAGGCCTCTGATAACACCAGGAGGGCCATTGATATTATCCACTCTATCCATACGCGAAAATCCCTTTCCCTGTTATTAGCCTTGGATGCGGAGAAGGCGTTTGATCGCATTTCGTGGCCTTTCGCCTTCTCTGTTCTCCAATGCATGGGCTTTTCTGGTAAGTTTTATGATGGTGTCTCTGCTTTATATCGCAACCCCTCGGCGCGGGTCTCAGTCAATGGGATCACCCCCCCAAGTTTTGAGATATCTAATGGTACCAGGCAAGGATGTCCACTCTCGCCCTTGATTTTTGCCCTTGTTATGGAACCTTTAGCGGCTAGGGTTCGTCTCAACCCGAATATTAAAGGGATTCAAATTGGCCAAACAGAACACAAAATTGCGCTTTACGCTGACGATGTATTAATTTCCCTTACTAACCCAGCATTGTCACTTCCTCCTCTCCAATCTGAGATAGACCTTTACTCGCAATACTCAGGTTATAAGATTAATACTACTAAGACAGAAGTACTCGATTTTTACATTACCCTCGCGTCAAGGACACAACTTGAATCGACATTCCCATTCTCCTGGCATAACCGAAAACTTAAATATCTAGGTATTTACTTAACCCACAGACACCATCAACTCTTTCAAGCGAATTTCCCACAACTTTTGGACCAAATTCGCTCGGATCTTCAAACTTGGTCTTCTTATTTCATTTCATGGATCGGACGTGCCAACTCCATAAAGATGAATGTTCTCTCTAGGATTTTATATCTTTTCCAAACGCTCCCGATCTATATTCCCCCCTACGTGTTTAAATTCCTACAGCATCAAACCTCCCTTTTCGTTTGGGCCAATAAACACCCCAGAATTAAATTCTCATTGTTACAACGACCTTCCTGGTGTGGAGGTTTAGGCATACCCAATTTTAAGTACTATTACTATGCAGCTCAGATGGCTTCCTGTGTTCAGTGGTGTGGCTCGGGGATGGACAGGGTTTGGATAACTATCGAAGCCGGTGAGTTGGGACTCTCTACGCTTTCTTCCCTCTTATGGCTTCCGAGTTCCGTCCGCCCTCGGGCCGCCTCATCTCACCCTGTGGTGGCACGCTCTTTGTATATTTGGGATCTTGTACTGAGAAAACATCAGCTGGCTCCTAATCCGTCCCCCCTCATACCGCTGTTCCATAACCCTGCCTTTCCTCCGGGAATGGTTAGATCTGCTTTCTCACTCTGGAAACGGGGGAGCGTACATTTTCTCAATGATATCACCTCTAGTACATCTAGTACATACCTCCAACTCAGGCACTTTTACTCCGGGGTTCATACTACTCTCTCTTCTAGGCCTCTCACCACACTTGAATATATGTGTATGAGACGCTCTCCCACGAAAGGTCTTATTTCTGACCTCTATGCTCTGCTATTGCTAGGCTCTGCCCCTCCCAAGGATCACAGAGAATTGGCCTGGGAGAGAGACCTAAGTGCAACTCTAGATGAGGAGGAATGGGGAGAAATATGGAGTAATGCGAACTCCAGCTCTATCTGTGTTAGGATAAAGGAAAATGTGTACAAACTGTTGTACCGTTGGTACTATGTACCCTCTCGCTTAAAGGCGATGTACCCTGATGTTACAGACCGTTGCTGGAGGGGTTGTGCTGCTGAGGGGACGTACATGCATATTTGGTGGACTTGCCTGAAATTAATACCTTTATGGAAGGACGTTGTTCAACTTCTCTCGCTTCTATTCACTATTCCAATCCCCCTAGATCCTAAATTCTTCTTATTACCTTTAGAACTCCCGACTTTAACTAAACACCAGAACAAACTATTACGTCATGTAGCTACTGCTACGACATGCCAGATTGCAAAGGCCTGGAGGCTGCCATCCCCACCATCTTTGCAATCCGTCATTGCCTACATTTGGTATGTCTGTAAGATGGAATATATGACCAGTCTCATTAGGCAATCTGCCAGGGCATTCGATAAAGTATAGACACCCTGGCTCGCCTCTCAAAATGCCCCCTCCCCATTCTGTAGCTAATTAAGTTATGTACCCTCCTTTTTGTATCGGCGGCCCGGGTCCCACCGCATGGACCCCTCCTTCTCTTCTTTTTGTTCCCCTTTCTGTCCGCACTCTTGTTCCTTTTTCTTTCTGTATCTTTTTTCCTGCTCTCCCATTCCCCTGGGCTGGTTGGCCACACCATTGGTCTAGGGGACTCTCTCTTTTCACTCTTCTTCTGTCACCTCGCTTAAAAAACAAAAATAGATTTACTCATTTGATTGCTGTAATGTTTCTCTTTTGTATATATTCATATACTATAATCTCTTGTTTCTGTTCCTGTGAAACATACTGATTTTGTGTATTGCTGTTAATCGCCCAATAAAACTTTTCCAAAAAAAAAAAAAAAATAGCCATGTTGTACGGTGTGTTGTGGTGTGAGCTGGTGTGTATCTCACCCTTGGTTTAACAAAAATAATTTTCCTCGAAATATCCGTCTCCCTGGGCACAGTTCCTATAACTGAGGTCTGGAGGAGGGGCATAGAGGGAGGAGCCAGTTCACACCCATTTAAAGTCTTAAAGTGCCCATGTCTCCTGCGGATCCCGTCTATACCCCATGGTCCTTATGGAGTCCCCAGCATCCTCTACGGACTAAGAGAAAAGGATTTACCGGTAGGTATTAAAATCCTATTTGTTTTGTTTTTACTTTAGTAAGTACCCAATTTGCAAAAATTGTGCACAACTGCCCATAAAGATGAAATCGACCTTTAATAAATTTACCCCTAAATCTTTGCAAATTACTTGTATATGACTTCCAACTTTGGCATAGTCCTGCAAATTGCAACTCTTAGTTCTTCCCTTCAGTGCTACCTTAGACCTCTGTAGGCCTCAGTTTAGTGCATTGTGGACCTAATTCAGACCTGATCACAGCAGCAAAAATGTTCTCTAATAGACAAAACCATGAGCCTAATTCTCTAAGGATTGCAAATTAAAATTCTGCTAATTAGCAGAATTTGCAATCCTTTTGTTAGCATGCTGTGGGCCGCCCATCGCAGGGCAAGGCCGCCCAGCATGCTGACCGCCGTCTCCCCCCTTCAACAAGCTGAAATTGCGATCGCCTCTGCAACGCTCCGACTCCGCCTAGGAAGTGGAGCGTTGCCCCCCCCCCCCACCCCGCAAACACCTCTGCTTGATTGACAGGCAGAGGCGTTCACATTTTTCTGCGGGCGCACATGCAGGATGGGCGCTGCGCATGCACCCACGGGGTGAATGCAATAATTCCGATTGGATTGCGATTTGAATTAGCCCCCATGTGCAGTGCAGGTGGGGCAGATATAACATGTGCAGAGAGAGTTAGATTTGGGTGGGGTGTGTTCAAACTGAAATCTAAATTGCAGTGTAAAAATAAAGCAGCCAGTATTTACCCTGCACAGAAACACTATAACCCACCCAAATCTAACCCGCTCTGCACATGTGATATCTGCCCCACCAGCAGTGCAACATGGTTTTGCCCATTAGAGAAAGATTTTGCTGCTGCGATCAGGTCTGAATTAGGCCCTGTGACTCATGAAAGCAGATTAATGTAATGTGATATCTGCATGACAAAAAGTTGTAGAACGCAAAGGGTTTGCAGTATTTCATTCATATATTCTGCACTGTGCTCTTTTGTTTACTACCATTTAAAATGCACCGAAAAATATATTTTAATGTAAGCAATGATGAATGTGCTAAGGCCCTCATTCCGAGTTGTTCGCTCGGAGATTTTCATCGCATCGCAGTGAGAATTCTCTTAGTGCGCATGCGCAATGTTCGCACTGCGACTGCGCCAAGTAACTTTACTATGAAGAAAGTAAGTTTACTCACGGCTTTTTCATCGCTCCGACGTTCGCATTGTGATTGACAGGAAATGGGTGTTACTGGGCGGATGCACGGCGTTTTAGGGGCGTGTGGCTGGAAACGCTACCGTTTCCGGAGAAAACGCAGGAGTGGCCGGGGAAACGGTGGGTGTGCCTGGGCGAACGCTGGGTGTGTTTATGACGTCAGCCAGGACCGAAAAGCACTGAACTGATCGCACAGGCAGAGTAAGTCTGAAGCTACTCAAAAACTGCTAACTCGTTTGTAATCGCAATATTGCGCATACATCGGTCGCACATTTAAGAAGCTAAGATTCACTCCCAGTAGGCGGCGGCTTAGCGTGTGTAACTCTGCTACATACGCCTTGCGAGCGATCAACTCGGAATGAGGGCCTATGTTTCCAACTGTGCAAAAACTAACGGAGCAGCTAAATGCAAATAATAAAATAAATCCCACAATGACAGCGATACAAATGATGTATTTGATTCTAATAGTTTAGAGGGACATTATATATTTGCAAACTTTTGGGTGTCACTTTTGGGTGTCTGTAGAAGGTGGCCCTCAAATCTGAAAAAGAAGGAAGATAACAGAAAAACATGTTGCTGTTTTTGGGGAGTCATAACAGATGCCCTTTGGTATTCTCTTTATTTACATGTGTATAAATTAAAGCTTAGCAAATTACAATAATATTTGCCTCAATATGTTTAGAAATATTTAATATGCCCCTATGAATATGGTTGATTGGTGTCACTGGTATTTGAAGGCATAAATATTGTTTGTCATAAGGCAGTTATGTGCTTTCATTGCCTAATACTCTTTAAGATAACACATGAAAAGTATGAAAAGAAGACTTACAAGGATTACACATTTCCAAGAACACTAAGTTTGCTTTACAAATAAAAAGGAAAATGTGATGAATTTTAAGATTACATGGTCACATACATCAGCTCATAGACGAGCACATTCATAATGGCTTTCAGATGGTTTATCTAGATGGCAGGTGCAGACATCTTTCATTTCAAGCGGAGGGGTATTGCTGGGACTTCCCACCCCAGAGTCTTGACTTGGTACTACTTGTGCCTCTTGTGGTGATCCAATATGTTTTTGTTCTCTAAGGTGCTGGGCAGGTTCATGTTTGTGCTTTAAACGTTTGAAACGTTTGAGTCTGACTGGGTCCCTGCCATTGGTCTTTGTGCATGGAATCAATATGCCTAGATCCTTTCGGAACTTGGAGCTCATTCCAAAGTAGATCAGAGGATTATAGAAGCTGGCAGATTTAGCAAAAAGGCTCGCTAAAATACTGGTCAGATTGGGGACATAGTATCCAAATGCAGACCAGATAGATATCACAGCGTACGGAGACCAGGCAATTATGAAGGCTGTGCATATGACAATCGATACCTAGAAATAGAAAATAAAAGAAATAACTATCAATATATTATATTATTACTCAAGAAATATTTCACCTTGACCTTAATATCTCAAAAAAATCTGGAAAGTCTTCTCAGGCCTTGAGATTACCTACCTAGCTATTACAGCAGCTAAATCAATGATGTTACCAGTAACTCAGATCTAACTCATAGGACTGACCAGACATGGACTTAACTGTAGTTCCTTCAGGTGAGGGTAGGTGGGTGGAATGGTGATTTGAGTTTGCTGCAATACCTCATATCACACCAGGGGCCTAATTCATGTTTATATGGAATTGCACAGCCGCAAGGAAGTTACTATGCAGTTCCATCTAATAAAATTCTAATGCAGCAGGAGGCATCTGTAGCAGATAGAGGCCTCCTGTTAGCATTAGCGAGATCTGCGTGCTGCGTGTTAGGTTGGATTACCATCGCCATGGTTCAGGCACTGGCCATCGAATCCACACATCGGAGTCTAGGAACCCTGTCACAGCATCAAAATGAGGGCAGCACGCCCCCGTTTTGAAGAATGGTGCCAGCTCAGCTCAACAAACGCAGCAGTATGTCAATCATGCTGCGGCTGACATGGGGCTGAGAGCGATATCGCAAGACCGTTCTGCACATGTGCAGAACAGATCTTGCTCCTGCACAGGCACCCAAACATCGCATTTGTGTCCAAACCACCTGTGGCAAAGAGAGGATAGTCCTAATTTCTTCTTACTCTCATCACTTATTTAAGACATTAATGAGACTCAAATTAGCTTTATTTTAAGAGTAATAACGGAAAGTAATTAATTATGGAGGTGATCAAAAGTGATAGCAAGCAGGCACTTATACTGGTACCAGCCAGAGTCTTATGTTGGAAAACACTTTCTTAAATGGTTCTACAAAGCCTGTATAGAAAGCACTTTGAAATAGCGGAATGTGGGCCTGGTTTATGTGTGTAATACCCTTTTCTCTAACGTCCTAGTGGATGCTGGGTACTCCGTAAGGACCATGGGGAATAGACGGGCTCCGCAGGAGACTGGGCACTCTAAAGAAAGATTTAGTACTACCTGGTGTGCACTGGCTCCTCCCTCTATGCCCCTCCTCCAGACCTCAGTCAGAATCTGTGCCCGGCCAGAGCTGGGTGCTTTTAGTGAGCTCTCCTGAGCTTGCTAATAAGAAAGTATTTTAGTTAGGTTTTTTTTTTTCAGAGAGCTTCTGCTGGCAACAGACTCTCTGCTACGTGGGACTGAGGGGAGAGAAGCAAACCTACTAACTGCGGCTAGGTTGCGCTTCTTAGGCTACTGGACACCATTAGCTCCAGAGGGTTCGAACACAGGATCTTAACCTTGGTCGTCCGTTCCCGGAGCCGCGCCGCCGTCCCCCTCGCAGAGCCAGAAGTCAGAAGCCGGCAGAAGCAAGAAGACATCGAAATCGGCGGCAGAAGACTCCTGTCTTCACATGAGGTAGCGTACAGCACTGCAGCTGTGCGCCATTGCGCCCACACTACCCACACACTCCGGTCACTGTAGGGTGCAGGGCGCAGGGGGGGGCGCCCTGGGCAGCAATTAGGATACCTCTTGGCAAAAAGACACATATATACAGCTGGGCACTGTATATATGTTCGAGCCCCCGCCATTTTATTACACAGACCCGGGACAGAAGCCCGCCGCTGAGGGGGCGGGGCCTTCTTCCTCCGCACTAACCAGTGCCATTTTCTCTTCACAGCTCCGCTGAGAGGAAGCTCCCCAGGCTCTCCCCTGCAGTATCAAGGTAGAAAAAGGGTAAAAAGAGAGGGGGGGCACATAAATTTAGGCGCAAATTATCATAAACAGCAGCTACTGGGTAAACACTAAATTACTGTGTAATCCCTGGGTTATATAGCGCTGGGGTGTGTGCTGGCATACTCTCTCTCTCTGTCTCCCCAAAAGGCCTTGTGGGGTACTGTCCTCAATTAGAGCATTCCCTGTGTGTGTGCGGTGTGTCGGTACGTTTGTGTCGACATGTTTGACGAGGACGGTTACGTGGAGGCAGAACAAGTGCAAGTGAATGTGGTGTCGCCGCCGACGGCGCCGACACCTGATTGGATGGATATGTGGAAGGTGTTAAATGATAACGTAAGCTCCTTGCATAAAAGGTTGGGTAATCAGTCAGGGTCTCAACCCGTGTCTGATTCTACAAGTCAGAGGCCGTCAGGGTCTCAAAAGCGCCCACTATCCCAGTTGGTTGACACAGATGTCGACACGGATTCTGACTCCAGTGTCGATGACGATGAGGCAAAGTTGCACACTAAAATGACTAAAGCCATCCGATACATGATTATAGCAATGAAGGATGTATTGCACATATCGGAGGAAAACCCTGTCCCTGACAAGAGGGTTTATATGTTTGGGGAGAAAAAGCAAGAAGTGACTTTTCCCCCTTCACATGAATTAAATGAGTTATGTGAAAAAGCGTGGGATTCCCCTGATAGGAAAGTACTGATTTCCAAAAGATTGCTTATGGCGTATCCTTCCTTTCCCGCCAACGGATAGGTTACGCTGGGAATCCTCCCCTAGGGTAGACAAAGCGTTGACGCGCTTATCTAAGAAGGTGGCCCTGCCGTCACAGGATACGGCCGCCCTAAAGGATCCTGCGGATAGGAAGCAGGAAGGTATCCTGAAGTCTGTTTATACACATTCTGGTACTCTTCTGAGGCCAGCAATTGCTGCGGCCTGGATGTGTAGTGCTGTAGCAGCATGGACGGATACTCTGTCTGAGGAGTTAGATACCCTGGATAGGGAGACTATTTTACTGACCCTAGGACATATCAAAGACGCTGTCCTATATATGCGGGATGCCCAGAGGGACATTTGCCTGCTGGGCTCTAGAATAAACGCAATGTCGATTTCTGCCA